>NW_016107459.1:4548944-4579578 GCF_001604975.1 Cebus imitator | reverse complement strand
ATGCAATATACCCATAAAACAAAACTGCACATGTTACCCCTGAATCTAAAATAAAACTTAAAAAAAAAAAAAAAAAAACAAAACTCGAAAGACTTCATGAAGGAACTCTGAGAGCTAACAAATTAATTCAGCACAGTTGCAAGAAACAAAATATGCATATAAAAACCAGTAGTTTTTCTAGTCAATAGCAGCAGACAATCTGAAAAAGAAATCAAGCAAAAAATCCCATTTACAATAGCAGAAAAATAAGGCACTTTAAAATGAGTTGGCTTTATGACGTCTATGCTTCTAAACACTTGTGACAAATTGTATTACTCTTGTCTGGGCTCTTTAATACTTTATTCCTTTAGTCGTTTACCTTAATTCCTTCTTTATTACCCTTATTAGGAGGGTTTATGATGTTGGATGCAGACTGGCTTTGAATCTTTTATCTGTGTGCTGGTTCTAGTCCCCTTCATTCACCTTGTACAGTTTCAAGCTCCTGATTGTATAAAAGAGGAAAGAACTCCTCCCTCAAAATTCAGAGTCTGCAGAGACAGCATTATCAAAGATACATACCAAACCCAGTTTCTAATATATTTCTATTTTGATAACTGTTGACAAAATTAATCTGATTCCAAAGTTCCGACTAAATCACTCATATAGTTAGCTTCACCAAAATGAAAGAAGCTGTGACACAAGTTATTAGGTTGGTGCAAAAGTAATAGTGGGTTTTGCTGTTGTTTTTATTCATGAAAATTAAAGAAAGGCAAAAATCATGATTACTTTTCCACCAACAAAATGCATTCTATTCTCCAAATCTGAAAGATAGCAAAAGTCATATATTCTTTCCTAAAGTCTACCAGTGTCCCTCAAATCTCCTCCAAAACTAATAGGTACATGGTTTTTTTTTTTTTTTTCTTTTTTTTTTTTTTTTTTTTTTTTTTTTTTTTTTTTTTTTTTTTTACAGAAGTTAGCTGAGGGCATGAGTCTTAGAAATTGGATGATGATTTTAAGATCTAGTGTTATGACTCTTTTTCTCTTTCCTCAGTTAGACCTGAGAGAGAGAGAGAGAGAGAGACAGAGAGAAAAATTATTTTTGGGGTCTTGTCATCAATGGAATGAAAAGCCATTTTTCTGCCTCTGCCTCTTTCTTTCTCCCACTCTGTTCCTTTCTCTCTCTCTGTCTCTCTTTCTCTCTGTATCTTCCTTCCTCTCTCTCTCTCTCTCTCTCTCTCTCTCTCTCTCACACACACACACACACAGAGGTTTCTTTGATAAAAAGATTTCTGAAGATAATTGTAGGGATAAGATAGCTTTTCTTTGCTTGCTTGTGTTTTAGATAATATTTTCTGTAGCCTGAAGTGGATGTAACATTTCCATAGGATCTGCTGAGGGATTTGTTCAGGTTAGTTAGGTGGGTTGTATGACTCCAACTGAGCATTCTCCTTATGAAACTTTTTTTTTCCTGGCTCTGGGTCAGACGCTTCAACAGGTATGCTCAGATTTGAAAGTGACTCTCTTTCTGGGCCAAGCAAGGCTTTCACCAAGGTTAGATCCTAAGTTTTCTTCTGTTTATTATGATCAGGAATAAATTACTCTGGTCATACAGGAGAGGAAGTTGTTTTATTTTTATTGCCAATAAAACAACAACTTGAAAATAATTCTACATATAGATTTCTTCAACCTAAAGGAAATGATGTCCATCTAGTTACATAATATTTTTTGCCTTATATGAAATTTTGAAAATATGAATAAAAGTAAAAAATGTCATCAGAAAAATGGAATGTCTTTTTACTAATACTTAGAAACAAGTGAACTTGTTGACATCAAAAGTATCTCATTTCTCTGGTTATCAATATTTGCTTTTATTGTGTAATTCTATCATACTTGTTTCATACTTATCACAACCACTATGCTGCTGAGATTTTTTTTTTTTTATTAGAGGAGAAAGAAGTTGAAGAGAATATAAATGAATAAGTTTCTTGCAGGTGTGGCCAATTATAGACAATACCATTCTCTGTTGACAGAATTCTTCACTTCACACTTTATGGTCATCTGAAGTTATTACATGCTGAACTGATGAAGCTATTGTCTGATTAGATAATATGCATTTGTTAAAGATGACAGATTATGCAAACTATGAGAACATAGTTCCATAATATCCAAAACCAAAGATGACATAAATGGTTTGTTGATGTGAAATATTTAACTATAATTTACTTTGAATTTTTTTAACAACAGTAGAAAAAAGTCTTTAGAATGATTCTGCCTCTGCTTTCATTTGTAGTTCTTAACTCGTATCATAACTAAAACTTAAATTATAATTTTAGAATTAGTATGTTGAAAACACTAATGTGGCCATCCTGAAAACCAAAAAAAAATTTTAAGTAATTTACAGAAACATTAGTTCTATAAGAAAATTGTGAAAAAAAAGGAATCCCTGATCATACATGTTGGAAATGCACATACTATATTTGTTATTTACGTTATGTGTGAATTAGCCTATCACAGGCTCTCATATAACCTGTGATAAGAAAACCTGCTTGAACCTTGTTTAATCCGACCTGCCCCAAATTTGTTTGACCACAGAATACTTTATAGCATGTGATATCAGCTAACACTCTGTGAAAACTTTCATTCTGCAGAAAAAACTTGGGGGAATATTGCTTCAATGCTTTGAAAAGCTAGTTTCTGTTTTTGGTGTGTGGCTGATAAAATAAACGTTATTATTTTTACCTGTTTTATCCTATTTATACAGTAAACATATCAACTCTTCACTGATATCCAACAAGACCCAGGATGGAAAATTAGGTATACTCATACTCATAAAAAGATGGTTTATTTTAATTTCTAGATGGTTTTATTAAGGGAAACGAATATTAGAAAAGATAAATATAAAACTAAGAATAATGAGATAGACACATTATTAATTTATAAATATATCTACATATGCATATTATATACCTAATATATTTATTTACATAATTCTACCTTTTCAGTGACATTTTATTATAGAAGACAAAGTATAAGTAATTGTGTATGTAATTTTCACCTATTCTTTCTGATGACTTTGTGAATTTCAAAATACACTTAAAAACTCAGATATTTCAGAATGAAATATAACTCCCTTCTTTTCAAAACCCTGTTTCTACCTCCACAGAACATATAGTTTTAGAAACAGAAGCTATATAGATGAAAACAATGCTTAACAATAATTTCATTTTCAATGTACATAATTGTTCACACTTCTTACCAAGCTAATGGAATATCACAGCAGATGGAATGAAAAGAATTAGCTGGAAGAGGCCTTTTCTCAACTTAGGTATATTGTATGTGTATGTACACTTGCAAGCATATATGTATACATATATGTATGTTTGCATTGTGTGTGTATATGATGCATGCACGTAGTACCAAATCAACTTGTATAGAAGAGCTTAGAGAAAAGCAATAAACTTTTGCCTTATTGCTTCAAATTCCCTCAGATAAAATTTAAAAATTATTCAATGGTGAGTGAAATAGAATGCAAGGATTAATTTTCTCTCTGTGGTACCAAAGCCATAATCTTTAGTTTTCTCAAAGTGGAATATTTTGGCATAAGAATCACTTGGATTTCCTCTTCTGCATGTCATTAGTTGCTTAAACTTTGTCACTTTTTAAATTTAGCTTCAGCTTTAGTTCGTTACTTTCTTACACAGTTATTTGGAATTTTATCCTTTTAAAAACTAGCGAAATACACATAAGATAAAATTTATCATCTTAACCATTTTAAAGTGTACACAGTGACGTTAAGTACATTCACATTGTGTGCTGTCATCACCACCATCTATCCACAGAACTTTTCATTTTGCAAAACCTGAAACTCTACTAATTAAACAATAACTTCCTCTTTAGCCCCTGACCACTACCATTCTACTTTCTGTCTCTATGAATTTGATTACTTTAGACCCCTCATATGAGTACAATATCATACAAATTGTCTGCTTTTTTCTTGAGTTGATTTTCATTTTATTCAAAGTTTCAACCCCTCTGGATACCGCCTCTTTTCTGGAGCCCATTGACCTGTTTTTGTTTGAACTGATTTTTCTCTAGGCCTGATTTATATTAAGCCTGGGCTTTCATTTTACAGAGGTGGTGGCAGGACTTTATATTTCAAGATACCTTCATTTTGCTCTTATATTTTCTTATTTTGCTTACTTGTCTTCTAGAAACTGGTTTTGCTGAGGCAGATAAGATCAGAAGGCATTTTCCTTCATGGGGGATTTACCTTCCTTTTTGTGGAAACATTTAGAATTTTAAAAAATTCTTGAGGTTTTATAATTTCACAGTAATATATCTATGGCCGAATATCTTTCAACGCCTGGACTCAGGTCTTTCATGTTTTTAGTGTCCTTTTACGTTTGAAGACTTCTATCCTTTTTAAGCAATCTGTATTTTGTAACTTATTTTCAGCATTTTAATTTTGTCTTTCTGGAAACTTGGATTTTGGCTCCAATGGAATTTATTTTTAAAAAATACCTTTTTATCTTTCATTTTATTTCCTCGCTCTCTGCCTTTTTGCTCTAAATTCTGTAAGGGTTTTTGTAAGTTATTTATCTCATCTAATTTAATTTTCTATACCAACAATTTATATGCTCTTGGAGTACCTTGTTCTTGGAATGCTCTTCGTTTTATAGATGCAATATTATTGTGAACATATTTTATAATACTATTCAATTTTGAAAGTTACATATTTTCCTAAATTATCTTTTTTTTCTTCGGGGTAAGTTTCCTATTTTTTTTGTCTTTGTCTTTCATATGGCTATTTCTTATCATTTATCAAGTGAATTTTGGTGTGTTCATACTTAGGGAAACAAAAACTAAATACTTATCTAATTTGGGTGCACTAAAAAAAAAAAGTGGTACTATTCTTTTTTTGGTCTCCCTTTCAACAACAGTTCTGACTTGCAACTCTGTGTAGGTTAGCAGAAGATGGATGTATTTATTATTGGACTTTAGGATGAATTTATTAATGGATTTTAGGATGAATAAGTAGAACACCTGACTGCCTTCCCACTATCATACCTCATCCTCATTTGCACATGCTCTTTTCTATTAATAACAAGTGTTAAGCATATTACGGGGTGATAGGAAAAAGAATATTGCATCCCGGACTAGTTAGTCACCTAAAACCAAAGATAAATCAACAGGTTTTGAGTCAAGAAGAGTTCTGGTAGCAACATTTTCTAGGATATTCTCATATTTCTGTACTGTACTCTTTAAAGAAGTACTTGAATAAAGACCTGCATAAGTATCGTTTAATTAAGTACAGCTATTGTGATTTAAAAATCTCATAAAGCTATGAATATAAGTAACTTCTCATATTGATATAGGTGATAAACCTAAGACATTTTTAAAGAAAGGAAGACAAGGATACCTACTATTACCACACCTTCTTAACAAAGTAGGTGGTTAATATCAATACCTAAGGATAGAATACCTAAGAACATGAAAAAGAAGGAATTATTGGAAGAAAAGATATAAACCCACTTTAAATTTCAGATTATAGCATCATATAGCAAATTTTTAAAAATATCCAGAAACAACTAGAACTGCTAAGAAAATTCACCACACTTGCTGGATAGAGAATGACGTACACAACCAGTAACATTTCTTAATACCAGCAGTGATGATTTTCAAAAGAGTGATGAAATAAAGTACAACTCCAAATAAAAATAAAATTTCTAGGATTTAATAAGAAAAGATATCTTCATAAAGAGAGTTTTAAAACTAATAATAGACAGATAGTGGTCTGAATAAATGAAGAGCTATTCTAGGCACTTGAGTGTGATGACTTTATATAATAAAGATATCAATTTTACTTTTCTTAATCTCTAAATATAACCCAACTTAATATTCCAGTTGAACATTTTGAACAAGTTAATGATCACATATAAATGTGTGTAAAAATAAAGGCATATGAGAACTTAAAAACAGGAATAAAGAAGGGGAGAAAGTCCAATACCATTTATTAAGACACATTGCAAATCTGTATTAATAAAAACTTTGCAGTTTTGGCACAAAAGCATGGCAAATGGATAAGGAAACAGAAAATTCAGAGAAAGATTAATACATATGTGAAGACAATTTATTGTAAAGATATCACTACAACTCAATAGTAAACAAAAATTATTTAGTGGACATACTGGGAAAACTGACAAACTTACTGATATGGTTTGGCTCAGTGTCCACACCCAAATCTCGTCTCAAATTGTAATCCCCATGTGCTAAGGGAGGGATCTGGTTGGAGCTGATTGGATTATGGGAGCAGTTTCCTTCATGCCGTTCTCATGATGGTGTTATCACAAGCTCTGATGGGTTCAAAGTAGCACTTCCTCCTTTATGCTCTCTCTCTTAAACTGCCTACTGACTTGTGAGGAAGGTGCCTGCTTCCCCTTCACCTTCCACCATTATTGTAAATTTCCTGAGGACTCCTTAGCCATATGGAAATGTGAGTCTATTAAACCTTTTTTGTTTATAAATTTCCCAGTCTTAGGCAGTTCTTTATAGCAGTGTGAAAACAGACCAATACACTTACCAGAGAAAATAAGATTAAATCCTTGCAAAATACCATGTACAAAAATGGCTTCCATATGGATTAAAGACCTAAATGGAAAAGTAAAACTAAAAAGTTATTGGAAGAAAATATGAGTGAATACTGATTTTTAAATTTAAAAAATTCAGATTCAGTGGTTACATTTACATGTTTGTCACATGAATATGTTGCATAATGGTGGGGTTTGGGCTTCTATTGAATCCATCAACCCAATAGTTAACACAGTATCCTCCAATAGGTAGATTTTTAACCCTGAACCCCTCCCTCCTTCCCCACTTTTGGAGTCCTCAGTGTCTGAGAGAATACTGCTACAATCTAGAAAGTGGGAAAATACTTCTTACTAAAAACTCCAAAAGTAACAACTATAAAAAAAATCTGAGCTTAACTATTTTAAAATGAAGGATTTCTGTTCAACATTGGGCATCCTAGGAAAAGCTCAATAGATGACAGAAAGAAGAAATATCTGCAATGCTTAAAATTGGCAGGGACTCAAATATGGACTAAACAAGGAATTTGTGATGTAAAGGAGATTTACAAAACAAGATTCCCCAAAAGAAAATGAAAAAAAGTATATAAAAATATTTGATAGGTCTATTAATTATTGCTTATTGTATTATTTTCAATAGAAATTGAATTTATTCCAGAAAGACTCATGTTCCTTCTTAAAACTCATCTATTTGTTCGTTTTTATATGTAGAATATAAAAATAAATGTTAACATTTTAAACCCCAAAGAATAAAAATTATTCTAACAGACTCAAAAATAAAACCCCTCAAAAAGTGTGGCAATTATGTGACAAACACATAAGGCTCTGATTTTAATGATTAAGTTCTCTAAAAAGACTCACTGGAATTAAAATTATCAAATCATTTTTAAGGAAAGGATAAATTCATTTTATAAAACAAATTGGCATGGGAAATAATGTAGTATCAGATTTCATGGAAGTGTAGAACTCACTATTTCCCCTGGAGGCTTAAACAAATATTACATGAGTGAGGGCTCTTGTAAAATGTTATGTTTTGAAATAGATTTCATTAATGGATTCTAGTGTTAATTTATGTCTCCTTTATACACAAGTCTCTTCTCATACTAATCATGGATAGCTTATTTGCATATAAATAGATTTCAGTATTTGCTGAAGCAGAGACCAAATAGGCTTTTTCCTCCCCTCTGGACATTGTTAAAAAGGAAAAAAAAAAGGAGGGGAGGAGGACATTGTAATAATTAGCAATCAGGGTATGTAATAATTTTCTTGATAAAAAATTTTTGCTTTGATGTTTTTACTGATATATTTCATGTCAAAGGTTGTGACCTCTATTAAAATTATAAAGAAAAACAACCTGCAGTGTTTTTCTCAGTGATATATGGTTTAAAAAGAATATTTTGGTACTGGTTGTTTAAATATTTACTCTGACCCTCTGGATCTCTTCTCCTAATAAGGTTTTACAGTTTCTGATGTGTAACATGTTCTGTTTTAGAGAAGGTAAATGTCATTTTTGTAACTACATTGCTTAACTATATTCTTTATTTCTGAGATATAACCAGTCATATGCTTGTCATATAAATATCTTATTTATTTCAGCTAATAGTGTACAATTGCTAAGCTTTCAGTCATCATATAGGTAAAAATACCAAAATCTTAATTTTTTTATTATAGATTATACTTCCTTTCAAAATAAACCTTATAATAAGAAGATCTTTTGAGCCTACTTTTATTTCAACTAACAATGGATATTAGTGGAAAAGAAAATTAACTCACTGTTTTTAAAAGATATCCATTAGATATTTGCTTCTTGACATTCAGTATTTGAAATAGGATATGTTTCTGTATTGTTGCACTCTAAGTGAATAGCCAGCTTCCTCTTATGGCACACAATATATCTGTAATTACTTGAGGAAATTAAGATAACAGCTGCTTTCTGGTAGATATGTTGTCTATTAATATGTGTCCTTCTGACCAGCAGAGGTCACTCAGTGTAAAGTGAATAATGACTTCAGCTTTCAAAAGAGACAGCAAACATGAACATCCTATTTGAGAAATTCTGTTTTATTTGATTTCTGTTACTACCAAAAAGATGTTGTTTTCATCTCTTGCTATACATGCTTGCCTAAATAAGTGAGGCTATTCCTTGAGGTTCAAAGACCTTTCTAAACATGAAGGCAAACATATAATCCTGAAAGAAATGGTTAAGGCACCACATTTAAATTTGTATGTTTCTGAATATTATACGGATACTTCCTAGTTAAAAATATGAGGGAGAAAATTGTCTCCCAGGGAACACATCACATTGCATTCTACCACAGAGAGGCAGCCTTCACCAAAAGATGGGATGTAGGGCTATTGGATTCTAGAAAGATAGCATTTAACTTTAGAATTTGTTTTATTCTTGTTTATAACAGGCTTTGAAAGTAACAGTGTGTGGCAGCCTTGATAACTAGCAGTGTGGCAATTTGCAGATTTGAAGACAACTTGATTTTTAGAATTGTGATGTTTGTGCTTACCTTAAATGTGTTTATACTTACAACTTTTAAAATATAGGGGTAAAACAACAATTACCTCTATTTTTGGTATGCTAGTGAATTAGTAATTAATTCAAGAACAAATTCCCTAAATTTATAAACTATGCTTATTTATTCCATCTCCTAGCCACAATCCACCTTTTAGGGAATTGTCAGGCTGAGGTAAAAGCATAACATTGTCATTTGATTAATGTATTTCTTTGGCAAATTCGATGTATTTGGAGGTGCTGAGACATCTAATGGAGATTAAGAAGGCAGCATGAAGTAGTAAAAGGAGCTGTTAAAACCGTAAAGTGAAGCCACAGCTCTGCTATTTAACTCTGTTTCCTGTGAAGTTTCAATAATACTTTGAATTCCCCCTTCTACCCTCCCAGGGGTATTCCAAGGATGAAAAGCAGATAAATACTTTGATCCTTACTCATTTTATAACTTTATGAAAGTTGTTTAACTTCTCTGAGCTGGCTTTTTCCTTCTATGACAAAGGAGAAAACTAAAGCTGAGCATGATTTAGAGAATTAATCAAGGTCACATGGCTAGCTAATAGAAAGCTTGAATTTCAATTTAAGTTTCAGATTTATTCTAGAAATGATGGGCTAAAATAACATAGAGATGAAAATATACTTATACTTGCAAGCATTGCCTCTTCAATGATTATAAAATAAGTTTGCAAATTTGGCCCAAGATTAAAATAGTATGACATCCACATAACAGAATTTATACAGTGCTGAAAGATATACAATGAAAAGAAAGTCTTTTTCCTATCTTAATACTGCCAGTCTCATGTTAATCTCTTTCATCCCAGGCAACAATTGCTCTAATGTATTTACAAATATTTATGTGATATATTATCTAAATGCTATTTGCATATTATAAATAGAAATGTGACTTCATCTATTCCTTTTCATGGACAAGTACTAAAGTAAAATAACAGGAAAATGGTTAAAATGCTTACAAGTCACAGAAGTAGATTCTAGGTAGCTCATAAATTGATTCTTCCTTTCTTGATTCATTTCAGCTCAGCTCAATAAGCATTTATTGAGGCTCTACCATAGGCAGGCACAGAAACATAAGATTCAGTTATATTTCAGAGAAAATTATAGTCTCATCCAGAATTTCATAAGGTTTATTCTGGAATCAGTGTCTGGATCACTGGTTACCAGGATTATTTCAGGGGAAAATGATTGAATGTTTAAATATTTTTTAAGAACAGCAACACACTAAATTATAGTTTAGAGGTCAAAAGCAATGGGTTTTGTTGAAACTGTTTTCTTGGTCCCACTTTCAGAGAATACGATTTATTATTTTGGGATGAATCCAAGGAATCTTCATTTTAACACTAATTGGGATGGTCCATGAACAACATAAAATATATGATGCTGCATCTGATCCTTTTTGTTTTTTAGTCTGTTATGTCATGCCCTATAATAAGTTCAGCCAGAGGCCGGTGGAATAGCACGTCTAAAGCTATAGAAAGGTAGTGAATAAACCCTGTAAGCTGTAGGTACTAAAGCCAGATGAAGAATTCCTTAATTATTTAGAATTAAACATTATTAATGTAAAAAATTTTCACTGTTATTAGTCTTGGTTAAAATTAACCAGTAGTATGAGTATTTCTTATCCAAAAGGATTGGGGCCAGAAATTTTTCAGATTTGAGTTTTTGGATCATAGAATATTTACATTTTTTATGCTTAACAGTGCAGCATCCCTAATCTGAAAATCCAAAATCTGAAATGCATCAATGAATATTTTCTTTGAGCATCACGTTGATGCTCAAAAAGTTTAAGATTTTGGAGCACTTTGGATGTTAGATTTTTGGATTAGGAATATTCAACCTTAGTTGATGAGAAACTTTGAAAGGGAAGAATCCTGCTGAATTCTCACAGTAGTCTGCTGTCTCTTATTCCAGTAGGCATAGGAACAAGATTAGAGAATATTTGTATTACATGATCACAGGATTATAGTGACCAAAGAATACTGTTAGGTTGAAGAAAAACATTCTTATTTAGATTTAAATCTATATATAGTTTGGTTGACTAAAAAGGAGGACCAAGCTTCTTGAAATATTCAATGGTTACTATAATAGTTCTTGTTTAATCTCCAATAAATGTAAAAAGTTTTGATGACGTCAAAGCATCAAAAGTATTGTATAATTCATTTCATTTAAGTTGTAAATGAAATATTAATCTTTGCTTAATTGGCTCATCACTAAATAAATCGTGTAGGCTCCTCTTTCAGGAAACTAAACTCTGTGAGTCTAGCTTTACCTGTATAGGTCCTAGCAGACCTATACAGGTAAAGATATTTGCAGCAGATTCAAATCCAAACATATTTAGAAGCCTTAAAATTTTTAACAAGTTGAGAAAATGGCAAATAGTCACAATTTAAATGGTACAAATTAGTGATTTTCTGTAATGTTTGTGAAGAATTTAGTTTAATCAAGTGTTTTAATTATTTTTAAAATAAAGTTGGTATTTTATTTAAAGGACTTTACATAACTTCATCTATAATGTGACGTGTTTTATCGTTATCCTGATTTTTACAAGTAATATTCCCAGAGATAAGTAACAGTCTTGACAGAGGGAATGCTTTGTTAATTTAGCCCTGATAGAGTGTTTAAATCATAATGGTGATCTAAGGAAACTTCAAATATATGTTGAGACTTATTCTACATTTTTTGCCTTGATAATTTTCTTGGCAATATGGCTCCAAACCTTTACATAAGAACTGTGGAGTATAAAGCCAAAATTTAATTATGAGAATTTGCAACTAATATTTCAGGACAGATGTGAAGTATTCTATTTTTACCTTGAAAACAATTTCATATTTTATTATTTGCTAATTCTGTTCATTCTTAAAAATAATTCATGTATTACAAATCTATGTACCGCCTACTTAAAGTGATTTTAGGTGAAGGGTGTTTATCCTTTCTTCCAGTTAGTTCTTATAATTCACACAGGAACTGTGTTACACCTACATTTATGACCGGTGAAGGTCATTCAGATTTACCTACAATGTACTTACGTTATCACAGAGTGGAAGTATCTTTTTTATAGCAGCAGTTGAAAGACTTCACTTGACAGGGCTTATGGATGCACATTTTGATAAGTATGTACTTAGAGGTACACAGATAAACAGACATTCCTGTGTGAAGAGATATTTCAGTCAAGCCAAATTCATGTGATCTTGTATTTATATGTCATAACAGTGACAACCCTATAGCTTAATCAGTACTAGGAACACATGTTTTAACAGGTGCATGGTTTAGGTAGACTCCAGGAGAGGAATTTTGCAGTCTACTTAGTTTGGAATGCATTATAACAGTCCATTTCTTAGGGGCTGTGTTCACAGTAACTTCCATATACACTATAATAGCTTTAAGATAACTTTGAATATGTAAAATCTTATTTCTTAAATTTTGTAATACCATTTTTGTTTTTTAACAGATAATTTAAGGAAATGGCAAAAATATATGTGGATGTTTTGGTTAAAATTCATGTAGTATGGGACTCTTTTTTTCTTTCATTACCTGTAGCTCAATTTAATAGACTATGCAATTCTATGGTAATAATCTGAAGTGCCCTTTAATAAAATCTAATCTTAGAAGTAGTGGAACGGCATTAAACCTAAATGTGTCTCTGGCATTGATGATGATACTTCTTTGTGTACTAGTCTTTTCTCTTTGCTATTACTTCATTTTTAAAGCTGAAGAATAAAATCAGTGTGAGAAAAAGTGTTCCATAAATGTATAAACTTTCTAAATGACATTTTAAAGCCATGAAGTTTCAATGAACAATTTTCTAAATGATTTTTAATCTCTAAAGTTATGCTCATACCTGGGATATTTACTTTTTAGTAGGTTTCTGTCACCTTCACAAGAAAAAAGTATTCATAGCAAGAATGATTGCATTATTTATAATTTTAGCTTACTATAAAAAAACTTATGAAATCTGAGATTTTGTAGCTTTATTTATAGAAGCTGTTTTTATTGAGGCTACTCTAATATACCAACATGGTCATATTGAAGGGACAGAAACATAGATTTTTATGTTAAATTACTCACTGTTCCTGTTATGTTCCATTTTTTGCCCTCTAGCATTGGTTGACATTTCAGAGACTGAGTTGGCACAGGGCTGGAAAATATGCAATTATAAGAATCATCTACTCTTGAATTTCCCATTATATACTAGTCACGATTCAGACAGACTTTTCATAGGTATTTGATTTGGAATGAGAAGTTTTCTTCTTCATGACCTGTGATTAAAATGTGACATTTTGGTATCTGAATAGAAGATAGTTTCTGCTAATCTAGCTATGAATCAGAGCTGGTGGAGCAATGTAAGTCTTTGGCCTGCATCATGTAAGCAATAGCATATGTAATTGGAAATATATTTTAAGAGTAAGTGTAATAAACCTTTTTATTTAAAAAAAACATTCCATAGCGTAAAGCAGGTTGAGTGCTAAAATGCGGCAAGATGCATGTTGAGAAGCTTTGCTTCACTTAATGTTCCTCAAAGGAATTCCAATAAAAAGTAATCTGCTACAACTCCGTTTGAATAATTTCTTTTCTTTTAATGAGTTATAACTGTAAATGTAAATATTTATCAGTTTCTGTACCCTGATGGTAAGGGCAGAGGATAGACAATATTTCTTCATGACTGAAAATGACACTTACAGTTACAATAGTGTTTGGATAATAGCCTTACCTGTTGCATTAACCTTTATAAATCTTTATGGTTAAAGTTATAATTTTCAATTAACTTACTGTAGAATTATGATGTACCAGCTCCTAATGATAGTTTGTTTGTTTTCTTATTCTAAATACTATGGTTGATGATATACTTTCCCATGCATAGTGTGTATATGAATGTCTGTCAGTATGTATATGTGCATTATTCCTCTGCACTGTAAATATAAATTATATTATTCCAAAGTTGTGCATGCTATTGCTTTATAGTAAGATGCATTTGCAAAAACATTTTACTTTACTTATCACTTGGTATATCAAAATGCATTAGCTTCCCACAAGAAATTTCAGATACCTATATCTTTTATATATATATATATATATATATTATATATATATGTATATATATAATATATGTTATATATATTATATATATATGTTATATATATAATATATATATATATATATATATATTATTACACTTTAGGTTCTGGGGAATATGCACAGAACATGCAGGATTGTTGCATAGGTACCTACATGGCAATGTGGTTTGCTGCCTCCATCCCCCTGTCACTTTTATCTGGCATTTCTCACCATGTTATCCCTCCCCAACCTCCCTAATCCACCTCTGTCTCTCCCCTATTCCCCCCTGCAACAGACCCCAGTGTATGATGCTTCCCTACCTGTGTCCATGTGTTCTTGTTCAACACGTGCCTATGAGTGAGAACATGTGGTGTCTGGTTTTCTGTTCTTGTGTCGGTTTGCTGAGAATGATGGTTTCCAGATTCATTCATGTACATACAAAGAACACTAACTCATTGTTTTCTATGGCTGCATAGTTTTCCATGATGTATATGTGCCATATTTTCCTTGTCCAGTCTATCATCGATAGGCATTTGGGTTGGTTCCAGGTCTTTGCTCTTATAAACAGTGCCGCAATGAACATACGTGTACATGTGTCTTTATGATAGAATGATTTAATCTTTTGGATATATACCCAGTAATGGGATTGCTGGGTCAAATGGAATTTCTATTTCTACGTCCTTAAGGAGTCACCGAACGGTCTTCCACAATGGTTGAACTAATTTATACTTCCACCAAGAGTGAAAAATCATTCCTATTTCTCCACATCCTCTCCAGCATCTGTTGTCTCAGATTTTTAATGATCGCCATTCTAACTGGCATGAGATGGTATCTCAATGTGGTTTTGATTTGCATTTCTCTTATGACCAGTGATTATGAGAATTTTTTCATGTTTGTTGACATCATATATGTCTTCTTTGAAAAGTGTCTGTTCACATCCTTTGCCCGCTTTTGAATGGGTTTGTTTGTTTTTTTTCCTGTAAATCTGTTTTAGTTCTTTGTAGATTCTGGAAATTAGCCCTTTGTCAGATGGGAGATGGCAAAATTTTATTCCCATTGTGTTGGTTGCTGGTCCACTCTAATGACTGGCTCTTTTGCTGTACAGAAGCTCTGGTTTCTTTCGCTGTACAGAGTTTAATTAGACCCCATTTGTCTATTTTTGCCTTTGTTGCCATTGCTTTTAGTGTTTTGGTCATGAAGTCCTTGCCTTTGCCTATGTTCTGAATGGTTTTGCCTAGGTTTTCTTCTTGGGTTTTTATGGTGTTAGGTCTTATGTTTAAGCCTTTAATCCACCTGGAATTAATTTTAGTGTAAGGTGTAAGGAAGGGGTCCAGTTTCTGCTTTCTGTATATGGCTAGCCAGTTTTCCCAAGACCATTTATTAAACAGGGAATCTTTTCCCCATTGCTTGTTTTTGTCACATTTGTCAAAGATCAGATGGTTATAGATGTGTGGCCTTGCCTCTGAGCCTCTGTTCTGTTCCTTTGGTCTGTATTGCTGTTTTGGTACCAGTACCATGCTGTTTTGATTACTGTAGCCTTGTAGTATACTTTGAAGTCAGGCAGCATGATTCCTCCAGCTTTGTTCTTTTTGATTAGGATTTTCTTGGCTATGTGGGCTCTCTTGTGGTTCCATATGAAGTTTAAGGCGGTTTTTTCCAGTTCTGTGAAGAGGGTCATATGTACCTTGATGGGGATAGCACTAAATCTATAAATTACTTCGGGCAGTGTGGCCATTTTTACAATATTAATTCTTCCTAACCATGAGGATGGAATATTTTTCTGTCTGTTTTATCCTTTCTTATTTCCTTGAGCAGTGGTTTGTAGTTCTCCTTGAAGAGTTCCTTTACATCCCTTGTTAGTTGTATTTCTAGGTATTTTATTCTTTTTGTAGCAATTGTAAATGGGAGTTTGCTCTTGATTTGGCTCTCTTTTAGTCTGTTATTGGTGTATAGGAATGCTTGTGATTTTTGCACATTGATTTTGTATCCTGAGACTTTGCTGAAGTTCCTTATCAGTTTCAGGAGATTTTGGGATGAGACGATGGGGTCTTCCAAATAAACAATCATGTTGTCTGCAAAGACAGACAATTTGACTTCCTCTTTTCCTAATTGAATACTCTTTATTTCTTTTTCTTGCCTGATTTCTCTGGCTAGAATTTCCAATACTATGTTGAATCAGAGTGGTGAGAGAGGGCATCCTTGTCTAGTGCCGGATTTCAAAGGAAATGCTTCCAGTGTTTGCCCATTCAATATGATATTGGCTATGTATTTGTCATAAATAGCTTTTATTATTTTGAGATATGTTCCTCTGATACCTAGTTTATTGAGAGTTTTAACAATGAAGGGCTGTTGAATTTTGTTGAAGGTCTTCACCACATCTACTGAGATAATTATGTGTTTTTTGTCTTTGGTTCTGTTTATGTGGTGGATTACGTTTATAGACTTGCATATGTGGAACCAGCCTTGCATCCCTGGGATGAAGGCTACTTGATCATGATGGATTATCTTTTTGATGTGCTGTTGTAATTGGTTTGCCAGTATTATATTGAAGATTTTTGCATCTATGTTCATCATGGATATTGAGCTGAAGTTTTCTTTTTTTGTTGAGTCTCTGCTGGGTTTTGGTATCAGGATGATGTTTGTCCCATAAATGATTTGGGGAGGATTCCCTCTTTTTGGATTGTTTGAATAGTTTCAGAAGGAATGGTACCAGCTCCTCTTTGTATGTCTGAATTAATTTGGCTGTGAATCTCTCTGGACCTTGGCTTTTTTTGATTGGTAGGCTATTAATTACTGTCTCAACTTCAGGTCTTGTTATTGGTCTGTTCGGGGCTTTGACTTCTTCCTGGTTTAGGCTTGGGAGGTTGCAACTGTCCAGGAATTTATTCATTTTTTTTCTGTGTTTACTGGTTTATGTGCATAGAGTCATCTGTAGTAATCTCTGATGGCAGTTTGTATTTCTGTGGAATCGGTGGTGTTACCCCTTTTATCATTTTTCATTACATCTATTTGATTCTTATATCTTTTTTATTAATGTGGCTAGTGATCTGTGTGTTTTGTTGATCTTTTCAAAAAAACAGCTCCTGGATTTATTGACTTTTTGAAGGGTTTTTTGTGTCTCTATGTCCATCAGTTCTGCTCTGATCTTAGTTATTTCTTGTCTTCTGCTAGCTTTTGAGTGTTTTTGATCTTGCTCCTCTGGCTGTTTCAACTTTGATGATAGGGTGTCATTTTTAGATTTTTCCTTTCTTCTCATGTGTGCATTTATTGCTATAAATTTCCCTCTTGACACTGCTTTAAATGGGTCCCAGAGATTCTGGTTCATTGTGTCTTCATTCTCTTTGGTTTCGAAGAACATCTTTTTTTTTTTTTTTTGAGACAGAGTTTCGCTCTTGTTACCCAGGCTGGAGTGCAATGACACAATCTCGGCTCACCGCAACCTCCGCCTCCTGGGTTCAGGCAATTCTCCTGCCTCAGCCTCCTGAGTAGCTGGGATTACAGGCATGCACCACCATGCCCAGCTAATTTTTTGTATTTTTAGTAGAGACGGGGTTTCACCATGTTGACCAGGATGGTCTCGATCTCTTGACCTCGTGATCCACCCACGTCGGCCTCCCAAAGTGCTGGGATTACAGGCTTGAGCCACCGCGCCCGGCCTTCGAAGAACATCTTTATTTCTGCCTTCATTTCATTGTTTATCCAGTCAACATTCAAGGGCCACTTATTCAGTTTCCATGATGTTGTGCTGTTTTGAGTTAGTTTCTTAATCCTGAATTCTAATTTGATTGCACTGTGGTCTGAGAGACTGTTGATTATGATTTCCATTCTTTTGCATTTGCTGAGGAGTGATTTACTTCCAATTATGTGGTCACTTTTAGAGTAGGTGCAATGTGGTGCTGAGAAGAATGTATATTTTGTGGATGTGGGGTGGAGAGTTTTGTATATGTCTATTAGGTTTGCTTGGTCCAGATCTGAGTTCAATCCTGGATATCCTTGTTAATTTTCTGTCTCGTTGATCTGTGTGTTATTGACAGTGCAGTGTTAAAGTCTCCCACTATTATTGTGTGGGAGTCTAAGTCTCTTTGTAGGTCATTAAGAACTTACTTTATGTATCTGGGTGCTCCTGTATTGGGTGCGTATATATTTTGGATCGTTAGCTCTTCTTGTTGCAATGATCCTTTTACCATTATGTAATGCCCTTCTTTGTCTCTTTTGATCTGTGATAGTTTAAAATCTGTTTTATCAGAGACTAGGATTGTAACTCCTGCTTTTTTTGCTCTCCATTTGTTTGTTAAATCTTCCTCCATCCCTTTATTTTGAGAGTATGTATGAGATAGTCTCCTTGCATGTGAGATGGGTTTCTTGGATACAGTACATTGATGGGTTTTGACATTTTATCCAATTTGCCAGTCTGTGTCTTTTGATTGGGGCATTTAGCCAATTTACATTTAAGGTTAATGTTGTTATGTGTGAATTTGATCCTGCCATTTTGATGCTGGTTGGTTGTTTTGCCCATTTGGTATGTTTGTGGAGTGGCTGTTACTGGTTGTTCCTTTCTATGTTTAGTGCTTCTTTCAGGAGCTCTTGTAAGGCAGGCCTGATGGTGATGAAATCTCTCAGCAATTGCTTGTTCATAAAGGATTTTATTTCTCCTTCGCTTATGAAGCTTACTTTGGCTAGATATGAAATTCTAGGTTGAAAGTTCTTTTATTTACAGATATTGAATATTGGCCCCCACTCTCTTCTGGCTTACAGGGTTTCTGCTGAGAGATATGTTGTGAGTCTGATTGGCTTCCCTTTGTGGGTAACCCAATCTTCCTCTCTGGCTGCACTTAGCATTTTTCCCTTCATTTCAACCCTGGTAAATCTGATAATTATGTGCCTTAGGGTTGCTCTTCTTAAGAAATATCTTTGTGGTGATCTCTGTATTTCTTTCACTTGAATATTGTCCTGCCTTGCTAGGTTGGGGAAGTTCTCCTGGATAATATATTGAAGAGCGTTTTCCAGCTTGGATTTATTCTGTCACATTCAGGTACACCTATCAACTTAGATTAGGTCTTTTCACATAATCCCATATTTCTTGGAGGCTTTGTTCATTTCTTCTCCCTCTTTTTTCTCTCATCTTGCCTTCTCGTTTCATTTCATTGAGTTGATCTTCAGTCTCTGATGTCCCTTCTTCTGCTTTGTTGATTTGGCTATAGAAGCTTCTGTATGCTTTGCAAAGTTCTCGTGTTGTGTTTTTTAGCCCATTCAGTCATTTATATTTTTCTCTAAGCTGTTTATTCTCGTTAGCATTTCATCAAACCTTTTTTTCAACGTTCTTAATTTCTTTGCATTGGGTTAGAACATATTCTTTAACTCAGAGAATTTTGCTATTACCCACCCTCTGAAGTCTGTTTCTGTCGGTTCATCAGACTCATTTCCGACTTTGTTCTCTTGCTGGTGAGGAGCTGTGATCCCTTGGAGGAGGAGATGCATTCTGGTTTTTGCTGTTTTCATCCTTTTTGTGCTGGTTTCTTCCCATCCTTGTCAGTTTATCTGCCTGTGGTCTTTGTAGTTGGTGACTTTCAGATGGGGTTTTGAGTGGACTTTTTTTGTTGTTGATGTTGAAGTTATTTCTTTCTGTCTTTTAGTTTTCCTTCTAACAGTCAGGCCTCCCTACTGTAGGACTGCTGGAGGTCTACTCCATAACCTGCTTGCCTGGGGACCACCTGCAGTGGCTGCAGAACAGTAAGGGTTGCTGCTTGTTTCTTTTTCTGTTATCTTCATCCCAGAAGCATACCCACCAGATGTCAGCCTGAGCTCTATTTTATGAGGTGTCTCTTTGGACATATGGGAGTTGGGGAGCTGCTTGAGGAGACAGTCTTTCTCTTATAGGAGCTCAAGTGCTCAGCTGTGAGCTACATTGTTCCATTCAGCACTACATGGCATGTATGTTTAAGTCTGCTGCAATGGAACTCATAACTGCCTTTTCCCCAGGTGCTCTGTCCTGGGAAGTTGGGGCTTTATTTATAAGTTCCTGACATGCTGCTGGCTTTTTTCAGAGATGTCCCGCTCTGCAAGGAGGTAGCCTAGTCATAGTCTTCAAGCAGAGGCATTGCTGAGCTGCTGTGCTCTCTGCCCAGCTGCTGTGTGAACTTCCTTGTGGTTTTGTTTACAGAGGTATAGGTAGAACTGACTTGGTAATGGTGGACTGCCTCGGTAATGGTGGACTGGCTCAGTAATGGCAGATTGCCTTGGTAATGGCAGACTGGCTCAGTAATGGTGGACTGCCTCGGTAATGGTGGACTGCTGTGGTAATGACAGACTACCTTGGTAGTGGCAGACTGCCTTGGTAATGGTGGATGCCCTTCCCCTCCAGTCAGAGCTGGACTGTCCTGGGTCCAGCTGTGCTTGCTGTGAAACTCTTAATCCAGGGCATTTCAGATTGCTGGTCTTTGTGTGAGTGAGACCACTGAGCCAAATCACCTGGCTCCCTGTTTCAACCCCCTTTTATCCAGTTGATTGGGGGGCTCTTTCTCCCAGGCATTCCAGGTGCCAGTTGAAACGGCCTCCCATATTTTTGTGAGTTTTTGTGTGGAGACTTGCTGCGCCAGTGGAGACAGCCATGTTGGAAACTCGTGATGCTTTTCAGTGCAGGAATCTCCTGGTCTGTGAGTAGTAAATAACTCATTTGGAAATGCAGTGATCACTCACCCTCTGCATTGTTCTCACTGGGAACTGCACTCCAGAGCTGTTCCTATTCGGCCATCTTCGACTTAGTCTAGATACCTATATCTTAATTGAAATGATATTAAAATGACTGGGCTAGAGCCTGGATGTCCTCCTTTATTTTAAATTTTGAATTGTCCTATATTAATGAAGCTAAAAACATTAAAAATGTTTCATGTGAACCTGTGAGTTTAAACATATTTTAGATTTTAAATCAACAACAAGAATGTACTTGTCAGAGTAGGTAGATTGAATTGCATGCTTATTAGGGAAATGTAGAGAAATTAATTTTGTATTTTATTAATATCATTATATCCACTCTCCTATTTCACTATTTATATTTATTGCCAATATTCTATGGCTGAAGTTTTTCTTTTCTCTCCCCATACATTCCTCCTTTATGTCCCCCTAATTTATTTAATTCACTACCATTCTTCTAAAATTATATTCCACATTTTATACAGTGTCCTTCCTTAGTCGTCTCTCCTCTTGAAACATTTGTTATAGTAGACCTCTAACATTCTCTTGATACACAACGTTTGGCATGTGATAGACACTCAATAATATTGTTTAAAATATGAATGAAGAAAAAAAATCACCTCTCCCTATCTTCTCTCTGTGAAGTTGTACCAGCTAGGTTCCATTCACTAGACCGTGGGTCCCCTATCCATGAGCCAAGAATGCATACCTGTCAATGGCCTGTTAGGAACCAGGCTTCCCAGCAGGAGGTGAGCAGAGGGCAAATGAGATTACCACCTGAGCTCTACCTCCTGTCAGATCAGCCTGACATTACATCATCATAGGAGCTCAAACCCTGTCCTGAACTGCACATGTGAAGAATCTAGGTTGCACACTTTTCATGAAAATCAAGAATCTAACTAATGTCTGATAATCTCAGGTGAAACAATTCCATCCTGAAAGCATCCTCTCACCTCCCTCATTCCCCAACCATCCATGGAAAAATTGTCTGCCACGAAATTGGTCCCTGGTGCCAGAAAGATTAGGGGCCACTGCACTAGACTGTCTCCTTTTTTGACCCTTCTCTTCCCTTCCTATATGTAGCACCTAAATATTCAGTCATCTTTCCATACTCTTTGACTTTGGAAAACCTAAACCATTGCCTCTAAGTCAATAAATTCATGCTTATTCTCCAGACCAGCTTTTTCACTTAGCTACAATCTCCGATTGTCTTCTGGACATTTCTATTTTGGGTAGCCTGTCATCTTTTCAAGCATAACTAGTTCACAAACAAACTCATAATGTTCCCCTCTAATAGTATCTTCCTTTCTTGTCTCCTTATTTCTGTCACAATATTACCTTTATTGTAGCCATTGTTAATATTTATCATGTTCTAGTCTCTATACATGATGTAGTGTTTGCTGTGCCTCTTAGAAAATGTTGTGAGTTGTTCTTTTCCCCTAGTAATGTGCATTCATTGTTAGTATTCCTTCAAGTCATCTCATCCTGTAAAGTACTGCCAGAATTCACTTTCTAAACCACCACTTTTCATGACTATTCAGTGTAAAACTTTTAAGAGCTACACAATGTCAATTAAAGTGGTTCTCAAATGTTTTTGGAGATGTTGTGAATGAAAATAATTCAAACATTTTCTACCTGGGCTTTACCTACAAATTATCCTCTGGTCACTTCTGTAAGAATATAGAAGGATTAAAGAATACAATTTGAAACCCATTGGCTTAAGTACAAAAATCCTTATTTAGGATTATGCCCTGTTCCATGCAAACAACCTGTTTACCACATCTAATTGCTCCATATACATTCCATCTTCGTGTCTTGATTTCCATAATGCTTAGTGCCCAGAATGCTACTAAAACACCTTTCTGCTTCTTTAAATCCTATTTGTATTTCCAAATGTAGCTCAAGCACTAATTCTTCACTGAACATGTGAATAAATGTTTAGTATATAAGAGTTAACCGTCTTCATTCATGATGTATAAGTATCTTGAGGGAGTACTGTTTTCTCCTATTTGGAAATTATTGCTGTACTATATTTAATTATTTGGTAAACAGATGTCACTATTTTATGCCTATCATATTTCAAAGATGTAAACCAAATGATCTTAAGCATTCAAAAAGAATGGGTCCAAAATTGTTTTTTGCTAATTTTATGCATTAAGAACCTGAACCTACTATCCATATGACCAAAATCAATAATTTTACAACACATTTAATTATAATTTTTACATTTGTTTTCTCTCAGGTCCTGCATCATACAATCCCGTTATAAGGAAATCTTGCCCCATACCCTTGTTTATGAAAGCATCAAAACGCTTTGTAGAGTCCAGAGAGATTACTCCAGGCCCGGCAACGTATGAGGTTTGTCAGTATTTCTTTCTTATCAATGACACAAGAATAGAATATTTTCCAGAAAGTACTACAAATTTATATATTAAAGTCTGTTCGATATATTTTATTCATATCGTTGATTAATGAAAATATTTTGACTAAAGAGTTTTAAAGATGTAGTCTGACATTTAAAAAGAATTATTTAAGAATTTAAGAATTATTTAAACAGCTTTTCTATTTCTAAATATGCTCTACAGTATTTATATTATAATTAATTTATATTCCTACACATTTTAAAATTTACTTGTTTTCATTCTTGTTTGAATACATACATTGAAATCTCTTAGTATTTATTGAAATAATTATCAGAGAGCTCAAAAGAAAGCCCTGTAGATCCACTAAAATTGTGTGTTGATCTTTTATTTTCTTTTAATGAACATGGATGCTGTATTTAAGTTCATAATAAATAAGGGTATCTTTTAATTTCTGGACCTTCTGATCATAACCTGCTGGATTTTAGAAACTGTTCACAATAGCCTTTAATTACCCTTTTGAGAATTAGAATGAAATAGGCTCCCCATTCCTACCCTACTAACTATTGAAAATGAAATTTTTTATTGTGATTTGTAAAAATTAATGTAAGAGTTAATTCCAAGTGCACACCAAAATGAATGTTGCTTTTGGGGGTTAATGACAAGTCCATTTATATTGAACATATGCTCTTCTCCTGATTTAAAATGTCACAATCTAAGGCCAGGCACAGTGGCTCATGCCTGTAATCCCAGCACCTTGGGAAGCTGAGGTAGGTGGATACTTGAGGTCAGGAGTTCGAGACCAGCCTGGCCAACATAATGAAACCCTGTCTCTACTAAAAATATAAAAATTTGCCATGTATGGTGGCATGTACCTGTAGTCTCAGCTACTTGGGAGGCTAGGGCAGAAGAATCTTTGAATCTGGAGGTGGAGGTTGTAGTAAGCTGAGATCATGCCACTCCACTGCAGCCTGGGTGACAGAACAAGACTCCTTCTCAGAAAAAAAAAAATAATAAAATAAGTAAATAAATAGAAATAAAATGTCACAGTCTAAATACTTTTCAGCATTCCATTGAAGGCATGTTCATTATATATTATCAGAAAATAAAAGAAATGAAAATGAGTAATCGAAGAGTTGTTATTTTGTTAGCTGTTGATTCGTCCAAAAAGACAACCCCTGCTGATTAAGCAAAGCTAATTTCATTAAACTTACTTCAGAAAGGGAGAATCTCTAGAGAGTCTTCCTACTGTTTCAGAAGGTGGAAGTCAAGGGGGATATTGATAAGGTCTTAGGATCTATGCTAGGTGATTTAAGGCAAGTCTTGTAAATGGGGATCTGATTAGGACTGTGCTAAGTTTATGATGTTTGTTTACTTTAGATTGATGAGCACAGTGAGAGAAGATCTTAAAGTAAATATTGATTAATAAGCTATCGGTCTTGATAAGTTAGGTATTTTACGTGTTCATAGTTTGACAACATTAAATTATATTACATCTTCAGTTAAACAATTTCTCTCCTTTAATAAAACTCAATTTAATGGTATCCACAAACAATAAATGTCAGCCAATCTAATAGTATCATTTTTCATTTTGTGATACATTCTTCATAAAGGGTGTTCCCACTAGTCTTTCTAGTATTTAAGACATTATTGCATTTTCTTTCTTAAGATTTTGTAAGTTTAATATGATATATTTATACTTCATGATAGGCATTTATTATGCAAAATTATTTCCTATGTCCGAGTAAACATTTACGGGTTTTATAGTGTTGTTTATTAAGGTATTCTTGAAATTTCAGACTAATATTACTGAATTTCACGATAATTTTTCTGTTGAGAACTGAGTTGGTAATTTTTTTTGTCTTAACACCCATTTATTTTTTTTGATAATTGAAAACCTTTTAAAGTAAATACTTTATTCATAATTTTCCATCTTTAAAGATGTTACTTTTAAGTTAATAGGTTGGTAAATTACTAGGTCCCTTTATTATTAACACTAGTAAGTTTAAGTTGGTGACTCTTGAAAACATGTTTGTCTTAAACATTTTACCTTTTTTTTTTTTACAGAAAAAAGATAATTCTAGTAATGCGTAATATAGATTTAGAATTGCAACTCAATTGTACATGAAAAATACTTAAATGTATGACCTCTGCCATTGAGATGGTTACACATTTTTATTGTCTTATGTCCATAAAGGATTCCAAACTATCTAATGTTGGTGGCTCATACAATTATATTTGGAAAAACTGGAGCTTTCTTAAATGGTACACCCACGATTATAATGTCGGCTTGTTATTTTCATTCTTTTGTGAATTCTCTCTTGAGTTCCTCAGGCAGAATTAGTTCACTCCCCAGTTTTAGTGGGTAGAGGAAGATCAGAGTTGCTTTTGGAATATATCTTACTTTGCTTATTTTTTTTCAATTACTAGCTAACCTGTTTGTCATTTTTCCTCCTTCTAGTTATTGATATTTATTGGATTACTTTCATTGACATTTTTGAAGATCTAATAAAAGCTATGGAGAAAATATGTGTTTACTCATAACAAAAAAATGTGTATACAATTTTAGAAGATTTATTAATCTGTAAATGTTTACTTATGATTTCAACTGAGAAATCTCACTGTTAAAGTCTGAGCTTCATGAAGGCAATGATTTATTTAATTGTATATTATTCAGGTTTCACCCACAGAATCTGGCACCTAATAGTATATTAATAAATGTTTATTGAATAAATTAACAAAATGGAAAATCAGGATTTTCTTCTCATCAATCACTAATATTTATGTAGATATAAACATTTCCTCATTGGGATATATATTTCCTCAGTGAAAATAATATGTATATATTCATTTAAGATAACAATAAATTTTATTATTTCACCCATATTCTTTTGTTGAATTAGTCTCCTGACCAAAAAATATATATATTTTTAAGGTTTAGACAAGGCTTCAAATACAATGAGTAAGTCAAATATACTGATTTTTTGTTTGCTTCAAATATATTGATTTTCTGATATTTAGACAGTGACTATGTTAGAATATTTTTAAAAGCTAGATAGAAGAAACTTAAATGAATTTAACATTATAAAACACTTCGTCTAAACATTAGAAAAAGATTTAAATATATATCTCTTAAAAAAGCAAAAAGTCCACTGAAATTATTTGAAGTTCAATAACACAATTCATTTTATGGGTGTAAGTTTTAATTTTTGCAGGTTATGTAATTGCTTGAAAAATCTCAATTAGGAATTAGTTTCAGAGAGAATTTTCAATAGCAGAATTGGGTAGGACAATATAAGTGAGAAAAAATATTAACATGTATAAATCCAGAACATGTCGAGAATTGGAATCACACTGTATGTTTAGTTTATTACTTATTTTCAGTTCTAAATTTAAAAATTGAGATTCTTATTTTTTATTAGTATGGATTAATGCCTTTTTAATTAAAGCCAACTATATTTTAATAAAACATTTATTTGGCTGTGATTTTATAAACTAGAAATTGATGCATGCGTGTGATTAGTACTAATTAATTAAACTGAATCATTGACTTTATATTACTTTGAAATTTTTTTGATGAAAATTTACACTTAGAAGCTTGAATTCAGACTTCACATCACATTTTAGGCTGGTAAATATCACATGAATATGAAAATTTAGAAAAGGTACAGGAGAACAAATTGTAGTGTAATTTCATTTAAACTTCTATTCAAGTAGTACAGAAATTAACAAAGATATATTTTTATGAAAAGAAAATTTTACTCAAATTAAATGAAAAATTATAAAGGAATTCATTTAAAAAGTACTTTTGTTAGCAGATTACCCACTTGTCTACAACCCTCATTCTGGGTGATTTTAAAGACGAAATTAGTAGGTATCTCTTTTTTGTTACAGAATAGAATAATTTTATACTATAGAAATAATAAAATCATTAACATATATGTAATTTAATTATACTTTCACCAAAAATAGAAAAAAAAATTTTCTTTATTGCACATTCTCAGAAAAATAATATTAAATGGCAGGAAGATATTTCATAGTGAGTATAGCAGATCTTTAAAAAGTTTTAAATTTTTATGTTATTTTAAATAGCCCTAGAAAGATGGTTTTATACCTGATCTTTGTTCCTACCTTTGATTATTCCTTAGGGAAAATATTTAGAATTACTGGCAAACAAGGCTTGTCTCCTGTTTAAACCTGATACCTCTCTAATTACATGCTAGATCTCATTTGTTTCATCTGCTCAAAGATGTGGTGCCAGCAATTTTTCCCTTTATTTCATCGGTTTGGATATTATAAGACATTTAATACATATCTGTAATTTTTTAGAAATTATTTTAGTGAAGTAATACTTTAAAATCTTTTCATATTTCTTAAATGATTATTAGTCTATTTATGTTGTTTCCTTTGCGAAGTGAATTTTTGTAAATTTTATTTTTCAAGAGAACCATTTGCTTTTGAAGATATTAAAATGTACAGTGCAGAGTTACATTTGAATTTATTTATTTTTAACTTTTTGTACCTATAATGATATATTTAAAAACCATTCCTACGTTATTTTAGTTGTGTTTCTGTCCCTTTTGCATCATTAGCTTTAGATGAGTTGCACTTTGATACTTGTTTTGCCATGTATCAAAGATATCAATCTTGGAATACCCTTTATTCCATTAGCTTACAGTATAGATTCAAGAGAGTAGAAAATCTGACGAAAGTACTTGTATTTGAGTTTCAACATAACCCCTCATTGCTATATAGTAATGGTTACCAACTTACCTGAGAAATTTTACCATGTTTTGATTATTTGGTAAAGTCTATTAAATATTTTCTTTATTTTGAAAAATCATTTTGTTAGGCGTAGAAAGTGTTTCTTCATACCCAAGTTAATTTATTTAATGCCTCTATATTTTCTTTTGGTTTGGATATGGATTTTATTTTTGTCTTCGATTCTATACTACCTTATATATTTACTTTGGTATTAGGTTTGACAGATCAATCCTTCCTGCCTTCTTTCCACTTGTAATTTGGACTGTCATCTTTATTATTCATCCAATTACTATTCAGAAGGCCCACCCATTGTAATATTTCTTTCTATTGCAGTTATTCTCACACTCTCATAGGTAACTCTTTCATACTTTCTGTGTTCTAAAATCTCTAATGTTTCCCTCCACCTTCCATCCTCCTTTATTTTTTGAAACTATTTTCATGTTTTTGAACCAGGGTCTCAACTCTGTTGCCCAGGTTGGAGTGCAGTGGTACAATCACAGTTCACTGCAGCCTCAACCTCCTAAGCTCAAGTAATTCTCTCACCTCAGCCTCCCAGGTAGCTGGAACTACCAGCACGTACCACTTTGCTGGGCTAATTGCTTGTATTTTTTGTAAAGATGGAGTTTTGCCCTGTTGCCCAGGCTGGTTTTAGATTTCTGGAAGCTATTCAACTGCCTCTGCCTCCCAAAGTGCTGAGACTGCAGGCATTAAACCACTGTGCCTTTGCCTCTCATCTTCTTTTAGTTAATGCCTTCAGATGTTTTACTGAAAATTTCCGCAAGGTCCTATCAGCACATCACTTTACCCAGAAGCATTTCTACATATTTGCTCCGCTTATCCTCCTGATGCTGAACTGTCTTGCCTCCTACTTAAGCCTAATACCTTTAATTACCAGCTAGATTTCATTTGCTTTATCTGCTCAAAGATGTTGTACCAGCAATTTCTCCCTTTACTTCATTTTTTTCCTCTCTGGTAAATCATTTATGTAAACGTACAACCATTTTGCACTTCTTCCAATCTAAAAATATCTCTCAGGTTCATTTTTCCTTCAACTAAATCCTTTTTTCTGTATTTTCTTCTTTAGAAAGCTACTTAAAGTAGTAGCATACATTCATTGTTTCCATTTTCTCTTTTCTTATTCTCTTTTAATTTGACACTTATAACGCTTTCTCCCCAACTACTCCACAGAAATCGTTCATCAATGACTTTGATAAATCTTTTGCCCAATCCTTTGGTAGATCCCATGATGAATCTCCTTATTTTACTTAACCTAGCAGCAGCATTTAATATAATGGATTATTATTCTTGGAAATGTTCACTCTGCCCTAATTTGAGTTTCTGGACTACTGTTCCCCCTGCTTCTGAGTTGGTTTTGGCTGCTTTGAAAAATTACCAGAGACTCAGTGGTTTATAAACAACAAATTTTTTTTCTCATAGCTCTGGACACTGGAAAGTCCTAGATAAAATTCACTGTTTTGTGAGAGCCTTCTTCCAGATTCACAGACAGCTGTCTTCTTGCTGTGTCCTTGCATGGCAGAAGGGCAAAGGAGCTCTCTTTTATAAGGGTCTAATTCCATTCACCAGGGCTCTACCTCAGGACCTAATCACCTGCAAATGCCAACTTTCTAATACTATCACACTAGGGTTTAGGATTTCAACATATGGATAGACAGTAAGTAGAGATGGAAGCAAATTCTAGGGCATTACAGTATTATATACTTGCATGAAATTATGTTAGAAAAGGAATTCCATTACAGCTAGTGCTTGACTTACGACCACGGTTGGGACCGTGGACTGGTTGTAACACGATTTGGTCGTAAGTTGAGTAGGCTATATGTACAGTTGAAATGGTGCACGCGGAGATGGTAGTGCTGCCGGAAGCTGGTCCGCACTGTCGTACCCCCAGCTGGGCAACGTTTGCGCTGCCAGACGCGGAGCAGTCATGGCTAGCATTTGTGGTCGTAAAGTCGAATGGTGGTAAGTTGCATAGGTGGTAAGTCGATCAATACCTGTACTTACAAGTAAAAAGAAAAATTCAAAGCTACAGTTATAGGGAAAAGGGAAAAGGTAGATTCATGGGATCAAGAGAAAATAGTATCAATCGCACTATGATCAGTTGATAGCTCAGATACAAGGATAAAACTACTATAAATGTAGTACAAAAATATACTGAAAAAAGCATTTATTACAGTACTTGATATACAGTGGGGCCATTTATTATAGTTATTGTTACCTTTGTTTCATGGCTATATTCAATTATTTCTAGTTTATAAATATGACCTTAGTCTGATATAGGCTCTGAATCTAAAAATGAAAAATTTCTATTCTGAAATATACACAAATCTGGTAAGGAGAAACTATATATAAATGTTTTAGTTATAATAAAATAATTATTATTTGGGAATAGGTGAAAGGTACCAAGATGACAGAGTAAAGAATTTCTTTTCTGGGTGCAGTGGCTCATGTCTATAATCCCAACCCTTTGGAGGCCAAGGTGGGCAGATCACCTGAGGTCAGGAGTTCGAGACCAGCCTGGCCAACATGGTGAAACCCCATCTCAACTAAAAATACAAAAATTAGCTAGGTGTGGTGGCGTGAACCTGTTGTTCCAGCTACTCGGGAGGCAGAAGAATGAGAATCGCTTGAACCTGGGAGGTGAAGGTTGCAGTGAGCTG
>NW_016107459.1:4535413-4548897 GCF_001604975.1 Cebus imitator | reverse complement strand
AGAAAAAAAAAAAGAATTTTGAAGTTAGACAAAGTAAGTAAGCCTTTAGAAAATATTTTATATGAAATATAAAAGAGTAATGGGAGTTTTTTACTTAGGTAAGCCAATGAGGCTTATTTTAGGCAAAGGAAACAGTATATGTAAAGTCAAAGAGGCACTGGAGAATAGAATATCCTTGACAAGCTTTTATTATTAGTATTACTAAAATATAAAATGAATAGAATGATACTAGATATGTAGGTAGTGTTAGATCACAAAGCATATCAAAAATACGTGGTTTAAATTTTCTCCTCTGAGTTATAGACGCTGAAGATTTCTGAGTAGAATTATAATATTACATATTAATATAAATCAAGCAAAACCAGTGTTTTATTTTTAATATTTTCAGATTTTTTCCATATTTTTCCTTGATAAATTGCTAATAAGGAATGATAAAGCATGATTTAAATTATATATGCTTTTTAATATTGAATGACAATTTCTAAGTTTATATATGTTCATATTATCCTAGAAAATTTTCAAGTGTAGCTGTGAAATATATTTTAGAATGTGACCTAAACTTCTGCCTTTAAAAACTCAATTTTATACCTTAGTTTTAAATTTTGTGGGACAGTATTGTATATTATTTGAAAATGTAATTTAAACTTTTGGTTTTAGAAATTGCTTTTGCACTTCAATTGTAAAGGTCATGGCACATTTCTTTTTTTTTTCCCATTTATTTATTTTATTGTATTTTAGGTTTGGGGGTACATGTGAAGAACATGCAAGATTGTTGCATAGGTACACATGTGGCAGTGTGATTTGCTGCATGGCACATTTCTTAATACCCCAAAGTGAATGCTTAAAAGCTTCCTGTCATTTGCCATTCCTAAAAGGTCCTTGAGTCTCCATGCTTTAATTCTCTTCCTTCATTTCTTCTGACAGAGGTCTTGATATTTTTTTGAACTCTCTAAGTTATTAAATTTTAGGGGACAGATTACGTTCTGTCCTGTAAAATCTATTTTCAGCCTGTAGTATTAGGCCTTGGGATATCTGTCCGAGGTATGATCTTCTCTGAGTTGTATTGAGATGAATCCAGACATATTATGTAATTAGTTCTTGTATTGGAATAGAGAAAGATCTTTGAATCTTAAGGATAGCTTTCAGCCCAGAAAGATCATTTGGATGATTATATATTATGGATCATTTTCATGGAGTTCATAAACTCTTTCAAGGTGTGATGGTTAATACTGAGTGTCAATTTGATTGGACTGAAGGATACAAAGTATTGTTTCTAGGTGTATCTGTGAGGGTATTGCCAAAGGAAATTAACATTTGAGTCAGTGGACTGGGAAAGGCAGACCCTGGGTGGACACCATCTAATCAGCTATCGTCATGGCTAGAACATAAAGCAGGCAGAAAAATGTGAAAAGATAAGAATAGACTAGCCTCACAGACTACGTCTTTCTCCCATGCTGGATATTTCCTGCCCTCAAACGTCAGACCCCGTGTTCTTCAGTTTTGGGACTCAGACTGGCTCTCCTTGCTCCTCAGCTTGCAGACAGCCTATTGTAGGACCTTATGATCACGTGAGTTAATAATAAATTTCCATATATATATACACACACACACACACACACAAACGTATATACACACATATATACACATATATGTGTATATATATCTCCTATTAGTTCTGTCCCTCTAGAGAACCCTGACTAATACAGATTTTGGTAACATGAGTGGTTCTAGAACAACAGAATATTAATGATGGAGTTCTTTTGTTGGTTTTAGGGTTTCTGAAGTTGGCTGCTTAATATGATTAGACTCCAAAATGCTAAGACTCTACTTCTAGTAGTATAGAGAACACTGATAGTCCTTGGCATGAACTGTTTAGAGAGTTATGCAAAATAAATGCGTTTGACACTCCTGATTCACTGCTCATGAGAAGCAAGGAGTCTGGTGACTTTATACATAACACTTTTGACCATATGTGGAGAACTAAGGAACATAATGAAGCTGGTTGGTTGCTCCAAACTTCAGTGGACAAAGTAATGAAAGAAAACGGTGAACCCAGGGATTCTAACTCCTGGTTTCAGAAGCAGATACTGAACCTCAAATCTGCTGATTGCCCTCAGTGAGAGTCTTATCTCCTGTAGAGAAAGGCATGAAATTGTGGAAAAATAGACACAACTCTTGTCATGCAAGTGGCTGACATGCAACAAAAGGTGCATGCACAGCCTTGCCAGGTGTCTACTGTTAAGCTGAGGGCATTGATTATAAAAGAATGGAACCCTACAATTTGGAATGGGGATGTGTGGGAGGACTCTGATGAAGCTGGGGACACTGAGCTTGTAAACTCTGATGAAGCTTTTTTTTTTTTTTTGCCAGAAAAAACAGTTTCCCCCTCACCAGTAATGGCAGTATCCCCTCCTTGACCCATGCTGCCATCAGCCATTCCATCTTCGTCTGAGGAGATAAACTCTGCATTTCCTGAGGAAAAAGTGATGGCCTCCCCTGGATTAGTTGCCAGGCAAGATAATGTCGATTCCCTTCAGAAGCCACCCCAGTAGCTTCTAGACCTATAACTAGATTAAAGTCCCAGTGGGCCCCTAGAGGTGAGGTTGACAGTGTGACCCATGAGGAGGTGTGTTACACTTGAAAAAACTGCTTGAGTTTTCTAAAACTGTTTTTTTATAAAAATAGAAATCTGGATAACAGGCTTGGGAATGGATATTAAAGACGTGGGATAATGTTGGAAGGAATGATTTATTTGGGCCCACTAAGTCAGAACTCTGCATTTCATGTTGCATCTCAGAGAGTTAAAAAAGGTTCTAATAGCTTATTTGCTTGGTTACCTGAAATAGGGATTAAAAGATGGCCAACTGTAAGTGAGCTGGAATATCTCCCTTGGTTTGATGCAGAGGAAGGGATCCAAAGGCTTAGGGAGATTGGGAAGGTGGAATGGATTAGTCACTTTAGACCTTTCTTGACAGCATTGCCTCATGTGGGCAGGGCTTGCTAGGTGTGCTGTGAGAAGTGGAGTTGTGGTTCCCGGTCCAACAGAGTTATGTTCCCAGGGGAATTATGGCTGCCTCTGCTACATCACACAGGTCACCAGTGAAGTGAGGGAAAGCTGACAATCACAGGTCTCACCCAGTTCCCACACAGCCTGTACCCCAAAGGTTGGTGTTAATTTCACAATGCCTGCCCACCCACCCAACAGCACAATTTATTTCCAGGCAGCTGATGAACTGGGCTTAGAACTTGCCCTGGGCTATAAGACTCAGCTGAGAAAGCAAACTGACTTACAGTTCCTCAGCTGTCCCATAAGAGCCTGCAGTAGCAACCCACCTCCTTCAAAGGGTCTGTGGATTCTCTCAGCTTTCCTGATATGTTTCTATGATAGTTCTTGGAGAAAAAGTTCATGATGTGGGTTTCCACATGCTGCCCTGTCCTTCCAAGTGGGAGCTGCAAGTTTGTCCTGACTTCTAACTGCCATCTTCCCATTTCAAAAGTAACACTCATTGTTAAAAGTGCTCTGAATGAAAAAGACTACCTAAACAGGCTTTGTGTAAGCAACAAGGCTGTTTATTCACTCGAGTTTGAGTGGGCTGAGTCCAAAAAGAGAGTCAGCAGAGGATAGTGGGATAGGAGCTGGTTTTATAGGTTGGGGGTAGGCAATGGAAAGTTACAGTTTAGGGCGTTTTGTTTTTGCAAGCTGATGGGGGGCAGGGTGTCATAGGGTCCAGTGTCACAAGGTTGACTATCAGTTTAGGCAGGAACAGTGGTACAATGTCACAACGTTGGTTAATCAGGCCACAGGATCCAGTGTCACAAGGTTGACTTATCAGTTGAGGTAGGAACAGTGATGTAATGTTGCAAAGTCAGTTAATCAGGCACTGTAGGAGCTAGCTGTTCTTCCCCTTTTGTGGTTTTCTTGTTATCTCGGACTCTCTGGCTCTGGGAGGCCATCTGGAGGTGCATGTGTGGGTCACAGGGGTTACCATATCTTGGCTATAGTGTAATCCATGGTGCAGTCAGTTGAAAGAACATTGCACTAATTACATTCTTACAGGATATTGGCACTTAGGTGCAATAATGTTTCATCTTCTTGGATTCTGTCACTGATATTAACCTAGTCATTTCTGAGAGGATTGATTCAGCTTGTTTAAGTGCATGATTAACAATTTTACTCTTGAAGAACAGTGTGTATGGCAACAAAATTATATGTTCTTTTACTCACAGGTTTTCAGTCCCAAGTTTTGTTATTTGCCTTTATCTTGGTTTTTTTTTTTTTTTTTTTTTTTTTTTTTTTTTTTTTTTTTTTTTTTTTTTTTTTTTTTTCTCAGCTTTAGAGGAAGTTGAAAAAAAGAAATATTAATTGAATCATGTAAATTAACAGCCGCAGGTCTAAACAAAAACCACCTATATTCAACCAGGGTTGCTTAAACAAGCTTGAGCACCTAAACTCTCTCTTTCTGCAGTGTGAGCTATTTGCCAGACATGTTATGGAGAGAGATGTTAGGTGATTGCTTTTCTCAGTACTGGTTAAGAATGTTGGACCTTGGAGGGAGGATGGATGCAGCAAACCACCATGGCATGTGTATACCTATGTAACAATTCTGCATGATCTGCACATGTACCCCAGACTTAACATGTTAAAAAAAAAACAAAAACCAGAATGTTGGACCTTGGAGCAAACTGTCCCTATCAGTTTGTATAATCATTAACATCAGTAATGGTCCTCAGTTTATATACATAGGACCTATTGCCTATACTTGGTGGTACTTTATTAGTCCTGACTTGCCCATATAGATTTCCGGTTTTGCCCATATAGATTTCCGGTTTTGCCTGAGGACTAAAAGTGGCTTCCTTCTGGCTACCTCCTGTTGTCAGTGGCCTACAGTTTTGTAAGATAGTCCATTTTGTGTCCATTTTGTATCAAGAAAACATTAATTTCTTGATAATTGACTGATATGATAGCTTGAACTTAATTATCATGAGTCTGAAATATATGAGTCATTTGAGTAGCTGTTGTCAGTAAAATATAAAAAAAAATCAATTACTGTAATTTACTGAGAAAAATGGTAAGGATAGTTTTCACCTTGTAAAAAAAAGTGCTACTTCTTATCTTTAATTATTGGAAGGTATATTTAAAAAGTGCTGGTCTAGATAAAGTGATATTGCTACAGTAACTGCTTTATTGATTTAAATATCCCTAAAGTGTATAATTAGTTTTAAGTCCCCTAAACTCTGAAGTATTAGTGAGGATTTTAGAGGAATTATTTCTAATTTTAATACAAAAGAAAAATGGAAAATTCCTTTTGAGTATGATTTTATGCAACATAAAATGATGGAGAGAGAAGATATATATTGTTTTGGAGATTTGTATCCTTGTAAAATTTTCAGGTAAAAATATTGACAATCCTAATTATCTTTCTGACTTGTTTTCATAAAAACTGAAGATTTTTTCAAGGAAGTCTTCCTTTTGAGAGACTTGTATCTTAAATAGTATTAAATGTTTAAAAACTAAATAATATTCTTAAAGGTTGTTTCTTATGAACAGTAGTGTTCTAAACATTTCTATAATTAGAGTTATGATATCATTCAATCTCTTTATTGTGCCTCATGTTATTATTAAATTTTCATTAAAATTTGTTTTCTTCCAAAGAGGAGAAAAATCTTTTCTAGCAAATGCATTATTTAATATTCATATAAAATATCAATCTACTTTCCTATTTGAAAGTTATTTGTAATTGTTTTTGTATATAAAATTGCAAGTATCACAATCATGATCAATTATTGAAACATTTTCCCCTTGTAATAATAAACAGTTCGGAGAGAATAGAAGTAAATCTCCTAAATGTACTTCCTCTATATATGACAGTTTTAAATATCACTTTTTCTACATGTGATACATACTGCTCTATATTTAATCAAAATACATATTGTGTTTATTATAAATAAGTAAACAGCAAAATATTTACTATGTTTATTAGTTTCTTGATGATGAGAAGAAAGATAAGGATAAATAGCTTTTTGTAAATACAAAAAGTTTTATGTCATTTATTTTAAAACCTTAAGTGCTTTGCTCTCAGTCTTGTATTATTTTCTTTTTTCGTGACCCAAAAAGTTGACTAGGCACGTAAAACCACCTCAGACAGCACATTCAGTTGTATGTAAAGGTTATTTAGCCTCTTTTGTGAGATAGTATAGTGCTCAGTACTGAAGTAACAAATAGACTTTAAAATTATTTTTTATTTCTATAGCAGAAAATATATTAGTTACAAAGATTGATGTTTTATTTTATTTTTAAATTAATTTATAAAAATGCTATGTATATATCGTTCTGACCTCTTTCCAGAGTGAAGAAAAGATCTTAGATTAGATTTTCTGGTATAATAAATACTTAATGATTATTTGGTGAATGAATTAATTTGGTGTCAGTTTATCCTGTAGTAGCAAATCATTATTTTCTTCATTATTCTATAAGATTCTTACTATATTCATATCTGTACATCCAGCAATTTCATTTTACTGTTGAAAGATCAGATAAATGTGTGACCTGAAGTTTTGACATAATCTGATACCTATTGGACATAAGTAAGACCTAAGATTGTCGTGTTAAAAGCCTTGTCATCATTGTCAAGAAACTCTGAATTTTTTTCTTAGGAATCTCGTGTTTTTGTATTTATACATTTATTTTCTTTAATGTGAACTTGCCCTAATTGAACTTTATTATATTTAAGATATTTGATGAATATTTATAATTCCACCTATATATAACCTACTCAATAACTTGGTAGAAGTAGTACATAAAAAAAGCATATTTTCAGATTTCTTAATTTTCTAACTAAACTAACTTTTAGAAATTTACTAAAGATTTTCATCATTTACGTTTTAAATAAATATTTGTTCAAATTATATCCTAGTGTTTGAATAAATGTTATAAGTTAAACTCAGAAGCACTAAATTTCAAGATTGAACAGCTTCTTGGTTATATACATTTATGAAGATTGCTTTTATATCATAAAATTTGGGCGTTTAAGGATACTCAATTTTATTCTTTAATATATTCTCTTATTTTATTCTTTTATTGAACATCTATGGAACACAGAAGACTAAACTAACACTGTAAAGGAAGTGCTTCCAAAAAATTAATTTTGAACATACACAAGTTCTTCTTTTATGTTATATATAAATTATATTCAAAAATTCCCTTTTTAGTTCTAATTTTGTCCTGCAAATTTTTTAAGAAGTAAATTCATCCTCAAATCTCTCTCTCATTCCACATAGGTGGGAAACAAAGGCTGAGAATCTTAAGATTCAGTGCATAGGGCCAGGCACGGTAACTCAAGCCTGTAATCCCAGAACTTTGGGAGACTGAGGCGGGTGGATCACCTGGGGTCAGGAGTTCGAGATCAGCCTGGCCAACATAGTGAAACTACATCTCTACTAAAAATACAAAAATTAGCTGGGTGTGGTGATGTGAGTGGAGATTGTAACACTGCACTCCAGCCTGGGTGACAGAGTGAGAGTCTGTCTCAAAACAAAAAAAAAAAAAAAAAAGATTCAGTGCATATACTTTTACTTATTCTATTGATTCTGAACTTAAATCAGAAAGCTTATTAGAATGTTAAGTATGTCATTTGAGAGAAAATGAAAATTTACATTTGGGAAAATGTCATAAAAATAATAATTTTAGAGAAAAAGTAAATATTAATTCATAACACTAAGTGCAATGAATTTACTACCCTGATATATTTTATTAAATGGGGTTTCAGAATATTTAGCTAATGAAAAAATGATTTTAAAATCACCCCATAAATAAATAAGAGTATTATTTGTAAACAAATAAGTATTAACATTGTCAAAATTGAAACATGTTTTAAAAATTGGGGAGTAAGTGAATGAATACTCATTACAACTTGAGAATACCAGCCTTCTCTCAGTTTACCTCTGAAAGGCTGGCATTCCAGGATTTTAACCTCCAGCAAGAGAATGGAAAATTACTCTCTGAGGAAATGAAGAGCCCTAATTTAAAAAAGAAGTAAAAACGAATTGAAAGGTGTCAACACTGAGGTTTTTGCTAATGAAATGGCTGAGCTACATTATCCAAGATTAGACTGACAAGCCTTAGCCATGCCTAGAGAGTTTCTAATCAACTTTTAGTGTCCTAAGCGCATGGGGTAAAAAAGCAAATGAGCCCGCCAGGATCAACAGACAATTGAGTCCAATATGAAAGGCGGGGGTGGTGGGGGAGGAAGAGAGAGAGAGAGAGAGAGAGAGATTAATAATTTTTGGACAGGACACCGTGTTGATGACATGAGAACATTTAGTGGATTTCCATTTTATAAGGAGTATGCTTGAAGACTAAGTGCTGTTGCCTGAAATAAATAATATGCTTTTTCTTCTATTCTTACCCCCAAACAATCCACATTCTCTGACCTCATCTACAATTCAATTATACAAATCATATGACATTATGAATTTTGAGGGTCAACAATGTTAAATATTGACAATTTAATATACAGTAGACTGACCTAATACTATTCTCTATTCTTTGTGTCACACGTTGTATCAATCAGACTGTTCTCCCTGCCTTTTTACAAAAATGGACATTATTTTTAGAGCAGTTTTAGATTTATAAAAATTTTGCTAAAAGTACTCTTATTATATCCCCTAGTTTTTGCTGTTATTAAATTCTTGCATTATTCTTGCTGTTATTAAATTCTTGATAGTTTTGTTACAACTGATGAAACAATGTTGAAACATTGTTATTAAATAAATTCCATAATTTACATTAGTGTTTACTCTGTGTTGTAGAATTCTGTGGATTTCTACAAATGCACAATGTCCTGTACCTCCTGTGTAGTGTCATCCATAGTAGTTTCACTGCCTTAAAAAGGCTCTATGGTCTACCTATTCATGCCTCCATCCCTTCCTCTGACCCCCTGGCAATCATGATGTTTTTACTATCTCTGCAGTTTTACTTTTTCAAGAATATCACACAGTCATACAGTATATAGCTTTTTCAGACTGGCTTTTTTCACTTAATGTGCATGTTCTTCTATGTCTTCCCATAGCTTGATAACTCATTTATTTTTCTCACCGAATAACACTACGTTGTATGGATATTCCATAGTTTATCCATTTACCCATTGAAGGAAGTCTTGGTTGTTTCTAATTTTGACAATTATGAATAAAGTTCTTATAAACATTCATGTGCAGGTTTTTTGTCGATATAAATTTTGCATTTTCACCAGCAATGAAAGAATTCACATCCTCATCAAGATTCTTTATTGTCAGTGTTTTGGATTTTAGCCATTCTAGTAGGTATGTCGTGGTATTTTATTATTGTTTTAATTTGTAATTCCCCAATGGCATATTATTTTGAGCATCTTTTCATATGCTTATTTGCCACCTGTATGTCTTCTTTAGTGAGGTCTGTTCATATCTTTTTCCCATTTTATAATTTTTAAAAAATTATATATTTTGGATAAAAGTCCTTTATTTAAAATATATATGTTTTGAAAATGTATTCTTGAAAATGTCTACTTGTTCCAGCACCATTTTCTTTGTTGAAAAGATTATTCTTTCTCCATTGAACTCTTTGGTCTCTTACCAAAGATCAGTTTACTGTATTTCTGTTGATTTATTTCTGGGCTCTCTATTCTGTTCCACTAATCTATTTGCTTGTTCTTTAGCAGATACCTCACTGGCTTGATCACTGTAGCTTTATACTTTACAGTTAGTCTTGAAGTAGGGTACTGTTAGTCCTCTGACTAATCTTTTAATATTTTGTTAACTATTCTGGATCTTTTGTCTTTCTATATAAATTTTAGAATGTTTATTGATATCACAAAGTAACTTTCTGAAATTTAGACTGGGAATGCATTGTAACTATAGATCAAATTGGGAAGAATTGACATCTTAATAAAATGTTTTTACTCATGAACTTGAAATATTACTTTGTTTGTTTATATCTTGGATTTATTTCATAAAATTTCCATAGTTTCCCTCATATATCTCTTGTATCTATTTTGTCAAGTTTAAGTATTTCTATTTTGGGGGGAGCTAATGTAAATGGTATTGTCTTTTAATTTCTAAATTCAATTGTTTGTTGCTGTTTTATAGGAAAGCAATTGACTTTTGTATATGTCTTGTATCCTGCAACTCTGCTATAGATGCTTATTAGTTCCAGAAGGATTTCATTTCTTTGAAAATTTCTGTGTAGACAACATATCATTTTCAACAAAGAAAATTGTATTTCTTTCTTCCCAATTTGTATACCTTTATTTAGTTTTCTTTTTTATTGTATTAACTAGGACTTATACTATTATATAGAATATTAGTAGTGAGAAGAGACGTAATACATTTCTTGTTCCTGATCTTATGAGAAAAGTATCTGGTATCTCAACATCAAATATGATGTCAACTATAGATTCTTTTGTAGATGTTATTTATCAAGTTGAAGAGCTTCCCATTTATTCCTAGTTTGCAGAAAACTTTTGTTATGAATGGATATGGATTTTGTCAAATTTTTTTTTTTTGCATATATTGACATGATCACATGATTTTTTACTGATCAAAACTCTTTATAAATATGTTGATAGACGTAGTTGCAATCACACCAGTGGTACTTACTAGGGACATAGTCCTTGTCTATGTAATGCTTTTATAGCCGAATGTACCTTTCTGTCAGTGTTGCTAATTGTAAATAAATCTGAAATTATTGATTCATGAAGCATGACTCTCTGGAAATGTCACTTAATTGATGCAATTAGAGGAGTATAAAATGGAAAGCTTTAATGACTGAATAGCTTCCTTTTGTGTAAGTAATTCTATGTATGCATCATTTAGAAACCACTTATGTTAAATCTGAGCAAGGGCTCATTGTAATGTGACAAGAAAAGAGAGCTGATACAAATGTGCTTATGACCATACTGCTTGCTGTGCTTTGAGTAACAAAGTTAATTTGTATCTGACCCAGGAATCTCTTTTTCTTTTTGCCAGTATCATGAAATAGTAACAAGCTAACTTATTAGATTATAGATAGATAAAATGAAATCCTGACCCAACATATTTCTACATGACAACAATTGGTTTCAACTGCATAGCATCTGCTTCTTTCAATGAAACATGCTATCTCCAATTTCCCATGGCTCTACTACTATGGACCACTGTCAGTTATTTTTTTTTTCTAGTTGAGTTTTAATTTTCATATTATAAAATTAAGAGGCATGATAGAGTAATGGTTAGCACCAGGGACTTAAACTATGATGCCCATGTTCAAATCTGAATTTCACTACATAAATCTGTGTGACTTTAGACAAGTTACTTAAGGTTCATATGGCTCTGTTTCCCCATCTGACAATGGTGATGGATATAATAATAGTGCTTTCTTTATAATTACTGTTAAAATTTATTAAGTCAATATGCATAAGTACTAAGGATAGTGCTGGACATATTTTACAGTAAATGTTAGCTATTAGTATTATAAATTATGTCCCTATTAAAAATGAGAAGCTGAAAGAGAAATATTTGAGTCAAAAACTGAAAATAGGACATTATCCACTGCACAGTTCTGTGTGCTTATGCAAAGTGTATCTGTATTGGAGAATTAGTTCAGTAATATTTCAGAGGGTTACAGGAAGCTAGAAACATAAAATTACATGGTTGTCTTTGTGATATAATTTTTGTAATTCTTTTTAGGTTTTATAGAAGTTTGCAATAGAAACCTTAATTCTGAAAGAAACTTAAAGTAACAGAAACTTAGATGTAATCTCAGCAATGAGAAAGGATCATCTTATAGAATATTTTAAACTTTCGCAGTATGTTATCTTGACTCTCTTGATTATGTTCTTTTTAAATGACATACCATTTGAGATTAATGGACATTTTTTATGCCTAGTAGAGAGCTTACTGTGACCTATGTAATTCATTAGATCTGGTAACATAAACTTTTTGCTTTAACATTAGCCTGTAAGAAAAAATACATAGAGTAGGCAAATATCCAGCAGAAGCATGTCTGTATTATAGAGATACTAAGGATTTTAACCTAAACATTTCCAATAATATTGCTTATTATTAGTAATCTTTTAGAACAATAGTACTTGATATAAATGTTTCTTACTCAATGGTTGCCATGACTCAGATTGGAGAGTTGTTATATATCAGCAGAACTAACACTGTCTGCAAATGCTAAGCTGGTAACAGTGCTGAATGCAGATCATTATGTGATTGTATTATTACATCACAGAAGAAAAAGACATCAACAGGACATAAAAATACATTAAATAAATAATAATGAATATTACTAGATCAACTCTGCTACACCTGGAAATCTATTTTAAATAATCTTCACATAATGCTATTTTAACATATAGGTTGGGTTTCTAAAATGAATATAGTAACTGCCAATTTGATTAAAAACAAAAGTCATGGCTTTTGTAAAATGCTGAATTGCTTATATAATCAGTTCCAATTGACTAGAAACAAGGGAAAGGGATGTGTGCTATCATTTACCATAAAAATGGAGAGTTAAAAAATTAAATTCTGAATGTAGAGTACTGATTAATAAATACATAGATAATCTAGTGACGTCAGTCACAGCTTAATTAATTTTTTTTTTCTGTATCCTGGGCAGTGAAAGTGGCTATAAAATCAGGCTTCACTGATACTCACCATAGCACATAATTTTTCCCATAAATGCTATTTTTTTGTACTAACTAGAATACATCCTGAAATATTTTAATACATTTCTTTTTCTTGTTTTATATCAAACACAAAATGAACCTCTTCACCTCTGAGGTGAGAGTTTCTGCTCATTTCAATACTCAACATCATTCAAAATTTGTATTTTTTAGTTAAGATTATTCATTTTCTTAGACCTTTCACTTTTTAAGAATTTTTTATCATCACTAATGGGTTTCCTTTTACATCTGTATTTCACCAGAAAATATAGTTTTAATAATTACTGCTTTACTACATATGCAGTTTGAATTGAAATGCAGATGCCAACAGATTAAAAATGAGTAGCAAATATATGCTTGAATAAAATCACTAACATAAATCAAAATTCATAGATTTTTACAAATTTTCAAAGTAATTAGAACTTTATATGATAAATTCATTAAAGCCAAATTCCTATTTTAGTTGTTTCTTCCTATCATTAGCTGAGTAGGATATGATGTTGGAGGCGAAGAAGGCATAAATAAGTGAATACATTTTATATATTGTTATTATGGAGGTCTTCATGGGTAGCATAGTGTAATGGTTAAGAATTTCCTTTTCTGATAAGACAGACAAAGGAGCTCTACCTGGCTCTTTGATTTCTTCTTACTCCACTCATGTCCAGAGAATTTGAGAACTGAGCTCCAGATTCCTCACCTTTACAATAGGCATGATAATAGTGTTGCAACTTGTGACACTATGGGTTATTAAAAAAGTATCTAGGGTGCATGGTGCATGGTAAGTGCCAATTACATTTTTTTTTTTTG
>NW_016107459.1:4503743-4535257 GCF_001604975.1 Cebus imitator | reverse complement strand
TGACCAGGATGGTCTCGAGCTCTTGACCTCGTGATCCACCCGCCTCGGCCTCCCAAAGTGCTGGGATTACAGGCGTGAGCCACCGCGCCCGGCCCTACCAATTACATTTTTTAATACTTCCTTTTTATAATCAGTAGGTACCATTTTTTAAAAAAGAAAACATTTTAATGTCTATCCCAATTTATTAATAAATAATTTGAATTTGATTGTACTTACATATAAGTTGTTTTTAAATGTTTTGTTTGTGTGCTAATTTTGGTTTAAGTGGATCCTTCTTTAGTTTATTTTCTATGTTATTAGAGAAATCTGTAATTTTAATGTGTATCTGTTATTTAGCTGTATTTGCTAATTACTGGCCTGATTTAGTGGTGACGAAAAGTAAAAAAAAAAAAAAAAAAAAACAAAAACAAAAAAAACAAAAAAAACCCCTCTAAATGTAAATTCTAACTCATGTGTTAAGCTTGGATATTTTTGTTGAAGTATATATTTCCTTTCAGCGTTTCCATTTATTTTTTTCTACCAGTTTATTCACACATATAATTTCTAACATCTGTAAAACATTTAAAGAAACAATTATATAGCTTTTTTTCTTAAGGACAGTATTTAATAATGTATGTATAGGTTTTTCATAATTTATACATACAATTTGAATGAGAACTACAACAATCTCCTAATCTTAAAAATACCTGAGCTGACAAAGAGTAGGCTCAGTTGCATTTAAAATCAAACTAAAAATAACTACAGAAATATCTTCTCTTATAAAAAGAAGTGGGGAGCTTAAGGCTAATATGAGGGCTCCAAGAAGTCACCAGCATCATTGACATCAGCCAGCTCACCATTTAGGAAGCCTGGCCATGTGGTCTTCACCCTTTTGGTTCGAGATGGCTATTTTAGACATAACATCTAAGTTCTTTATGCTAGGAGGGAGAGAAAAGAAAGAGTAGCCCTTGTCCTTTTGAAGGAAATAATCCCAAAATTGCCATAAAAAATACTTTTGTAATTGGATAGTGATTTTCTTTACTTGTTAATGGCCAGTACTTAGAGATCCATAGCCACCATCAGCTATAAAAGGCTCAGGTAAAAGTTAGAATATTAAAATCAATTTGCAGTCTTTGCCATATATGTTTTGGAGAAGACAAGTACACACTCAAAAGTGTTGCAGACATCTATTAAATCTGGCTTTATAAACTATCGGAAATTGGTCAGGCTATTACAATCTAGTCATCATTTGTTTTTCATGATTAAGTTGTTATAATAGCTATAATTGGTTCTGCATCATCTGCTAAGAAAATGGTAGAGCTATTAAAAAACAGTAAATGCCATGTCATACTACTCAACTCTTCAATACATCAAACCATTTTGGAGTTCTTTTAAAGCGTTTTTACTGAATAGGTAACAATCTTCAGTTTCAAAGAACATTTTATGGTTTATGAGCAGATAGTGCTTGACTATCCATTAGGAGTATTGTTTTAGGACAATATTTATATTGAGTAAAATGCTTCAGTAATTGACTTTAAAGTAATTTTGTCTACCTCATACTTTTAATTTTGAAAAAAACAAAACACATAAACTACTAATATAAGTTTGTAAAGCTTTAAATTGAAATAGCTATCTAATTCAGAAAGTTGTTCATATGAGTAATTGTCTACCTGTTCTTGCTCTCTAATAAAAGTACTAAGATATGGGAGAAGTCATCAGATAATTTAAAAATGCAGGGTTTTGTCTGTTCTGGTTATAAGTGAAACAAGTCATTTGCCTTGGGATTCAAGAACCTTGTGACAGTGCAGCTAATGATTTACATTTAATTAATTTATCAAGGCATAGAATTTTAGAATTCATAGAAACCTTTGAGAATACATCTTCCAATGCTGTCATCTTATAGTTGAGGCACTGAGGTCTGGAAAGTTTAAGTGACTTGGCAAGGTCATATTAATGAGTTAGTGGCAGTACTGAAACCAGGACAAGGGTTTTACTGTCTTTTAATCTGATGCATTATTGTCCTTTCTCCTTCCCTCCCTCCTTACCTCCCTCCCTCCCTCCCTCCTCCTTACCTTCCTACCTTCCTTCTTTCCTTCCTTCCTTCCTTTTCTGCTTTCTACATTTTGATAGTATTTGCATAAAAATAGTTGTATATCACACAGGTTTCAGATGTGGAGAAAAAATCAATTTGTTTGGGCAAAAATTAATTTAATACAGGGAATAAGCTGCTTATTATCTTTTAGGAGAAATTGATGTGGGAAACTCCAGGATGGGTTTCCAGAAATAACTTGCAAAATGCTGTGATATAGTCCAGTAGAGGAGCTGAGGCTGCTGTCATACATTTTCACATTTTTAAAACTAGTGACTGGAATCTGAAATGCTAATAGCTAAGGTACTGTCACTGACTTCATAACTGTCATTTGACATGCATAAAGTTACTGAATAGTCTTGAATTATACAGCAGAAAACTCCATGTATCAACTATGTGTGCCAATGTTACTAAGCAATATATATATATATATGTATATAAATTATTATATATATATTTATATGTATATTAAATAATGGCCTTTATTTCAATGTTACTATTCTCCCACATGCGTACTTTTAATTGTTTGGACCCTATTATATCCAGAACTCCAACTATAAGAAAGTCTGATAAATGCTGTCTTTAAGTTTGTGGCCACTATAGTGCACTATAGTACAAAGTCCCCCAAGAGGGGTGTTATAATGAAGGTAGCTTCATGTATAAGGCACACACACACACACACACACACACACACACACACATTCACACATGGAGACAAAACAGAACAAAGAAGAAAACAGAGCTGTAATTTCAGCTGGAGAGCCTTCTCTTATTCTTGGCACACTCAAGGAATACCATTTTAAATGCAGTGCAGGGCACCACATTCAAATTTGGAATATGTTGCTTCAAAGTCCAAAGAGGGCTGTCAAGCTGTGTATGATAGGGTGTACAGAGTTATTTTATTTTACTTTATTTATTTATTTTTTACACTTTGCACCAGATCAGTGGAATTCCAGGGCTTTCATAAAGGTAGCAGGCCTTGAATTTTCATTAAGTTTCTTCTAGGCTTGCAAATATAATAAATTCATGGAATCATGGAAATGATTCATAAGATTCATAAAAATGATTCCAAGATTCATAAAAATCTTGGAGAATGTATACTTCAATATTTTCAATATATACTTGTTAAAATTGAGGTCAAAAGAGATTGCATGGCTTTACCTTAGATAATAATGGTTAGTAAGAGGCACTATAGAGGGTAAAACTAAAGATTTCTTCCCTCAAATGCTTTTTTATTGTACCCAGTTTTCCCTACATGTATTATAATTATTAATATAGTCAGAATTTTATGTAATTTTTAATTTCAGTACTTAGATCAAAATTATTGGGGAAATATACATTTTGAATATGAAGAGTGAATACTTGCTTTGGTTAATCTCTCTAAAACTTGCAATAATGTCATCAATAACAATGCAGTGCTTTGTGGCTTTAGGCAACTTGTGTTGAAAGGACAGAATTGATGGTTTGAATCTTGGGAAATTTGAGTGTTCACGCATTTTGGAACTCTGGAAATATTTAAGGATTTGATTGCAGAGGTTTTAGCACCATCTTTTTTTTTTTTTTTTTTTTAAATCATGCTACTCTGTTTAATAGTGAGGAAAAACTCAGTTTGGGCTCCAGAAAACTATACATGGGACAAACATACCCACATTACCATTGCTTTAGCATTTTGGATTATTTTGGCCATTTTACTACTCTTTTGTATCAGGTTTCTAAATACTACCTAGAGTTTTACTTCCTTATATTCTGAATATTATGAATCACATTTAAAATTTAAAATATCTCTGAAATAATACATTTCCCAAGTTTCTGCTTTGTCTCTTCTCTTTTTCTTCTCTTTTTTCAATATCATCAATGACTCTCAAAAAGATGTATGAACCTCTGTTATGTGAAAGACCTATTACTGTCACTCTTGCCCTCAAAAGAGTTTTTGATCTGATTAGAGGGACAGCAAATATTCTTGCACAGAGTAGTTAAGAAGAAAAAAGGACACTTGAATGGTAAGTAGTAGAGAAGATCAGAGAAGGGAGAGATCACTAGTGAGTTCTCAAGGCAGGTAACAAATTTCAGAGAATATTTCAGTTTATACTTGAAGGACACATTATAATATGCATAATTTGTTTTAAATCCTTTAGGTCAATGTTAAGTCCCAATGCCATTTTAAGTAAATTTGTGATAAATTGCTTGACATTTTTAATTTATGATGATATAAATCATCTTTTAAAGAAAAATTAAATTTAAAACATAAAATGAAAAATTTCATTGCAGTGATACAAACCACTTACAAAAGGATGCACTTAAAATACATACATACATATATATATATATATATATATACATATATAGCAAAATGCCAGAAATATTTTATACACCAGAGTAAAGATATAAGATGTGGTAGAAAAATCACATATGTTTCTGCATTTTTATTCTTTTCATACTTGGTTATGGGACATTGCCAATGCAGAGAAAAACAATATAAAGCCTCATATTCTTTAATTTAATCCTAGTAGAAAATATAACTGAAGCCAGAGGGTACAAGCCTCAGTTGACAATTTAATGAAGACTTTTGAAAGAATAGGAGACTCTGGGTGCTTTGGGAAGACAAGCCCTGAGTGAATAATTACATCTGTTTAGACAAAGAAAAGGTGTAAATACTTATATATCAGTTACTAAAATCTTTGTAAAATATATGTTTATTTTTTATCTAATTATTAATTTGAATTTTTCTTTAAATCCATTTGCTATGAAGGCAAAAGATCTTTTCAGCAATAATTGAAACATTTATTTTTAAAGCTCTAATTGCTGTTGGCTTGTTACCATAAACCCATAAATATTCTCTATAGATGACTACATGCTAAAATGTTTGTTGTGGAATACTTCTTTTTGTCTTTAAAATTCTAAGTGCTGTTATTCATTGGATGCAGATTTTACCCACCACACTTGTAACATCAACTGTGAAATTATTGACATTGTTTCCCATAATTTTCTTAGTATGCATATGGCTTGAGCTTGCTTTTTAGCAGATTGCATCAGGGTTTTCTTTCTACAGCCTTATTTATGAAAACATAATGCTTCTAATACATTCATTTCTGGAAAGCAACACAAGTGTACCTTTTTCTCAGACATTAGGATGTGCTGTATACAATGTAGTTCATTACTCAGGTTCAGGCCCAGAGTCTGCTGCTAGGCTAAAGGGAGCTGGGGAAGTTCAATAAGCCAGTGATTTCCTGATTTTAAAAACAGCACTTAGGAGTAAGGAGACGCTTGCAACTGCCTTTTCTTAGTCCCACAGATGGATTTTAACATGAATTTTACATTCTGTTGTCATCTTACAACCACCATTATCAGGAGCCTTTGGGTGACAAGAGAAGATAATGCTCTCCATCCCTTTGGCAGTTAAATGCATACTGATCTCCTTAGGATAAACTCAGTCATGTTCTCCTGAGATCTACCCCTAAAATTCCTTTCCTTTGACGCTATATATCTTAATATGCATATATATTAAGTTGTCTAAACTGATATAATTATTCACTCAGGGCTTGTCTTTCCAAAGCACCCAGAGTCTCCCATTCTTTCAAAACTCTCGAAAGTTTCATTGTATTCCTATCTTATATCATAGCTATTTGTGAACATATACCCACATGATTCCCCTTACTGTATTGGAAGATTTTTAACTGATAGAAAATAGTTTGCATTAATTTTTACATTCCTTAGAGTTCTTGATACTGATGTAAAGAAAATACTTTAGAATTACTAGTTTGTGGCCGGGCATGGTGGCTTATGCATGTAATCCCAGCACTTTGGGAGGCCTAGCCAGGCGGACCACCTGAGGTTGGAGTTTGGGACCAGCCTGACCAACATGGAGAAACTCTATCTCTACTAAAAAAATACAAAAATTAGCTGGGCATAGTGGCACATGCTTGCAATCCCAGCCAATTGGGAGGCTGAGGCAGAGAATCACTTGAACCCAGGGAGGCAGAGGTTGCAGTGAGCCGAGATTGCACCATTGTACTCCAGCCTGGACAACAAGAGCGAAACTCTGTATCAAAAAAAAAAAAAAAAAAGAATTACTAGTTTGTGTGAATAATTTAACATTTTTGAGACAGTGTTTTACAATGTAAAATGGAAATGAAAACCTATGGTTTAATTTTTTGTGTGCGTGGCAATCAAACTAATTGAAAATAGCTTAGAGTACCTGGCATGTAGTGTAGCAGGAGAAGCAGTAGCAACAGAAATAATAGTAATGATAATAATAGTAGTAGCACCAGCAGCAGCAGCAACAATAGCTACTGGAGAAACTTTTAATTTTTTTAATGTTTTAAAGAATATATTTTACCAATAACATTTTTAACATTTTGCATTGTGTGGTAACAGTGCTTCCCAGCACTAAAGCAATAATGTTTTAAAGAATATATTTTCACACTTTAGTTTTTAGGAATATGGCAATAATAAAATTGTCCAGGGATTTCTTTGTGTGAGGCCACTGGTCTAGGTTCTCCTCATAACAATTCTAAGAGGTGGGTGCTATTACCATGGCCACTTACAGATGTTGCATCTGAAGCACAGACAGTTTAAGTAATTTTTTCAAGTCCATATTGGTGACAAAGTAACAAAGCAAGGATTCAGCCCCCTTTTAGCTCAACTCCTTTGGAGGCCATCTGACACTAAATAGATAATAAGTATTCATTGAATGATTGAGCTCTGCATGTTTTCAAATTATTTAATTTCTTTCTGTATGGGTGCATTTACAGTCTTTTACTATCCATTTAGTTGTTTTGTGGAGAATAATTAGTGCAACACAAAAACAAGATGCATAGTTTGTTGCTAAAAAGCATTAGTGCTTTATTGCTGGGAAGCACTGTTACCACGCAATGCAAAATTTTAAAAATGTTTATTGGTAAATATGAGGCCTGCATATCTAAGTTTATAAGTAGGTAGCCATTATAGTGCTATTGCTGTATAATCCACCCAAGAATATCAGGCTAATTGCTTTTCAGTCACATTTCCTGTCTGAATATTGGTAGATATGTATGACATGAACTAGAAGAGCAAAATATGTGAGATGTTACAAAAATATTATTTGCCTTTCTAGTGGAATCCTTTGATCCTTTTTTAAAATCTCAATTGAGTCCATTTTCAGAAAAGCTGAATATAAGAGGTTGGTGTATGGTATCTATTGTTTGGTCTTATTACAGTCATTAACTGTATTCAAGGTGCCTTTCAGGGAGAAAGGATGATAGATAGGCCACATTCTCACGATCACATTCGCTGTCATGGAGAACAAAAGTCAGGGAGGCGGGAGGTAGCAGAAGACAGAGTGCAGTGGGATACAGGTGCACCTTTTCCAGAGAAGAACAAGATGAATGTTTCCATTGTCACTGCTCCCTGCCTTTCCTTAGTCATTAGTGTGACATGTCTGTTATTGATGACATGACATGGACCTGTTGTGAAGCTTCATTCCCCTTCTTTGAAGCTACTCCTGTGTCCTTTAAACAGTATATGGTTATCTAATGTGTCAGTACATCTGCCTTCATATTCCAATCTAAGCTATCTTGGTAATGACAGAAAATCACACCACTCATAAAAAGGGAAGATGATATTAAAGTTTCATAGCTGTGTTAACTGCAATTCTTAGCAGTGGTTTCTTATGTAATAATAGGCAAGGTCAAGAATAAATTTATCTGAGTAAGAGAAAATAGCATAATTTGAGCTCTCAATCTGCTGCAAAAGAATGCTTTGTAGTCTAAATCATCATTTTACTTATATGCTTTCTTCAGTTGCACTATTGAGATTAAGAGTTTCAAAGTTCTATTTCAAGAAATACTGCATTATATAGATCATTTGAATGGATTATTTAAATTAACTACTTGAGTAAAATAACTGAACATCCATATCATGACCAACCACTATTGATTCAATTTTAATAATTGTTTGAAAATTATGGAATCTTTTGGGAACTGCTAGGAAATATATTTGATTTTAATTATATATTTAAGCTTATTTTATAACCAATTATTAATCAATATTCTCCTACTGAGAATGTATGGGGAAAATCACTCTGAGAAACCACAGATGTGCAGCATATATACCATTACAGGAAATACATGTTAATAATTTCTAATTTGAATCCATAAGATTGAAACTTTATTGCTCATCAAAAAATGTTATCAACAATTTAATGAAGCTTATTTTTCTTGGATAGGGTTTAGAAAATATTATAAATGATACCTTTTTACCTTTGTTAGGAATATAGCTATGATAAAAAATGTGTTTTTCAGAGCAGTTATCTATAATGAGAAGCCCTTCACATTGGGAATAAATCCAATTTGTTATATACTAAATTTGGCTACTACACATGTAGAGTTGCTTTACTATAACTGTTTTAATATGCATAACCTCATTAGCATTAAATGACTTCATGCTGAAACTTGATGCAATAAGCTTTCAAAGAAAAATTTAAAATACAAATAAAAATAGAACGGAACATCAATGGTGATACAATCAGAGCTACATTTTGTCAGAGCATTACTGGTTTCCTTATTATTCTCTAAATAGAGGCATTATTAGTCACTTCCTTCATACCTATGCCTAACTTTTAATATACTGGGTATGGGACTATAACATATAACATCCATGTGACATCCAGGTAACCAATAGGAGTCACAAAAGTATACATGAGAATGTATATTTTTGTAAACTAATTAGGTGAGAGTTTGTGAAGCATTATCTTAATAAAAATAAACTCATCCATCAGAATGTTTGGAAAGATCCTTAAAATACACTTGGCTAGTCTCTTCTCTGTTTGCTAAGTATACATTTTCTTCCCTTTGCTTCTGAAACAAGACTTCTTTCTGAGTTTTTTTAATCTTTCTAGATCATTCTTCATGTCCTCTATAATATATCTTTCTTCTTTACCTGCTGTGTAAATGCCTGCCTATAGCTGTTCCTCAGAATTCTGCCCTGTCCTATTTCTTCTCAAGTGCTATACCTTTATTATCAGTTTAATACCACTTAATCCAAACAAATATTTATATGATTCCTTTTTTCTTATGAGGATTGGATGTTTTTAGTCTACAAGATTGGCTTCAGAATGACCTGCTAATAATATAAACTCTGCCGCTCCCATTAAATTGACTCTATCTTCCCACATGTTATTTCAAATTAGAAATCTTGATATCAACTTTAATTTCTCTTTTCTTTTTCTCTCCCCTCCCTTCCTTCTTCCCTCCCTTCTTTCCTTCCCCATGTTCTCATTTCTGTTGACTGCTAAGCCCTGTGAATACAATCTTACAGCTATTCCTGAATTCATGGTATTCTTTCTATTATCAGAGAGTCATTTTTAATCTTTTACCTGGGTTACTACAGCAGGCCTCTAATTCTGTTACAGATTTCTCCATCTGACAGTTACAGTTATCTTCCGAAGTCATAGATCTGATCATTTTACTACTCATTTAAATTACATTTGTATTTCTTCAGTTCCAATGTGGTTAATCCCAAATTCTTTAGTATAGCCATCAGGATGTTTCACAGTCTGGCCACTTGTCTATCTTTCCAGTCTCATTTCCTAACAATTTCCTATGGAGGACTGCCGGCTAATTTCAGAATATTGTATATTACTCTGTGTCTATCTTCCTTTACTTCGGCTTTGACTGTTGCCTTGAATACGTCACCCACTTTTCACCTGACACTCTTCTTATTCTTAAGTGCAGTCCCCAAATATTAATTATATATATATATATATATATATATTTAAATATATTTAGTTATGTGAATTGACTCATACTATAAATAAACTTTTGCAGCTGGTTCTTTTGATGTGTTATTTTTGAGATATAGTCATGTCAAAACATGTAGATTTTATTAAATTACCGATAATATCCTGTTAGATAAACAAATCACTGTTTTCTGTTCTACTGAGGGACAAATAGATTACTTTAACTTTTTTTCTTTTGTGTAAAAAATGCTGCAATGAACAATCTTGCCATTGTATCTTTGAGCATATGTCCACAATTCATTAAGTAATTAATGAATTACTTTCAAAGGACTAACCTGGGAACCTGTGGAGAGTAATGAGAGAATGGCAAAATGTAGACACCTGCCATCATTTTCCAAATTTTCTTACTTGAAATGTCCTTGTATGAAGTATGATAGTGTCAAAATACCCAGGTTATGCTTGGTTTGGCATGTAGTTATATGATGCAAATAAATGTAAGGAAGGAAGGGTTTGAAAAAAATGTATTAATGTAAGTTTTTTTCTTTGCCATATTAAAGTGTGAGATATCATCGTACTCAACTCTCATTAACATTCCTTACCTGCAGGTAAAAATACAAAATTTGGAAAGTAAATCTATTGCTTTCTTTGTTTTAAATTATGGATATAAATTAGTACTTTGGGAATCATTCATTCTTTACAAATCAAGTTGTTTTAACATCAAATCTTACTATATTCTTGCATGAAAACTGCACTAAGTCCTACTCTTCCAACTGCCACAAAATACAAAAAAATAAGCAATTGCATCTGTACTTAAAATAGTAAGTTTATTTTTCTTTATTTATGTTTTTGTAGCCTGAAAAATGTTTGTTGAAGTATTTTAGTTATTGAAATGCACTAAATTAAACCGAAGCACTATTGCATATTGTAGTGGTCCTTTCACTTTACATTGTATAAAAATTGCCTGAGAAATATGTTAAAGTTCATATTTCTAGTTTCCACTGTGGATGATTCTGATTCAGTAGTTTGGGGGTATTTATTTTTAATTTTTAACTTCCTGTATTTACCACAACTACCACCACCCAAAGTGTGCACTGGAAACTGACTGCTTTAGAAACATAGGTTGGGGACAGAAGTGGAATGGTGGTGGTGATGGTGATAGTGGAGGTGGTCACGATGATGTCAGTGATGGTGATAATGGTGGTGGTAGAGGTAACAATAAAGGTGGTTGGAGTAATGGTGATTTAGGAAGTAGCAGTTCTGGTGGTGGATGAAATGAGCTGGCACAGTTCAGGTCTTTGGAATCAAATAGTCTTGAGTTAGAATCCCAGCTCTAATATTTATGATCTTGGTCAGATTAGTTAATCTCTTTAAACTTTAGCCATCTTACTCTTACTCTTATAACAGATATAATATATACTCTTACTCTTATAATTATACTCTTACTCTTACTCTTACATCTTACTAACCCTAACCCTAAACCTTATAACAGATATAATTATTTACAACAGATATAATAATTTATAACAGATATAATAATTTACAAAGTTCACAAGGCTTAGCACAATTCCTGCCCTCTGGTAAGTACACAATAAATATGCATTGTTATATATCCTAAAGTAGCTTTGTTCTTTTCTCTGATTTTGTAAACAACAGTTTGAGGATGGATTATCTACAGAAGAATGGAAATATGTTTGAAATTCAAAGTCTCTGAATCTCATAAACAAAAGACAATAAATATTTGGCCATCTCGTTATGCTAGTTTCTGTATATATTAATTATTGATCCTTTAACATCAGAAAAAACTAAAAGGTATTTCTTAAGGAAATATTATTTATTAGGTGTCTTCTTTTTGTCCTGAATGTGAATCAGTGAGAGAGTTGCACGATAACATTGCGTATTCTGGGAACTGAATTTCATCTTTCCCTGCCAGTCTGTAACTGATGGCAGCGGTGGCCCATCTGGAGAGGCCACTTCCATGATGCTCACTGCAGTGGGGGAGGAGCAGCAGGGGCTGCATGTTCCATAGAGCCAAGTGGGAGCCAGGAACAGATGGAAGCTCTGCCCCCTTTCTGAGTTTTCAGGGTTGGAATCTCAGGCTCCCTGGGCACAGCTGCAGCCACCTAAGCTGCAGCTGTGGGCCTGGGCATTCTTGTGCTCTTGAGAGCTGAGAGCAGGCAGTGATCTTGCCCTCTGGGTGCAACTGCAGTCACCCAAGCTGTGGCTCTAGACCAGGGCATGTCTGTACTCTTGGGGGCCCAGGAAGGCCTCCCCTGCTCCCACAGGCTTGGAAATGCCTGCTTCTACTGCTTGGCCTCTCCCCACTCCTGGTACATACCTGCTCCAATCCTGGAGCAAAGTTTAGGCCGAGCCTCGGCACTGTCTCAATCCAGCTGGGTATGTGCATGCTTGGGGAAGTGCTAACATGCCAACTCCCTGCCACCTCAGCCCTCTCCAGACTTTGGGCACCAATGAGCATGGGAAGGAAGCTGAGTGGATGCTGAGGGCAGCTCAGTGCTGGCCTGCAGGTGCCCCACAGCATGAAAAGCCTGAGTACCATGAACAGTGGCAGGAGGCAGATAGGCCCTGACCTGAAAAGGGTGGGTCCCTGGTGGTGATGCCTGAAGCCTAGGGGCCAGGCTGCCAGCCCTGTGGACTGGAATGGGAACTTATAGTACTTTTTCTGGGCTTGCCTATGGTTGTCCGTGGACCGATCAGCATGTACTTCCTCTCCTCTGATGTCCATAAAAACCTTGGATTCAGCCAGACTCAAAAAGATGATGGGACAACCAGCTGCAGAGGGGAGCTACCCACCCCAGGGTCTCCTCTCTGCTGAGAACGGAACACTTATTGGGACATCCTGGCTGCAGAGAGGAGCTACCCGCTGTGGGTCTCCTCTGAGCTGTTCTATTGCTCACCCTCCACTTGTCCCTGTACCTTATTCTTCCTGGTGTGGGGCAAGAACTCAGGAACTACTGAATGGTCAGGCTGAAAGAGCTGTAGCACAAACAAAGCTGAAATACTCCCCTTGCTTGCCATGTTGCAGACAACAAGAAGGAGAGAAGAGCTGCAGCCCTTTGGGGAGCCCAGACCTAGAAGCTCCTTGAGCCAGGGCTGTGACACCCTCTTTGAGGCTCTGCAGTTCCTGGCGTCTCCAAGATTCCCGGCACCATTGCATTCCCTGATTCCAGCTGTGGAAGCTGTTTACAGTATGCCTGGTCCAACCACAGCCTTGCAGGGAGCCAGCACCCATGCAGGCACCCGGTGCTGTCCACCTCACCGCAGCCAGCCTGGCTGGCTGTGTGCAATGGCCGGACTTCATGCTTGCTCACTCACACACCCCTCTCCACTCTGCTCATTTTTGAAAGGCATGGAATCCAGGCCAGTAGCACAAGCCAAGTACAGCCTGCCAGGCCAAGTGGGCCCAGCAGGCCTGAGCAAAACTTGGACCAAGGTGCCACTAGCCAGGGAGGTTTCTGGCTATTGAAACAACACCACAAGGATCCCATGACATAGTTATCTTGTTTTTTCATAGGAGATACTGAGGTGAAAAAAATAGAAAGCTTCTTATTAGAAGCACAGACATACACAATTGAGAACTGTGGAGTACCTCACAGGGAAACTTCTTAAAAATGTCTTGCCTGAGATGTATCAAATCTGTAATCTGGAACTAAAGCTGCAAATCTTACTCTTAAATGGTGCCTGGTGACTTTGAGATGGGTAGTCCATTGGCTATACTTAAATAAACACTGAGGAAGTAGAGAAAGAACTCTGGAGTTCAGCACTTACAAGTAACTTAACCTATGTGAATTTCTTCATTTTTGAAAATGAGAAATTGTGTGAAGTGCCTAGCTCATATTAGACTGTCATTAATTTTATTCTTCTTGTGAAAGGCAAAAGCTTATTGGTTAAAAGCATGAGCTTTGGAATCGGACAGAATCAAGCTTAAATTATATTGTTGCCGCTGCTGAGGTCAGTGACTTTAAACAATACTTAAGCTCTATAAGTGTAGGTTTCTTATTTGTAAAATGTGAGTAATAATTGTAACTACATTTTTGGGCTTTTGTGAAGATAAAGGATACAAAACACTTGGAAAAAGGACTGCTATATAGTAGTGCTTAATATCTAGAATAATAAAAATTACTATCATTTTCTATTTTATCATTTTATTTTATCATTTATCATTTATTTTATCATTTCTATTTTATCTATTTTATGCCATATGTATATATACTACTGTCACATCAAGCATGCCCATGCATGTACATAACTTTAATTCATAGTATACTATTTTAATAACAATATCAGGAAATTTTGCATGTAGGGTGCATTATATCATCAGTAATTTAAGCTAAATATTAACATAATACTTTTGATTATTAACCATAGAATTTGTGTCAAAATTTAAGATTACAAATTCATCATGTGGCAAGGAATTTTTTACTGTTTTAGTTTTATCTTCTTTGCTGGTCATTTGAAATAGCGCAGCCAGCCTGGAGATTAAAGACTAATTATAGATGAAACAGCTCTCAGACATAGTGAAAAGCTTCCAGAAAAGGGCCAATGACACAGAACTGCCTTTGGCATTGGCAATGATTTGTATGTGTATTTGATGATTATTAATTTCAATATTAGAGTTAAATATGTCTTAAGCTTTTCAATATATATTATTTTCAGAAGTTTTAAATTCAGCTATAAAAGATTGGTTTGATAATGGTTAGAGAAAAAATAAATTTCAGAAGCCCTTATAAGCAAGAAAAATGTACATTTTTGTTATAAAAATACAATGTTTAAAATTATAACAATTGTTGGCTATTCTGTCTTATAAACAAATTTTAGGATATTTGTTGAACTAATGATTGCGATGTTTTGAATTAGTTTTGTTATCTGTAATTATTTGTTTTTTAAATTTTATTTTACTTTTGAAAAATTCCTTTTCTTCCTCTGGTGTAACAACTCAGGTTTTGAAACATGGGTTTCTATTTCCAGCACAAGCTCATATTAATAATAACAATTATGATAATAGTGAACTACATGTAGTGAGTATTAGATATGCTTGGGCAGTAAGCTAGGACTTCACCAACTTTCTCAGTTTATCATCTCAATAATACTATGAGATAGACACAATTATGATCTCATTTGGTATGATTTACAGTGACAGAACATTTATACGGTTGCATTTTTTAAAATGACAACATGAAAAGCTAGTAGTTAGTAAACCAAAAATTTTTCCTGAGGATTTGTGTATTCATTATTCTAGTATTTTATTTATTTTTTAAATAATTCCAACGTTTATATTCAGGGGTACATGTGCAGATTTGTTACATGGATATATTGTGTGATGTTGAGATTTAGGGTACAGATCCTGTCACCCAGGTAGTGAGCATAGTACCCAATAGGTAGTTTTTCAACCCACAGCCTCCACTTCCTCCCTTGGTAGTCCACAGTGTCTCTAGTTTCCATCTTTATGTCGGTATGTAGTCAGTGTTTTGTTCCCACTGGTAAATGACAACATGCAATATTCAGTTTGCTATTCCTGTATTAATTTGTAGTATTCCGTGGTGTATATGTACCACATTTTAAAAATACAATCCACTGTTAATGGGGACTTAGGTTGATCCTGTCTTTGCTATTGTGAATAGCACTGCAGTGAACATACGAGTATATGTGTCTTTTTGGTAGAATGATTTTCCTTTGGGTATATACCAGTAATCAGATTGCTGGGTTGAATAATAATTCTCCTTCAATTCCTTTGAGAAACCTCCAAACTGCTTTCCACAGTGGCTGAACTAACCCACATTGTATAAGCATTCCTTTTTGCAACCTCATCAGCATTTGTTATATTTGACTTTTTAATAATAGCCATTGTGACTGGTGTGAGATGGTATCTTATTGTGGTTTTTATTTGCATTTCTCTGATGGTTAGTGATGTAAATCATTTTTTCATATTTGTTGGCTGCTTGTGTGTCTGCTTTTGAGAGTGTTTATTCATGTTCTTTGCCTGCTTTATAATGGTGTTATTTGCTCTTTGCTTATTGATTTAAGTTCCTTATAGATTCTGGATATTAGACCTTTGACAGATGCATAGTTTGAAAATATTTTCTTTCATTCTGTAGGTTTTCTTTTAACTCAGTTGATAATTTATTTTTCCATGGAAAAACTTTTTAGTTTAATTAAGTCCTACATGTCAAGGTTCATAGAACTGATAAATGACTTCAGTAAAGTTTCAACATACAAAGTCAATATACGAAAATCAGTAGCACTTCTGTACATCAATAATGTTTAAGCTGGCTGGGCACGGTGGCTCAAGCCTGTAATCCCAGCACTTTGGGAGGCTGAGGCGGGTGGATCACGAGGTCAAGAGATCGAGACCATCCTGGTCAACATGGTGAAACCCCGTCTCTACTAAAAAAAACATACAAAAAATTAGCTGGGCATGGTGGTGCGTGCCTGTAATCCCAGCTACTCAGGAGGCTGAGGCAGGAGGATTGCCTGAACCCAGGAGGCGGAGGTTGCGGTGAGCTGAGATCATGCCATTGCACTCCAGCCTGGGTAACATGAGTGAAATTCCGTCTCAAAAAAAAAAAAAAAAAAGAAATGTTCAAGCTGAGTGAACCTTCCTTATTCAGGTTTAATTCAAGGACTTATAATCCACCATTCTTGGCAATGCTTGCTAAAGCTCTGTGGAGACAACTCATACTTGTTCTTGATAGATCAGGCCTAGGAAAAGTAGCATTGGATTGGGAAAAGTAAAGTATGGAGCATAAGTCTAGAGTGGAGAAGTTTTTATTTTTCTTTTCTGTTTCCATGGTCTTTTCTTCCCTATTAATATGACTTTTCTTTTCACTTAAAGTACTTATTGTAGAGAGCATTCTCCTTTTAGGAATTAAGATTATAAGAAGTGTAGAGAATTTCAGCTACACCCTTATCTCCATTTGTAGAGATAACATTGATGGCCAGTATTCTGCGTCTTCTAATTTGGTGTTCACAAATTTATTGAAATCCTAGCTCGTTCTTCTCTTTGCATACAAATTCTCAGCCTCAGACAAAATAGCATTATTTTGATATAATTTATTTTAGGAAATGATATGATGGATATGGATTGTGGAGGAGTGACCATGTCACAAAGGCCTTAGGACACAACTGTTAATCCTAAAACAATCATGCAGTTCAAATCCTGGGATCCTCATTTTATTGATAATATAATGGGCTTAGAAAGGTCAAGTAGCTTGCCCAAATGTATGCATCTCAAAACAGCAAAGCCAGGTATCTCTAGTTCAAAGCCCATTTTTGTGTTTATTTTGTTTGGCTTTTTACTATATTGAACTTTTTCTATTGTTATATATCATTTTCCTAAACTATGAAGAATGATTCTGTATTGCCCATGGAATCATTACAGTATTTGTACTAGCTATAAGTGCATTTTATCTGAGATTTCTTTCATCATTTAATAATAGTTTGGCATTTAATTCATTTGTGTCTCGATGGAAACTTTTTTGTATATCAGTTTTAGAGAATCTTTCTATTCCAAAGCATGTTTTTGTTTATTAGCAGCAATTTAGCCAAGTGTGCTCATTCATACTAAGATTGTGAACTCCAAATCTGAACAAACCTTCCTAGCCAGAATATAGCTAATAAAATAATATATATATTGATTAATCTAGGAAATTATTTTAATTGAAAATTCCACCAATCTTCTCTCTCTAAGCTATCTAATTTACTAATGTTGCAACTCATGGCCATTTATTTAACCTTTTGGAGCCTGCATTTTCTCCCCTGAAAAACTGGGATAATGATAGTAACCCATTTTCTGGGGATCATATGAGATAAAACATATAAACTACTTTGTGCCGTCCATTACCCAGACTAAGTGCTTGGTAAATCTTATAACCAGATTTTACTTGTCTTGTATGTAAACTGAACAATTATAACAACAACGCTAGATCTGGAAATATTGCCATTATTTAGTAGATGTATTTCATGAAAGAGTTATCAAGAAAGAATTCATCCTTTCCTATTCAAGCTAGAAAATGTTTAAGTTAAAGTTTTTAATATAATGTGTCACATTTCTTCTTTAATTCTTATAGGATTGTTGCACTATCCTGGTTCTGGTAATTGTATATGATGAAGCATACAATAGTTCTTATCAAGGCATGAGGGATATCTTAATAGTTCAGTTGCTCAATAGCTTCAACGTAAAACCTAATTTAACTTATCCATCAGTATAATATAAAGATTCATCTACAAATGTCTCTCTCTTTTAGGAGGATCACCTCCAAACTACTGAGCAAAGGCCAGAAGGAACCATATTGTGATGAATTGTTGTTGAAGTGATAGGTATTCTGTCCCAAGTTCACAGAACATACACTAGTGTGCTATAGCTTATTTTTCCAGTTATTTTAAAGTATGTGTCCACTAGGTCAGCTAAGCTTTAGCAGCTCAACTTTTTCTTGGCCACTGACTATTTATTATGTAACAAAAAGGGAGTTATGTCCAATATCGTGGGCAAACTGTTCAGAAGCCCAAAATAGTCATTATTATATCACTGAACTGGTACTGAAACCTACAAAGATTATGTGGTGTGCCAAAGCACTTTGTTTTTTTCTCTCCTTATTGCACAGATAAAGCTTTATATGAAATAACTACTTCAAAAACAAAAAGGCCATTTGTTCCCAAGCTTTCCAGCAATGTTCATGAGCTTACATAAAGTGTGAGAGTGTATAAGAACACACTACCATGTGCGAGTTATCCTATAAAAGACTACTTTGCTTCTTTTTATGAAATAGATCCCTCTCCAGCTCCTGTAGGGATCTAAAGTCTATTTTTGTAAATGAAATGATAAAACTCTTGAGTTAAGCTGTAATTCTATCTTCAGTGCTTTGTAAAAGTTAGTCTAGAGGCTGAATATCCTCAATCCAAGCCAAATAACAATTAAAATGTCACACATACACTGAAGTTATTTTGCTTTTTTACATATATAAATGGCTAATGGATTTATATTTCTGAGGTATAGTCTCTACAAATCCTCTTTAGTTTTACCCAAATAAAGATATGGTCATCTTGGTTTCTGGAGTAGTAATTTCAACAAAAACATTTTGTTTTCATGGCCACTTTGTACTCTTAAAAGCTATTGAGTACTTCAAAGAACTTTTCTTTATATAGATTATATCTATTAATATTTACTGTAGGAATCAAAACAGTATTTTTTTTAGTATTAATTAATTGTTTTCTCCCCAAAGAAACATGAGATGCCTAACCAAATAAGTAGGAGAGAGGCACATGGGGTAGAAGAGGATTGTAGGGACAGAGAATTCTGGGATTTATATTCTTAAATTATATTTCTACAGCATATGCATTTATTTTTCAATGTTTGTCTATATATCTTTATTACTCAGGGCCACAATAGGCCCTGCTATGTTAGATTCTAAATTTAGTATGTCTCTCCCCATATATATATTTGTGTATATAATTCTTCAGAGAAAAATTAATTTCTTAGAAAAAGCAGTTTTCTATACAGATCAGTACTCCTTGCAACACACAGTGTCCCACTCATGACCATATCCTGTTAGTCAGGCCTGGTCCCTAGTCTCTTTTGGCATCTCTATTTATGCAGGAAATGTGACTACTGCTGAGATATCCTTTGCTACTTCCAGCTTTTTGAAGAGTATAGACTCTTTCAACAAAACAGCTGGGATAGTCACTCTACAAATTGCTCTGCCCTGAGAGTTGAGGGATCTATTTCTAGGCATTCTTCCACCTGTGTCACATGTTCCTGAAGCCTACTAGGCCATGCCTGTCTCTTTACCAAAGTATGACACATTTTCTGCATATTATCAAAAGTATAAATTATCCTACTTTATGTTTAAATTTTTTCCAGTTGAACTTAATATATTTGGAGCTAGTGTTGTAACGTCACTAACGATTCATCTACTAGGGGACAATGGCTGAAATTTATTGTACATTTTTCTTTAAGAACAAAATTTCAAATTTAAAGATTGCAGGCATATATCATATTTAATCCTGACACAAGAAGCACATTATAGCAGATGTCTTCAGTTTCTTTATCACTTGAAATATTGACACTCTAATTGTTAGAAAGCATACCTGTGAAATGGGAGGAAGGAAGTGATAAAATCTCAACATTTTAGAAAAATCCATTATCATAGAATTCTCCATATTGGAATGGAAAAAGTTAAAAAAATCACATGTGTTCTTCTTGTAATATCTCATCATTTTGTGCAAGTCACATTTTCTGAAGAAGAAGGAATTTTGACCATGTTTCTCACATAATTTTCAGCAGTTTACATGGTACCTCTTTGCTCAATAACACAGACACAAAGTGAAAACTAATAGACGTTCATAGATGTGTTCATAGATGAGGTTTTCATTATTTTAGTTCATTTTTAAATCATGTCTTTGCATAACTTCTCATTACAAATGATCTAGTTGACAAGTTTTAAATATAAATTAGACTTATGGAATACCATAAAAATAAATGACTTGAGCTGGAATGGCTGGAGTAATACTTGGAGTTCACATCAAACAATGTTGTAAACCTAAAATCTGCAGATAAACCACTGCAGTAACCTATTAGTTGAGGAGTCAATACCGGTGGATTTTTGAGCAAGGCAGATGAGGAGAAGTACCCTACGGAAGTTTATCACCTGAGACTAGGATCTTCAGGCCCACCCCTCTGTGCAGATTACAAGTGGAGGTCTATATTCCTTATATGTAAATATTTTTAAGTTATACATTAAGTTATACATTAGCTAATAAACTTCTAAATAAAATATTTTATATCATCCTGTCTTAATAGATATTCCTTTATAATCACCAAAATAAAGAAGAAATATATGTAAAGCTATAGTTTTATATTTTAGAGTTGGCATCATAGCAAAGATGATGGAATTTAATTACTCTGCCTATCAGAGTGATGATTGGCGAGTAGTATTTACCTGAGTAATATAATAAAGATATATATAATTCAAAGCTATTATACCTTTTATTCCATTAAATTTATTTTTCTCATTATTATTTTGGCAAATCACTAAATATATTGTTGTAATCAACATCTTTCACATAATTTTGGTCTTTTGACAGTAACAATTTAAACTATGATTAAAAGTTTAATGGCATTAGACTTAGACTTACTAGACTGTAATGGCATTAAAAATATACCAAATATGGTTTTATGTTTCCAAAATTTTAAATTATGTGTAGCAACTCATTAAAATTATTTTTCAGGTATATTTTCAAAAAAGTTTCCTTCTAAACTAATTTAAATTATTTATTTAAATTACAGGGCAAGTACAACTTGTAGCTAATGAATATTTACAAATTTAATGAAATCTATGGAGCTGAATTTTCATTTAGTAATCCTAAAATTTAATTAAATCTCATTAAATATTTTTATAAAAATAAAACTATACACAATACTAGTATTTAATGTCCACCTAGTTGCCAATCTAAAGAAATAATTTCATGCCACATACATGTTATGTCATATGTATTTATATTTAGGAGTAATATGAGCTGTTAATACTCTAAAATGTTCCTAAACCACCATGTGATGTGCAACTCTTGTAAAGACCATGCTAATCTGTGGTACACAAAGAGAAGCAAGAAAGGGAATGTTTAGTGATACTGAGCAACAATGCCCTGTTATGTAAGACTCTCTTGCATTTGTCCTAAAGGAGAGAAAAGATTTGAGAGGTAATTAATATGTCTTTTCTCTTACTTAAGTAATTACACTACTCAAATCCTTCCCACACTCGGAAGCACATCTTTGTTCAATGTTGTCAGCAGTACATGCCACAAACCTTCCTGGATTTTGAATGGAATCACCTTTTGTTTTGAAGACACAGGGAAAGAAATGTGAATGTTTTACCTTGGGCAAGTGGTGTTAGTCACAAGTTGATTTGTGTAATGTTCTGAGTAAAGATGTGGCAATACCGAGCACTGGATCCCAAGTTACTGAGATACCCATGTGCTCTTTAACGCATTTATCTTTGTAGATTTGAGAAATTCAAGATCCCTAATCACAGGGCTTCAGGCAGAGACCCTTCTTGTTTGTGTTTCTATGGATAATCCTAAAGATTTATGTTAATATTATGTGGTTGCTGTGACCACTATTACAGATCCCTGATCTCATGTTTTAAGATACACATTTATGTAGCTCTTGTGATTACTATCAAATGTGGCTTCCTAAAAATACGAAATAAGTGTTACTTAATAATTTAAAACACAAGCTGTGTCCTAAATTATGTTCTAGCTTTGTGTCACTACCTGTCTTAATAGTATCTATATTTGTATATATTTACTTATTTTGTTAAACTATGATAAGACATTAGAAAACTACATTAATTTGAAGAATTGTATAATTACCAAATTTAAGAAAAACTAGCTTGTAATAGTGCAGCATGGATATTGGCCTGAAGTTTTCTTTTCTTGCTGAGTCTCTGCTGGTTTTTGGTATCAGGATGATGTTGGTCTCATAAAATCATTTGGGAAGGATTCTCTCTTTTTGGATTGTTTGGAATAGTTTCAGAGGAAATGGTACCAGCTCCTCTTTGTATGTCTGGTAGAATTCAGGTGTGAAGCCATCTGGACCTGAACTTTTTTTGCCTGGTAGGCTCTTAATTGCTGTCTCAACTTCTGCCCTTGTTATTGGTCTATTCAGGGTTTCAACTTCTTCCTGGTTTAGGCTTGGGAGGATGCAAATGTCCAGGAATTTATCCATTTCTTCCTGGTTTTCTAGTTTATGTGCATAGAGTTGTTTATAATAATCTCTGATGATGGTTTGTATTTCTGTGGAATCTGTGGTGATATCCCCTTTATCATTTTTTATTGCATCTGTTTGATTATTTTCTCTTTTCTTTTTTATTAATCTAGCTAGTGGTCTATTTTGTTGATCTTTTCGAAAATCCAGCTCCTGGATTTATTGATTTTTGAAGGGTTTTTTGTGTCTCTATCTCCTTCATTCTGCTGTGATCTTAGTTATTTCTTGTATTCTGCTAGATTTTGAGTTTTTTTGATCTTGCTCCTCTAGCTCTTTCAATTTTGATGACAGGGTGTCGATTTTAGATCTTTCCTTGATTCTCATGTGGGCATTTAATATTAGACAAATTGATTTTTACAATAGCGATTTCATCTGTTGATACTCTGATGCTGAGCATTTGTCATAATCTTTTTCAATTACACGTTTTCTTCATATTTTTAGATTTAGTTTCTTTTTTAAATAAATGGATACAAACGATAATGTCTGCTTTGTATTGGGAAATTATACTGGCCTAAGAAGAATACTGGTCTAATACAAATAGTCCAGAAAGTGAAAGTTACTGATGTGCAGGGTATAAAAATTGAAATGATTTTAAGGGCTCTGCAACTCTACTTGCATTTTTAGGGAAAATGATGGGAATGTCTTGTGCCTGTTGTACAGTCTTTTCCATATATTTAACAAGAATGGTTTACTTTACTCACTGAGGACTAAGCTCTGATTTTTTTTCTTTCTTCTCTTTTTTAATCTTGGCAAAATTCCTATCTAAGGGACCTGGTGAGTCATGACCTACAAACCGTAAATTCTCATCAGATGGGTTTTATTTAACCCTATATATCGTGACTTACTTTCCAGTTTGACTCTGGCGTGATATTATGTGACAAAGAATAAAATAAAAATATTTTACCTTAAAACATGTTTCTTTGCCATATTTTGAAATGGTCCTGCAAAGTCATCTTTTGTGGGGGAAAATATGCATCTGTGAAGAATCTCTTTTAACATAGGTAGATCTTATTCTTCCAGGCTCTCTCAATCCTGAAAAGATTAACTGAGATTCTAGCACCTTTTAGAGGACTGAATAAGAAACATTTGTCATTTGTTGTCTCTAAGAGCAACCACTATGAGACTTCAAAAATCCTTGGTTGCCATAATCTTTTATTTCAACCTGAACGTTTCCTTTCTATTGATCCCAGGTCTTCAGGCAAACTCAACAAACTGTTAACCGGAGAATGTTTAAATTTACCTATATCCTGAAAGCTCCTGCTTCAAGTTGTCCTGTCTTTCTGGACCAAACCAATGTATTTCTTAAATGTAGTTGATTGACCTCTCATGCCTCCCTAAAATGTATAAAACCAAGCCGCACCCTGACCACCTTGGGCACAGGTCCATGTTCACTCATATTTGGCTCAGAGTAAATCTCTTCAAATATTTTACAAAGTTTGACTCTTTTTGTTGGCATATCTTTGGTCCTCTAGGATATAGATTCCCAACCCCTGGCCATGGACTGGTATCAGTCTCCCTCTTAGGAGCCAGGATGCATGGCAGGGGGTGTGTGGCTGGCAAGTGAGCAAAGCTTCGTCTGTATTTACAGCCACTACTCATTGCTTGCATTACTGAGTTCTGCCTCCTGTCAGATCAGTGGTTGCCTTAGATTCTTGTAGGAGCATGAACCCTATTGTGGACTACACATGTGAGGTATCTGGGTTGTGTGTTCCTTATGAGAACCTAATGCCTCATGTTATGTCACTGTCTCCCATCAATCCAGCATGGGATGATCTAGTTGTGGGAAAATAAGCTCAGGGCTCCCACTGATTCTACATTATGGTACAAAATAATATTCTACAATGTTATTATATATTACAATGTAATAATAATAGAAAAAAAGTAGACAATAAATATAATGTGGTTGAATCATCCTCAAGCCATCTCATGCCCCCTGGTCTATGGAAAAATTGTCTTCCATGAAACCAATCTTTGGTGCCAAGAAGATTGGCAATCGCTGCTCTAGGAGTAACACACAAATTGAGATACAATTGAACTGGTCTGTTACTACCATTTTCGATTTCAAATGGTTACCTTGGTTAAGTTCCTATCTTAAGACAGTGGTCCGAATGTCTGCTCCAAACTATGTACTGAAACATCTTTTAAGCTTTTTCACTCTCTATTGGTGAACCATCCTCATCTGCAGGCAAAGCCCAGTGAATCCCTCTGCAACTTTCACCTTCTACTGCCTAGAGACTAATTTTCCAACTTTGATAACATGCTTCTTTTACATACCTCCAAGGCCCTCAATAAAATAAGTTAAAATAAAAAACCTTTAAAACTATTTTTTTGCCCTAAAAATAGCCTGTGACAGTTAAGACCATTTTAAATTAAAGCCAATAACAGAGCTAAAGAGAAAGAAATGTTTCAGAAAGCAGAGTGTTAAAGAATACCTGGCTTTCCCATTAAATGTTAATATAATTATAGAAACAAAATAACTTTTTCCTGAAGCTTTTAACCTGGCCTCTGGGTCCACAGGTCTACAGCCAGAAATAATTATCTGACTTCTAGAAAAATACTACACATAAGTAAGTTAATAAATGTTATTGCTCTGTAGTGAGAAGAATGGTCGGAATGCTTCGCTGATCAGCAGGATATGCATCAGAAACCATGTTTTTCCTGCTCCTATTCTTTTCTCAAAGCATTTTCTGAAAATTAGTGAGGAGCTTTTTAATTACATCTAGCTTTTAGTGAAAAAAGATGTCAAGTACCATGTTCTGAATTATCATCAGACAATTAGGTTTTGATTCTATGTATGCAGCAAGTTTATAACCTGGATGTGTAGGATGGAAAGGAAAACCAGAATTTAGCTAATTAAAGTAATGGGAGCTTGACCTGAGTATTAAGACTTGTCTTTCCCAGACAAGGAGATGTGGACAATATAATGCATTGTATTAATAACATCACCTATAATAATTCAACAACAGTAACAAGGACTACTTATTTTTTATTTCTAGTTATGAGTTTCATAAGTTTGTATACATTTCCTTGATCTCTCAACAGCCTTATAAGGAAGACATTATTACCCTTAATTATGAGAAAATGAGTCCATTGTCTCATAATCTCAGAAAACAGAAATTATGTATCCATGATCACTAAAAATGGTAAGAACAAAACTGGAATTTGATTTATGATGTATCTGACTTCAAAGCCTATGTTCATTTTAGTAGTAATAAATTTCGTGTTGCTAAGAGAGTGTTCAGCATACCTCAACCATAAGATCGATTCAAGTTAACACAAACCCTGATTGTAAGTTAGTGGTCTAAACCTTTCAGGAAGTTAAGACAGGAAAAGATTTCTTTCTAGAGGTACATTTATTCATTCACTTCTTCAGCAAATACCTATTGAGCACCTTCTATTTACAAGCTATTGTAAAGACAGGTAGATACCAGCATTACAATTCTTTAAGGTTTGCATATTGCAGCAGATTACTAGCCCATGACTGAGGCATGGGAGCGTAGTGGAAAGTGCATGCTTCTTCTAGATAGGACTGATGTTTAGTCACTACACATTGGGATGCCTTTACCTGTTGTTGAAATATGTCTATATCTGTTGAAAAGTGCCATTGTCTCAAGCTCACTTTACTCAAGGGCCTTTGCCATCCAGCTGCCCCAGCCTTCCCCTAGGACTACTTCAGACCTCCCCAGCAACTAAAGGGTATGTGCCTATCTTAAGTGGGAAGACTTTAGGACCCTGCTTTTTTTCTATGCTATTGTAAGTGGTCAGTGCCATTGCTGACCAAGCTCTCAGATTAGTTCTTAGGTAACAACATGGGATCTCCCTCCTAGTAATGACCAAGGGTCTTGCCTATTCCATATCCAACCTATGTCCCATGCTCCAGGGACCTCAGAGTGAACAAACACCATTTACAGCCACACTGGCCCCTGCCAGCCTGCTGGACTACCAAATGGCCCACTATAGCTCTTTCACTGGCTGATTCACACCTGTTTCTCAGACTTAAATACCAAAAGGAAAGGTGGTATTCCTACAGACAATGCTAGTATCTTAGGAGACAAATGCTTAGTGTCATTTTGCCCCCATGGGGTTGTGGCCACCCATCACTGCTTCATCCTTCCCTGACCACCCTCAAATTGTGCTTGAGTAGACTGTAGACTCTTTGGGACCTTGACTCGGAGAAAGCAGGTAGAGAATGGAGCAAACTGGCAGATAGGGGATAAGAGGACAGCCTCAGGCAAAGACCAGGGACTGCTGAATATTCCAGCAGGGTGGGGATTCCAGCAAAGGAGGAGGAAGCAGAGGATGGAGGGAGCCTGCAGTAGTAATATCAGGCCAGAAGGTGCTAGGACTGCAAATCCCTGCTTTCAGCCTTCTCAGTTAAATATCATCTCTATTTAATTCACTACGTAAACGCTAGTCACAGACATTAATAGCATTAATATTAACAGTAAATCCAGGATCAGACACAATTCTAAGACATTTGAGTCTTGCTCATTCAACAGGAAAGGAAGCTGAAGCATTGGGTGTTTATTTATAACTTAAATGGCGGAGCCAGAACTTTAACTCAAGCAGCCTGGCAACATGCCCATGCTTCCAACAAGCGTTTATGCCACTTCTTATCTGACCAAAATGATTCATTTAATCCAATTAAATGTGAGATTCAGATTTATTATTGTTATGTTTTAGTGGGTGATAGAAAAATTGAGTATATAAGGAACTCAGACTTGGACTAGAAAATATTTAAATGCCATTGCTATTTATTTAGTTGAAGCTGAAGGAAGAGTCAGCACTATGAACAATGTTATTGGTCTGAAGAGAAATTCTCTACTTATTGAGACACCTAATGACTATCCTAGTGGCACCTAATAGCTATCAGTTTAATGGTAGAAATTTAATGTTAGAAAATTTTGGTGCAGTTCTCTATGCCAAATCATAGGCTAGACAGAGGCTTTACTTAGTGATAACTACATCAAACAAAAGATTACACCAAATGTTTCTAAAAATCAACAAATGATTTTGAAATTATTATAACTTGCACTATAACTTATATCACTTAATAAGCAGTTGAACAACATTTTCTGTTAATTTACAGAATATAAATCAGTATACTTTATTAATAAATAGTATATGCATATATTGGTTCACATAAAGCATCAAAGCTTTTGGAATCTGCAAGTGCTTAGAGTGGAGACTTAGGAAATGCTGATATAAATTTATGTATCGATTCATATGGGAATTTCCCATAGGTCCTTATGTTCCTGGTTTTTATTATAGATCTATGTTCAGTTAACAACAATGTATAATTCACATTTCATATAAAAGACTAATTTTTCAAAGTAATAGGTTATATTATGTTATTGATTTCCTTCATGAAATGAAAGAAGATATACTAAAAAAGAAAAAAATTAAGTGGCCCCTTTGCAAGCTTAATAAGACTGATAACAAGAAAATAACATGAAACTGCATTGAGATACAAATGGTGGGTATAGGGCTAGATTTTCTTATAATAAATCTTACTTTCCTCCCTATAGCCTTGTACTGTGTGCAGATAAGATTTGTTCCTAAGCAAAACTAAAAATTGCCATTTGTCATAGAACTTCAAGGACTCTCACAAATCTTCAAAACCACGTTTTAATTTTTGAAAGCCAAATTAGGGTCTAGTTCAACCACTATAGAGCTTGTGATAGATCATACATGGAAAGAGTCACAGCCCATAGGCTTCTCTAGTTCGAAACAATCAGATCATTCAGCCCAATATTTCTTTATGAAGATGAAGCAACTGAGAGAGAGTGATCCCTGGGCTCAAGGAGTGTGTTTGTGTCAGAGTTTGGACTGGAATGTATGCATAATGGAGGTAACTTTTTGTAGTATACTGTGTTGTCTTTTCACTAAGTTAAATATAGGTGAGAAAATGAAACTATTTACAGTACTAATTTTTATCTCAGTGAAGTTTTAGAGGGAATCTAGAAACAATCTATGTAGTTAGAGCAAATTAAGTAAAACTGTAACTAATTTAACTACTACAGAAGCCATGAAGTTGACCAAAAAGGATTTGAAAGCGTCCTGAAAAGGATATCTTCCACATTGCAGCTTGGTGGTAGGACATACCATCTGGCTAATTTCTCAGAGTCTGGAATGAAAGCAACAAAGGGTTGCCAACTCCCCATGATCATAAATGAGAATCTCTGACAATGCCTATTAACTGCGTCATAAAATTCAATAAACAAGCCACATTCATATGTCACATGGCAAAGGTTAAAATGCAGCTAGTAAAGTCTAAAATTCTAAAGTATTTGAAACTCTGATAACTGCAGCTTCTTAGGATATCAATGGCAAAATAAGAAGCCTTCTTGATATTATTTTATGAACTCTATCTTTAAAACTCCAGCTTCAAGTCCCTTATCTGAGGAAGACCACAGAGCTTAGCTAGTCACATTGCTGTACTGCTGATTTGTCTTTTTTTTCAGCAAGATACTTTCTGCTCACCCTAGTCAGCAGCTGCCATGGAGCAGAGGCTTTTTGCCTTATGAGTGGGAATTTTTTAAAAACCATAGCTATAAAAAACAATCAGCATGCTCAGTTCTCCATCTGTGTTTTACATCCCTCTGAATTACTTAAAAAGGCAACAGTTTATTTATAACATCCAAGTTATACTCTAAATAATATTTGATTTAGGCTAGTTTTTAAAGTTATCAGAGAAATTTCATAATTGTAACTTAAGAATATGGGAGAAAGCCCATCACAACTTCCTTTAGCTTTCCGAGTACTGCTGAGCCAGGCAATTTGCTTATGCACTTTATCCAATTCTGAGCGTGACATTGTGAGGGAAAAAATGACAGCATCCAAAATCTGGTTGTCTCTGACAAAAAGCTTTAATATCTCTCAAATCTGTGTCTGAGAAGAGGGAAGCAAGGTAACTTTACCTATCTTGACCAAAAGTTTAAATTAAGGAGGCTTTAGAACACCAGAATGCTAAAGGATGTTACTGGTCTGTTAATTATGCTCTGGTAAATTACTTTGGTTATTCTTAAAATGAAAGAATATTGAACATCATTGCACCCTTCCCAAGTAAGATCTGCCTAATTGAAAAGTAGATCATGTTATGTTTTGGGTTTCCGAATTCTTGAATGTCAGATTTCCCCCAGAAGTTCCCATGAGTGGTTAGAGCCATGCTATGTTTGCTTGTCTTCTGATTCTGTCTGTTTGGTATTAAAAGGTAGGACACGTCAAGTCATTGATCAAATAATAAAACATTTCTCCAGCACAACATCCAGACAGTTTGTCACAAAAAATGATCCATTTGTGGAGTGTTCATCTGTTCCTTTTTAGGTGCTTGTTTGGCTTGGGTCTAACAAAAGGTAATTCATTTGTCCAAAGCAGTGACATGTGAGAGACAGAAGGCTTATTTTCTCCAAGAATTCTTGTAACAATTTGTATTTTGTTTTCTTTGAAAGGGAAAGAAACTAATGTAACCTGATGCTGTATGTGTTTGAAATGCTTTACAAACATTTTTTTTTTCATTTTATTGTCAAAACAAATATGTCACTCAGGTACTTCTCTTAATGTATAAGCATGCCCATTTTAAAAGGAAATATTTTACTAAAGCTATGTTTGTATTTCATAGGTTTGTCAAAAGATCAAATGTTACAACAAATAAGCATCACATCCTCTTTAAATTTTATTCTCTTCAGTCACTGGACAGGCAGGTGAACTTTGCCGTATCAATTCAAGTCTAGACTTTCAGAATTTAAAATCTTTGAGATTACAAAGATTGAAAATCACATTTAAAAGACATTCATCTACTTTGTTTGAGCTAAATTCACAATATCTTATTTCCTGGTGATTCCCAGTTTGTAAGACCCAGTTTGTAGGCTGTAGGTACTGTTGGAAAAGTAAATATGCACGAAAATAAGGTGAATTTTACCAAAATTGTCTTTATAATAAAGTTATCTCAAATTACCTTACAATATCAGACACTCTTAATGTAAATTCCCATTTTGAAAAGACACATTAATACAACTTCAATCACTGCTAGATATGTATGCTTATAGAAAAAAACTGAGAGTTCTTTAAACAAAGAATAAAATTAAAGTTAATTTAATATTAACAATAAATATGTCTGAATATATAATCTCACAACTGTATATTTAATGTTGATGCAAATAAGCCCTTTAAAGTAACTTACAGAACTAAAGAGTTAAATGGTTGTATTTTTGAAGATTACTTATATATATACAGTACATTAAAGAGAACTATTGTGCTATGATACACAAATAAGTACATGTGGCTCAGGATAAACTTGCCATAACAGTACCAAAATCTGTTTCAAAAAATGTTATACTTAAACTACTTAGGTGGAAATTACAATAATATACTTCAGGAAACTGCTATACGACTAAACATGTGGCTGTTCAATGAGAAAGTTATTAATGCCTAAAATGCACATTTAGAGTTTATTTCATCAAATGTGAGAGCAGCACCAAATAAATTATCCATAATAATTTAAATAGCCTGATAGAAAATGGAAATAGTTTTGTCAATATCTTTTAAAATATTTAATTTTCTTTTGGGAGCTTGTTTATAGCAAACGATATTCCAAATTCTTAATTTGTATATTTAATTAAGTCAACAAAAAGAAAAAAATTAATAAAACATTAAAGTTTTGTATTTAACACTTAGAAGCATCAAATGCAGCCATCCAATAGTATGTCCTTTTATAAGTTTTAGATCACTTAGATTATTTTATAGTTATAAGAATGTAAATGAGCTGGGCGCGGTGGCTCATGCTTATAATCCCAGCACTTTGGGAGGCTCAGGTGGGTGGATCACCTGAGGCTGGGAGTTCGAGACCACCCTGACCAACATGGAGAAACTCCAACTCCACTAAAAGTACAAAAATAGCTGGGCGTGGTATTATATGCCTGTAATCCCAGCTACTCGGGAGGCTGAGGCAGGAGAAT
>NW_016107459.1:4347526-4503667 GCF_001604975.1 Cebus imitator | reverse complement strand
AAAAAAAAAAAAAAAAAAAAAAAAAAAAGAATGTAAATGGCAGAGAAACTGAAAAAACTGATATATACACATATACATATATATTGTAACATTGTTGATAATATTTTCTTAAATATATGGGAGAAATATCCATCTCTATTTATTGATCTACCTGCCTACCTACCTGTCTATCTATTTACCATCTTTCCATCCCTGTTCTAAATATAATTAGAACAGTGCCTGGCATATAATAAACATCCAATTGAATTGTTGTTGAATGAATAATTAATAATTTCTGAAATAATATTTAATAAGTTCTAATATAGGATATAAACTTCCTTACCTTCTTCTGATCACTAACATTTTAGTACCATATTATTAATGTAGAAAATAGTCCTTTTTCTACATTCCTTCCTAATCTCGGGCACATTGAAAACGCATTCTGTATCCCTCACTGCATTCTTATATTGCCGTTCTTTAGCATGGTGACTGGCTCAGTATTTTTTGTTGGCTCCTATTAATTATTAATGTATAAAACATAGTGGTATCTGTGAGTCAATAAATGTGTTACATTCTTTTTGAAAACTAAATTTTGTGTGTATGTACCTTCCATTTCAGAGCAAGAACTCATGCTTACAAAAATTTTTTTTATTGAAACACATAAGGTAGAAAGTCGTTATTAGGTAATTAGAATTTCCTCTTACATTATGAGTAAATATTGATACTAACTGATGATGTTAGTAGATATTTTTACTATTATTATGAACATTAACTGATATTTAGTCTTTATTGTAGCTTGATAGTTTTTCCTTCCAAAACACAGCTTCGATGTAACTATTTTACTTTTCCCATGTCAGTGGGACACTCAGAAATAAAAAAATTAATAAGCATGTTAAAATTTCTGTGAAACTTTAGTAAATCTAAAAACAAACAAATGCTATTATTACTTGTATATTTTAAGTTTGATAGTGATTTTAAGAATGAAATGGTGTTTATTGTCATAAAAAGGATACACTTTTAACTTTAACCTTTTTGAAGGTATGAATAAAGATTTTATTCTTCATAAATGCCTAAAGAGTATTTTAATCTTTATCTCTTTTGAATATTGACTAAATCTATGTGATATACTTTATTAATGTTTTCTGATTTGGGAATGTATTTTTGCATGTGATGGAAAAGCATGTATATTATTCAAGATAGGCTTTTTCTGATTGTTTCTGTCTTTCATTAAAACATTTCATCTATCTTCTTATTTCTGTTTTAAATTGAGAGATAAAAAAGGAAATAGTAGTCTTCTTTTTGCACAGCACATAGCCTTGCACTGTCAAAAATGTCACAGGTTAATGGTACTGCTCAGCTCCATTTATCTTATTCTGACAACTCAACCAACCTAGCACAATCTAGCAAAAACATTCTTCCTAGACCAGGTGACATTCTTGGCCTTTGTTCCTTTAATATAGTGTCTGTGAGAGCATTTAGTGTGTAATAACTTTGTACAGAAACTTTTTACTTTAGGTTTCTTCAGTATTTTCCATGAAGGGAAAGGGCTTTTAGAATTTCAAATCACTCATCAAATACAAATTAACAGAGTACTTTTTTACTTTCAACTAACCTGATGATTATCTAAAAACTACAGAGATCTTGAAAATTTTTATCACTCGAGATGAGAGCTATAACAATTGTGGAATATATTCTTAATTCTCAAACTTTTTGATTGCATGAACCTAATATTTTTTAGTGTTGAAAAAGCTAATTTTATTCAGGATTGCTATGAAGTCTTGTAAACATTGTCCAAATCATTTGGTAAATGAGTCTAAGTACCTGAGGAATATTTGTGCACTGTGTTGATGGAAATTTAAATAAGTTATGACACTTGAATATTTCTAAACTTATTTATTTCTTCTGAATTTAATATTGAATAATATCTTGCCTTCTTTGTCAAGGAAATAATAATATTAAAATAGCTGTTCTGTAATACTTTTCTTCTCTATTTGTAATTGCTTAGACTTGATAGCATCTTTTCCCAATGTAATAGAAAACAATTTTTAAAAAAGGCAACAATGTCTGGTTTCAGAAACAATATATACCTAAATGTGTGTGTGTGTCTTGCTATCATTTTCAGAGTAGTTTTTACATTTGTAAAGTACCTTAAGACTATAGTTCAAAAAGTCTTTGCTTCTTAGCTGATCACAGAACCACAAACATTCTATCGCTTTCTCATTGCTTTTACATAGTTAATTTTATAAATATTTTCATGTTTTATTTTTCATGAGGATCATGTAGTCTATTAACTCTGGAGAAATTGCATTTTTGAATCAGTTATTACATAATGTTATTCTTTCTTGTATCTTACACGATTTTTTAGATTAATAAAATAAGCATGACAAGCCACCTCGAGTTTGACTACCTCCTTTAATAGAGTACTTTGTCATATCTATAATATTTGTACAATACACTTAATTTGTTTTGGTATTTCTGCTTTCAATCCATTTGTTTTATGGAGAAAGCTAATATTTATTTTTGCTAAAGGACAAGTGTGTATTTTTTTAATCTGAATTTCAGATTAATCTTCTGTAAGATGTATGAGATACAATTGTGTTTTAAATGTATACATAAATAACAGATGCTAAAGTTATTTTCTACAATTAACAATAAAAAATCAGAAGAATATAACATTAAACCAAGAAGTAGAGTCAGTTTTCAGAATACTTTATAGTAATTTATGTTGTTTAAAAAAATTGATCTGATTTCATCTTTACTAAATTGTATTTAATAGTGCCTTTTAATGTAATGGAAGTCGTTAAGATAGTAGCTAAAATTGCTTCAAGTATAGTTTTGAAACAAAAAGTATCATATTAAAAATAACCACACTTGTTTTTATTTCAAGATTAATAGTAACTCTAGAAAATCAGTAAAGCAAATAGAGCCCTTGGACTTTTCTCTTTGGTAAATCTAAGCATTATTTTGTAGTTCCACAGCAATATTTACATATCCTACTGCATCATTATTTTTTGTTTTTAAAATTAGGAAATGAGTCCCATTATTATTTTGCATTGATAAACTGAATTAGTTTTTTCTGAAAACTGTTCACCTGTGTATATGGATTATAAACCTAACAGCTGGTGCTTAATATGTGGATAATTATTAATTTATTTCATAACAACTCAATGTCAAGAAAGATTGATTTCTTGTCTGATTAACAGTTTGATATTGTCTATGGAATAATGGGCACATTAGTTTCACATAGAGCTTTCTGAGGTTTCTGTGCCTTTGTAAATTCTATTTTACTTACAAAATTTCTGTTATCTTGGCCATATTAATGATTATTCCCACGTTGTCTATTTTGCAATCCTAATTTCTAATCCTACTTTCTTTGGTTTTATTATCCTGACATATTTCAAGATGCTGCTGCTACTCCCAGATTTTATATATGAAATTAGATTGTTGTCAAATACTTTCCTTCTTTTCAAGGTTAGTATTATAACTCTTCTACTGTTTCATACATTTATGAAAACAATAATTATTGAATACTTTGTGAAAGTTAGTGTGTTCCTGAATTCACTGTATTGGCTCAAATCATTCTTATAATTTTTTGTTATTTAATATGAACACTGGCATTCTTAGAATGGATGTAAGATTCACAACTGAGTAAATGTTGGAACAAAGCCATTCCTTCCTATTATCTTCATATTGTTTTGTTTCTAAAGGAATCCACACCTGTCTATCAAAAGTCCTATAGTACATGCACACACACATGTGTGTGTAGTGTCTGTTTAATCCAGTTTTTTATCTTAAGTGGCAAAAGTGATAATTTTTTTGCATTATTAATAAAAGTCAATGATCGTAAATGCCTTTTTTCTCAGCATTGTTTACCGACACTACCTTCATAGAGTAGTTTGCTTCCTTACTTAAAAATTGCACGTTAAAATAATTATCTGGCTCTTTCAGCAACATATGATATTGATGTCTTTTCAAGGTCTATTACTGTTACACTTATTATTATTGGAAACTTCTGTCTCCAATTTATTTTTTTTTATCTTTTTGCAACCTGTGCTACACAAAACTTACTTAAGGTAGTTAACCTACTGAATTAAAGTTTAAACATATAGAAGTAAATACGAGAAATCAAAGTCAGATAGCAGTGTGATATTTAAAGATTTAAATATCAAGGCAGAGACAAAATAAAGCATTTGCTTTGGAAAACTTAAGACATTGTCTTTAAAAAATGATTAGCAATTGGGATTGCTACCCCTCAGGTTGTATATAGATTCCGCTTATCAGCACAAAGTTAATCTAGAGTCAAATTGACCATGACTGAGAATTTTGTAAAATTCAATATTATTTTATGTATCAGTAATAGCAAAATATATGCTACCAGTTTAACTCTGGTACTTAGATGATTTGTTGACTGGGGTGGGGAGTTATTTATATAGTCATACCATTAAAAATAGCCAATTTTGTGTGTATACAGGCTGTAATAACTGAATTCTGATATCTGTAATTGTAAGGTAAATACAGATTTCGAGGCATTAAAATATTAAAGTAAGCTTCTTGCAATTGATGAAATATGGTAACACATTAATTGCTAAGCACAGTGATAAACATTTAATAAATATTAGATATTATGATTTTAAAATACAAATCACATATTGGAAGTGTATTAATTTCCATTTCTTTAGACTCCCCAACTTTCAATTTAGTTTGGTTATGTTTATTGAGAATGTTTGCAAAAATATAGACTTATCAATGAGAACTACGTAGTTTAAATTATTCACTCTGGCACAGCTTTATTTTTACCAAGCTAACACAGTTGGTGAAAAATAGACTCTTGTAATCAATTTATTATCCACCTTTGACAGGAGGTGTTACAATGTCTTACTCAGTCTCCCAGGATTCTTACTGACAATCCTGCTAAGATCAGGAGCAATGCCTCTTAACACACAGTTCTCCAAGAATACTGTTTGCCTGACTCTACTACACACTGAGTAGAATGCAAAATATTGATGGCTAATTTTGTGTCAACTTAACTGGGACATAGGGTACCCAGATTAAATATTATTTCTGGTGTGTCTGCAATAGTGTTTCTGGCTAAGATGAGCATTTGAATCTGTGGTCTAATTAAAGCAGATTGCCCTTCCCAATGCGGGCAGGCCACACTCAATCCTTTGAAGGCCCGAGTAGGACAAAAAGACATAGGAATAGGGAATTCACTCTCTGCCTGAATGCTTGAGCTCAGACATCAGTCTTCTCATGCTCTCTACTAAAACTTACACCATTAGCCCCGTGGTTCTCAGAATTACATCAGCCACTCTCCTGGGTCTCCAGCTTGCAGACAACAGATCATGATACTTCTCAGCCTCCAGTATTTTGTGAGCCAATTCCTTATAACAAATCATATTCTATTGGTTTTGTTTCTCTGTAGAACCGTGACAAATACCCAAATTCTCGATATACCGGTAGATAATTCTATTACTTAAACATTTTACTATAGAACATGAAAAGAGAAAGGAAACCCATTTTTGAAAATGTTTGGCTAATCACAGAATGTTCCTCAATATGTATATATAAGAAAACTATTCAAGATACTCTATATTACATTTTATACTCTATCTTACATGAGAGTTTCAGAAATGCAAAACTCTCCTCAGATCAATACTTTTCTTTCAAATATAGCTGAAGTATGTTAAGTATCCTAGTTTAAATTAATGTGTTAGCATAGAAAAATTACTTTACAATTTCATTTTTTAAAAACAGTTTTTTAAAAACTGAAATTTTTTAAAAACAGTTTTGGCAACATTGAGATACCATCTCATGCCAGTTAGAATGGCGATCATTAAAAAATCTGGAGACAACAGATGCTGGAGAGGATGTGGAGAAATAGGAACACTTTTGCACTGTTGGTGGGAGGGTAAATTAGTTCAACCATTGTGGAAGACAGTGTGGCGATTCCTCAAGGACCTAGAAATAGAAATACCATTTGACCCAGCAATCCCATTACTGGGTATATATCCAGAGGATTACAAATCATTCTACTATAAGGACACGTGCACATGAATGTTCATTGCAGCACTGTTTACAATAGCAAAGACCTGGAACCAACCCAAATGCCCATCGGTGATAGACTGGATAGGGAAAATGTGGCACATATACACCATGGAATATTATGCAGCCATCAAAAACGATGAGTTTGGGTCCTTTGTAGGGACATGGATGAACCTGGAAACCATCATTCTCAGCAAACTGACAGAAGGGCAGAAGATCAAACACCGCATGTTCTCACTCATAGGCGGGTGTTGAACAATGAGAACACATGGACACAGGGAGGGGAGCACTACACACTGGGGTCAGTTGGGGGGAAATAGGGGGGGGAGGGTGGGGGGTGGGGAGCTGGGGAGAGATAGCAAGGGGAGAAATGCCAGATGTAGGTGATGGGGAGGAAGGCAGCAAATCACACTGCCACGTGCGTACCTATGCAAAAATTTTGCATGTTCTTCACATGTACCCCCAAACCTAAAATGCAATAAAATAAATAAATGGGGAAAAAATAAAATAAAATAAAAACAGTTTTGGAACACCAGATGCCTTACTAAAATAAATTTTTTTTATTTTTAAAATTCTATATTGAGCAGGACTATGAAATGAATTTCAAGGTGATGCAAACATTGACTCTTAGAAGATTAGTGATCTTTTATATGTTTTGACTGAATAGGGAATGCATTCAAATGTTCTTAAATGCTCCAAATATGAACTCTTCGGCTTACCAGATATCTGTTTTTTAAAGCTTTATACCATTGTAAAGATTGGAACAGAAGGACAGATGGAATTTTAAAGAACAAAAATTGTGACTAGCAAGATTATCAGATGCATTTTAGAAATTGAAAAATAATATCAGTAGATGTTGGATTTGGTAGAGCATGTGAGAAACATTAGTGATAGAACATAGAAAATTAATAAAATGAAAGACTAAGTGAACAACTGGTATTATTTGAAGATGATGTTGATGATATAGAAAAAAAAGAATCTATAGACAATAAAATGTGTAAGAGATTTTGCCAACCTATAGTCATAAGATTTCATCTGAAAAGCAATTGCATTTCTATATCCCAGTAGTTATTAGGAAATGTAAAATTACTTAAAACCTACTATGTAAACAGTAAAATTATGAGTTACATAGAAGTAAATCTAACAAAAGGATTATAAGTAAAAGTATATGGAAAGACATTAAAATTATCTAAATAAAATGAAAATGGAAGAGGATAATAAGGAAAAGAAGAAAAGGAGGAAGAGAAGGAGGAGGAGGAAAAATCCAATATCTTTGATTAAAATATCTACATATATTTGAAAATATTAAGTCTCCCAATAAATACTAGAATATTTCGGAATATTTCAAATTCCAAAATGAGTGAGACAGAGTTTGCCCTGGGGAGAAGTGTACTTAAAAAGAAGACTAATTACCACCTGATGACATGGCAGAGGTGTGTACAGAGGAGTGAAGTATACCAAGAGGTTGAAGACCCTAATTATGTTTAGGTGGAAACAGAAGTTAGTTAACGAAGACTCAACAAAGGAGATGAAGAATAAGTAGGTGTTTACTGTTAAAGAAGAATAATATGTTTCAGATAAGAAAACAAAGTGTAAAATCTGAAAAAGCATTACATATATTGGGGACTGCAAGTAAATAGACATTACAACTGCATAAGGCCAGGGTCCTTATGGTATATCTGGGTCAATTTACTCAAAGATTTCTGGAAAAAGAGAGTTTATGATTAATTTTTTGATAATAAATAATTATATTAGCACACATGTAAGTGTATTATAGACTGAATGACATTTATGGGATTTCATATAAATTGTGTACTTAGAAATGACTACTTTGCCTATATGATAACTTCAGACCCTGTAAGTAAACATTAACTTTTCACAGCAATTATGGATGATTTGCCATGTAACTTTAAATAGCTCAACTGTAGATGATAAGTAACTTTCCAAGTATCATAAAATCATCATTTCACCCAGGATCAGTAATATCTGTGGACCAGAATTTGAATAACAGTATCTAATGGGTGTCCACAAATGGCTTAAAAGCCAATGTTTCAGGCTGGTGGGAGGCTTGCTTCATGGAGTCACAGTGGTCATCACTCTGGCCATCTCCACTCCAGCTAGAGGAAAGAAGAGAAAAAGTCCTTAGCTAGAGATTCCTTCTTGCACACATCTGTATCATTCATATTTCACTGGAGAGAGCATAGACACATGGACCATATTTATCTACCAGATAGACTCAGAAATGCAGCCACAGCCTTGTGCTCAATAAGAAAAGAAGAGGTAACCAGGTGTAGTGGCTGACGTCTGTAATCCCAGCACTTCAGGAGGCCAAGGCGGGCAGATCTTGAGGTCAGGAGTTAGAAACTAGCCTGGCCAAAATGGTGAAACCCCATTTCTACTTAAAAAAAAAAAAAAATTAACCAGACATGGTGGCACGTGCCTGTAGTCCCAGCTACTTGGAAGGCTGAGAGAGAAGACTCACTTGAACCCGGGAGGTGGAGGTTGCAGTGAGCCGAGATCACACCACTGCACTCCAGCCTGGGTGATAGAGTGAGATTCCATTAAAAAAATAAAAATAAAAAGGAAGAGGCTAGTTTGCATCTAGATAGCTCTTAAATGATGCAATGACAGACAGAAATTATTGGTTGAATCCATTTCTTTAATTATTAAAAAGCCCTGTTTATTACAGCCAAATTCATCAACTGTATCTGCCAGAATTATAAATGTTTTTCCATTTTGAAAGATAGAAAGCTGCATTTTCTTAGTTGTCTATTACATTTGTCTGTTTGGGCTGCCATTACAAAATATCTCAGACTACATGGCTTAAACAGTAAAAATTTATTTTCTCAAGGTACTGAAGGCTAGAAGTTCAAGATCCAGGTTCTTTCCAATTTGGCTTCTGGTGGAAGATCTCTATCTGGTTTGCATATGGCCACCTTCTATTACATTCAAACATGGCCTTTTGTTTCCTCTTCTTATAAAGGCATCAGTCCTATTGGATTAGGATCATGACCTCATTCAGCCTTAATTATCTGATCTTTGACAAACCTGGCAAAAATGAACAGTGGGGAAAGGATTCCCCATTTAATAAATGGTGTGCTAGGAGAACTGGCTAGCCATATGCAGAAAATTGAAACTGGATACCTTCCTTACACTTTTTACAAAAAGTAACTCAAGGTAAATTAAACATAAAACCCAAAACTATAAAAACCCTAGAAGAAAATCTAGGCAATACCATTCAGGATATAGGCATGGGCAAAGATTTCATGACAAAAATGGCAAAAGCAATTGCAACAAAAGCGAAAATTGACAAATGGGATCTAATTAAACTGAAGAGCTTCTGCACAGCAAAAGAAACTATCATCAGAGTGAACAGACAACCTACAGATGGGAGAAATTTTTTGCAATCTATCCATCTGACAAAGGTCTAATATCCGGAATTTACAAGGAAGTTAAAAAAAATTGCAAGAATAGAACAACCCCATTAACAAGTGGGCAAAAGACATGAACAGACACTTCTCAAAAGAAGACATTTATGCAACCAACACACATATGAAAAAAATCTCAATATCACTGATCATTAGAGAAATGCAAATTAAAACCGCAATGAGATACCATCTCACATCAGTCAGAATGGCAATTATTAAAAAGTCAGGAAACAGCATATGCTGGCAAGGCCATGGAGGAATAGGAATGCTTTTACCCTGTTGGTATGAATGTAAATTAGTTCAACCATTGTGGAAGACTGTGGTGACTCCTCAAAGAACCTCAACCAGAAATACCATTTGGCCCAGCAATCCTATTACTGAGTATATACCCAAAGGAATATAAATCATTCTGTTACAAAGATATATCCATATATATGTTCATTGCACCAGTATTCAGAATATCAAAGACATGGAATCAATCCATATACCCATCAATGATAGACTGGATAAATAAAATGTACATATATACCATGGAATACTATGCAGCCATAAAAAGAAATGAGATTATGTCCTTTGCAGGGACATGGATGGAGCTGGAAGCCATTATCCTCAGAAAACTAATGCAGAAACAGAAAACCAAGGACTTCAAGTTCTCACTTATAAAGGGGAGCTTAACAATGAGAACAAATGGATACAGGGAGAATAACACACACTGGGGACTGTTGTCGAGGTGCATGAGGAGGAAGAGCATCAAGAAAAATAGCTAATGCATGCTGGGCTTAATACCTAGGCAATGAGTTGTTAGGTACAGCAAACCACCATGGCACATGTTTACCTATGTAACTGACCTGCACATCCTGCAGGTGTATCCTGGAACTTAAGTAAAAATTTTTTTAAACATAAGAGTACCTTTTTCTCCACTACCTCCCCAGTACTGGTTATTTTTTGACTTTTTAATAATAGCCACTCTGACTGGTATGAGATGTGTTTATGATTTGCATTTCTTTAATGATTAGTGATGTTAAGCATTTTTTTCATATGATTGTTGACTGCATGTATGTCTTCCTTTGAAAAGTATATGTTCATGACCTTTGCCCACTTTTTCATGTTTTTTTTTTCTGTTGTAAATTTATGTTTCTTATAGAGCCTGAATATTAGACCTTTGATAGATGTGTAGTTTACAGTTATTTTCTTCCATTCTGTAGGTTGTCTTTTCCCCTTGTCTATAGATTCTTTTGCTGTTCAGAAACTCTTTAATTTAATTAAGTTCCATTTGTCTGTTTTTACTTTTGTAACAATTGTTTTTGGTGTCTTCATCATGAAATCTTTGCCAGGTCCTATGTCCAGGAGGGTATTTCCTAGGTTATTTTCCAGGGTTTTATAGTTTTAGGCTTTACTTTTAAGTCTTTAATCTACCTTGAGTTTTGTACATGGTGTATGAAAGGTGTCCAGTTTTAATTATCTGCATATGGCTAGCCAGTTATTCCAGCACCATTTGTTGAATAAGGAGTCCATTTTCTATTGCATATTTTTGCCAACTTTGTTGAAGAGTAGATGGCTGTACGTGTGTGGCTTTATTTCTGGACTTTCTAATCTGTTCCGTTGGTCTATGTATCTGGTTTTGTACCAGTACTGTGCTGTTTTGATTACTATAGGCTTGTAGTATGGTTTGAAATCAGGTAATATGATACTACCAGGTTTATTCTTTTGGTTTAGGATTTCTTTGGCTTTTGGGTCTCTTTTTGTCCCAAGGAAATTTAATTTTTTAAAAAATTCTATAAAGAATGCCATTAGTAGTTTGATAGGAATAGCACTGAATCTCCAAATTCCTTTGGGTAGTATGGCTGTAACAATATTCATGTTTCCTATCCATAAGCATAGAATGTTTTTCCATTTATTTGTGTCATCTCTGATTTCTTTGTTCAGTGTTTTGTAATTCTTGTTGTACTGATATTTCACCTCCCTTGTTAGCTGTATTCCTAGGTATTTTATTCTTGTTGTGACTATTGTGAATGGGATTACATTCTTTATTTGGCTGTCAGCTTATATGTTGTATATAGAAATGCTGTTTTTGTACATTGATTTGGATCCTGAAACTCGGCTGAATTTGTTTATTCAATCAAGGAAATTTTGGGCAGAGAATATGGGGTTTTCTAGGTGTAAACTCGTGTCATCTGTAAACAAGGGAGGTCTGACTTCCTCTCCTCCTATTTGGATGTCTTTTATTTCTTCCTTACCAGACTGATCTGGCTAGGACTTAGGGTGCTATGTTGAATAGGAGTGATGATAAAGAACAACAACATCCTTGTTTTCTGCCAGTATTCAAGGGAATGCTTCTAGCTTTTGACCACTTAGAATGATGTTGGCTGTGAGTTTGTCATAAATGGCTCTCACTATTTTGCAATATGTTCCTCCAGAGCCTAATTTATTGAGGATGTTTGATATCAAGGGATGTTGAATTCTACTGAAAGTGTTTTATGCCTCCATTGAGATAACCATGTGGTCTTTTAAAGTTCTATTTATGTAATGAATCACATTTCTTGATTTGCATGTGTTGAACCAAATTTGCCTACTTGATATGATAGATTAGTTTTTTGATGCACCTGTGGATTTTGTTTGCTACTATTTTGTTAAAGGCTTTTGCATGTATGTTCATCAAAGATATTGGCCTGAAGTTTGCTTTTTTTGTTGTGTGGCTACTAGGCCTGGGTTAGGATAATGCTGGCCTCATAGAACGAGTTAGAGAGGAGTTCCTCCTTCTCAATTTTTTGGAATTGTTTGAGGAGGAATAGTACCAGCTCTTCGTTATACATCTGGCAGAATTTGGCTGGGAATCTGTTTGGCCCTGAGCTTTTTTTTCACTGGTAGGCTTTTTATTATTGATTCAAATTTGGAACTTATTATTGGTCTGTTCAAGGATTCAATTTCTTTCTTGTTTATTCTTGGGTGGTTGTATGTGTCCAAGAATTTATCCATTTCCTCTAGTTTTCAGGTTTGTGTGCATAGGAGTATTCATAGTAATGTCTGTGGATTTTTGTATGTCTGTGGGGTCAGTGATAACATCTCCTTTGTCATTTCCAATTGCATTTATTTGAGTCTTCTCTTTATTTATTAGTCTAGCTAGTGATCTATCAATCTTAGCAATGTATTCAAAGTACCAACTCTGGATTCATTAATCTTTTGTATGTTTTATTACATCTCAATTTCTTTCAGTTCAGTTCTGATTTTAGTTATTTCTTGTCTTCTGTTAGTTTTATGGTTTGTTTGCTCTTGTGTCTCTAGTTCCTCTAGTTGGGATGTTAGATTGTTAATTTTAGATCTTTGTATCTTGTTGATGTGGGAATTCAGTGCTATAATAAACTGCCCTCTTAACATTGTCTTAGCTGTGTCCCAGAGATTCTGGTATGTTATATCTTTGTTTTCATTAGTTTCAAATGATTTCTTAATGTCTTTCTTGATTTCATTATTTCCTTGCCCCCAGGGTCATTCAGGAACATATTGTGTAATATCCATGTAATTATATAGTTTTGAGCAATTTTCTTAGTATTGATTTCTATTATGCTGTGGTCTATGAATGTGCTCAGTATAATTTCATTTTTTTGAATTTGTTGAGGATTTTTTTATGCCCAGTTGTGTGGTCAATTTTTGCTTATGTTCCATGTGGTGATGAGAAGAATGTATATTCTGTTATATTTGGTGAAGAGTTCTATATGTCAATTATGTCTATTGTTGAGTTCAAGTCTGGAATATCCTTGTTAATTTTCTGCTATGATGACCTGTCTGATATTGTCAGTGGGGTGTTGAAGTGTCTCACTGTTATTGTTTGAAAATCTAAGTCTCTTCATAGGTGCCTAAGACCTTGCTTTATGAATCTGGGTCCTCCTAATGTTGGGTACATATATATTTAGGATACTTAGGTCTTCTTTTGAATTGAACTCTTTACCAATATGAATTGCTCTTCTTTCCCTTCCAATCTTTGTTTAAAGTCTCTTTTGTCTGAAATTAGACCAGCAATCCTTGATTTAAAAAGAACATTCTTCAATTCTCAAACCGAGCCAACTAAATTGGGAGAATCTTTCTGGAAATATAATGTGAAATCAAAATGTTGAGATCTTGTCTTTCTTCACTCATTAAGTTTTTAAAGCACTATATATTTATAGATTAGTGCTCAAAAATAATTTCTTTGAAAAACCAACCAAAATATCACAGAGAGTTTTCCTGCAACTCTTATAACTCTTTCAAAAATATTTATTAAGACTTTGTTATATGACTGTTATTATCCTAAGTATTGATGATATTATTTCAGGATCTACCTTTATGAAGCTTAAAGTCTAGTGGGTGAAATAGTATGTGAATAAGAAATTATAATAATGTGATGAAGACTCTGATGTGAAAAGCACAAGGGACTTTAATAATACTTAGGAAGGGCGAGAGAGAAGAATTTGAAGGGGTATCGGAAGCTTCTTGGAATGACTAACAGACAGCTTTTGAATGAGAAATATTTAGCCTGAAAATTATATGTGTGTGTGGAGAGCATGAGGTGCATTTTGTATATTAGGAAAAAGAGAACAGAGCACCATTATTTTTATCAGAGAAACAGCATATGGGAAGGCCTTAGAGGTTCCCAGAGGTGATTAAAAAGAACATTGGAATCATGTCAAAATATTATCTTCCTACCAGTCCTTAAATCAAAACATATAATAGTTCTCTAGTGAAAAATTCTTCAAAAATTAAAAACCTGTATTTAGGGTTGTATAACTTTATGAAGTTGGGCAGGTTACCATAATGTTAAAGCTTCCAGATAGAATATGAAAGTAGTGTCCAGGTACTGCTTTTTTATGTTTTCTCTTGGACAATATGAGGTTTTCATTTAAATTTTGAGATAATCAGATAGTAGGCATTAAATGCACATATAAATACACACACACACACACGCACACACACACACACACACACACACACACACACACCCCTTTTCCATTTTTTCTTTTATTCCATCCACTGGCCACTATTTGAATAGAGATACTTTGACATTTATGCAAAAATAGCTTTTCAGATAGTCTTCAGCACTTACTCTTTCATCCCTAATAAAAGGGGTATATGTAGTTTTAGGGCAGATGAGAAGGAACATCTGTAATCAGCCTGGGAAATAAGAAAACAAGAACAAATGACTCCCTAGCTAGGTCCCTGTGCCAAATTATATGTCACTTTTTAACTGATGTTTGTAAGTTACTTAGTAATAAATCATTCAGTGATGTTATGTATTTCTCATATCTGTGAAGATAGAAGTTTATACCCTACATATGTCTAACACCATTCTCTTGATGAATGTCAAGTAACAACTCATAACAATAAAAGGCTTACTAGTAATTGGCGCCATTGCTGCTATTCTACTTACTAACAACAAATGGGAATATAAAATACAAAGCAAAGCAGCCACCACAGCATGAGTCTTCAAATTGATTCTACCAAGTACGCTCCTTGTAGTGAATGAGAACTCTTGATTAACAAGAAAACAGCATTATATTGAGAAACACAGTACATCATGTATTTATACATAGGTCACTCTTCAGATGATATTAAAATGTTATGGATGAGTTATTTTCTGAACGAGATGAAACCATAAAAGAACTTATTTTTTCAAGGTTTGTCATTCCCTAATCTATTTTATATTCATGATGTGTTAAAAGTGCTGTTTCCCTATCTATTACCTACCGCTATGTATTTAACCATGTCAACGTTTTGTGGCTTAAAACATTTTTATTTTAATTTCCCATGATTCTGGGAGTTGACTGGGTTCAGTTGGGCAGCTGGCATCTCCTACTGTGTTGCAATAAGATGTGAACTTCAGCTGATATAGTCTAGAGAAGACAAAGTCAAGAAGGATCACTCTCATGACTGGAAGTTGATGCTGGCTTCTCAAAGCAAAGCAACTGGGTTCCCAGAGGAAGCTTCCCAAAAAGAGGCGTTCAGAGAGATTCAGGCAGAAGCTATAGGCTTTTTACAACTTAGCTCTGGAAGTCCCAAAATACTCTGACTACAACATTCTATTGGTAAGACAGGCCATGAAAGCTACCCTAGATTCAATGGCTGGGGAATTAAACTCCAACCTAATGGAGGAATGACGAGGTCACATTGCAGAAGAGAATGTGGGACACTCTTTGGAAAATATATTCTGCTGCAGTTCCTTAGGGTTAGTTTGGTTGGTAAATACTAGACTTTTACAGTAAAGATTAATTGCTATCAATGCTGATTTAACAAACTGAAATGAAGATACTCTAATAGAATACAGTTACCCTAGTAGAAACCTATATAACCACTATTCTTATAAACTATGATGTATATCATCATAATATAGCATAGGTTTTCCCAATTACTAGCTTATATATCTCCATCTATTATTCTGGCATTACTTCTTAACATTATCTGCACTATATCCACTGCTGGTATCTAACATTTCTTTCCTGGGCCAACTTGTAGTGTATCACTTCGTTTTTTACTTAAAGAAAGTTTCATTGCTCAGAAAAGGGAAAAGAACAATCTGTGTATCTTATTAGCATATCCTTATTTTGTCTGGTTCTTCGGTTAGTGAGAAAAAATGAGAGTGAGTGCAAAAGATATTTTGGTTGGGGGAGTTCTCTCTGCTTAACCCTTAAATCTCTGTCAAACCTACTAAACCTACTAAAGCCACCAAAGCATAAATCTTAAAAAAGAAAAAAAGTTTGCAATACAAGTGCATCTTCCAGAAAAGTAGGAATATTCCTGTGCATTTCCTAGCAAATATAGTTCCTTTTATTTATTAGGGAGATGTAATTGATTATAATTCTGAACCTTAAACTTGGCCACAGAATAAATCATTTCCAATCTGAGATCTAGTATTTTTATTATGAGAAGTCAAAAAATTGAATCACAACAATAAAACAGTTAATAAATATGTACTTGATTTTTCTCATGCTTGTAGTGTGGGCTTGATGACACACTTTTCTGCATGTTATTTATTCATTTGTGTACCTAATTGATGCCAGGTATTGGGCATACAGCTTTAAACAAAAAAGACAGAAATCCTTGCCTTCATGAACAACAGTTTAAATTTGCACACACACACACACACACACACACACACACACACACACACTTAAATTATGTGCTTAAGTCTGTACATTTTATCCAATTCTATCCTTCACTTTCTGCTATAAGAGAAACAAATATAGACAAATTTGATTAGTAAGCTTTATAAACTAACATATTAAAACAATATACAGTAACATGCATTTTTAGAGTTTGAGAAAATTTAATAGGATAGAGGAATTATATTCATGTTTCCAAACTTCAAGAATTTAAAATAATATGCTCTTTTTTTCCTGAAGAAAAAATCATCTTTATCTCTGGCTTATTTTATAATCTGGTAAGGGTCTTCAAAGGACACATATGAATTGGCATACATTGGTTAAATTTTGCTAAGAAATAATTTGCTAAAATGTAACCTCTGTTATTGTACAAATTGCAAGTCATTTTGGGGAGTGGAAATTTAGATGTAACATATAGTTGAGTCTAAGTTAACAAATGCTATTCCGAAGCCATACTGATGTCATCACTAGTGATGTTTTTGAAACAACAAATTAAATAATCAGTTCTCATGCAATTCTGTGTTTAATAATAAATGGAGTAGAAACAAACCGATACTGCCAAATAGAAAAAGATAAAAGCAATAATAAAAAAAAATGATTTCCTTGTGTCCAAGAGAATGTTACAAATGAAAATGAAATGCTAAAGCCTTCTGTGTCTAGATAGGTGAAAAATCATGTTATTTTTCAAAATCTGTTATGAATAGTAACTGTATTACTGCCACTTTGCCTATGAAAATTGAAGTATAAAAATTGAAACCTTGCTAAGAAAGAAATGAAAAGTTAGGAAGTATTGCTCCCATTCTTTCCTTGCTAATTAAAGTTACATTGCTTAATATTTTTTCTTCTTGAGATCACTAAAAGCATATTGGAAATAATATGGAATATTTTCAAAAACAAAACATTGGATATTTTAATCATCATGACTTCTTTTGTAACCTTTATGTATTTCTTTATGGTTTTCAGAGTGATCTCATCGTTATACCATCTTTCATTAAAACTGCACTTGACATGACTGTATTTTGTCTTACTTTTGAGGATATACATACACACACATATATATTTTGTCTTACTATACATATGTGTATATATATATATATATTTGTCTTACTATTGAGGATGTGTGTATATATATACCCTCATATATATAATGAATATATATGTATACATCCTCAATAGTAAGACAAAATACAGCCGTGTCTTAAGATATATATAAATTTATGTATATAAATTAAATATACATAAATTTAAGTTATATATATATTTAAATATATACATATATTTAAATATATATATATATATTAAAATATATATATATTTAAATATATATATTAAAATATATATATATTTTAATATATATATATTAAAATATATATATATTTCTTTTTTGAGATAGAGTCTCACTCTGTCACCCAGGCTGGAGTACAGTGGTGCAATCTTGGCTCACTGCAACCTCCATCTTCCAGGTTCAAGCGATTCTGCTGCCTCAGCCTCCCAAGTAACTGGGAATACAGGTGTGTGCCACCATGCCCAGCTAAATTTTTTGTATTTTTAGTAGAGATATGGATCGCCATGTTGGCCAGGCTGCTCTCAAACTCCTGACCTTAAGTGATCCACCTGCCTTGGCCTCCCAGAGTATTGGGATTAGCAGCATGAGCCACTGTCTTTTATTTTTGGTCTGCTCATTGGTACAAAGCATTTCATTGTATAATAAAATTCATTAACTCTTCCAACATTTCTTCAATGTCTGGCCACAAACAATTGACATATCAATAAAAATATACATTATATATTTTACCTATCATATTATATACCAGGGTAAGTTTTGGAATTTTAAAAATGCCATGATTAAGCCAAATGCAGTAGTCATCCAGCTACTTAGGAGGACAACATGGGAGGATCTCATGAGGCTGGGAGTACAAGGCCAGCCTGAGCAATATAGCAAGATTTTGTCTCTAAGACTTTTTAAAAAAATACTATTATTAAAACAGTGAATGGGAGAGATTTATAAATGAAAAAAATGATTATATCAAAAACCAATATATTGTCAAATCTAAGATTAATTCTTTCCATGTGAGGGGTTTTCAAAAAGTTCATGAAAAATACGTATTTTGAAAAAACATATTTTTAAGGAAATTAACAATTTTTAAGAAAAATTTTTTTTAAAAAATTACACCCAAATAAATTCATGATAACTTGTTCTAATATGTCTGAATGTGATCTAGTTTGAGGCATTAAAAAGGATAAGACATCAGTTTAAAAAGAGACCCTTTGAAGGCAACACTCATTTTGCTAAATTTGAAGGAAGAACAAACATGATGCTTGAGTGGAAGAATGGTGAAATCATTGATGCTTTATAAAAGGTTAATGGGGACAATGACCCAAAGAAATCTGCAGTTTACAAATTTTAAGACAGAAAAAGATAGTGTTGAAGATGAAGCCTGTAGTGGCAGATTATTTACATTGATTTGCAAGGAAAAATATTCACCTTATTTGTGCCCTAATTGAAAAGGACTGACAACAGCAGAAACAACAGACAACACCGTAGACATTTCAATTGGTTTAGCTTACACAACTCTGAAAAATTAAAGTTGAGCAAAACCTTTCCATGCTATATACCAAAACCATTACATCCTAATCAGCTACAGACAAAAGCGGAGCTTTCAGTGAAAATTTTCAACAAGTAGGATCCTGAAGCATTTATTTGAAGAATTGTAACAGGAGATGAAACATGGCTTTACCAGTATGATATTGGAGATAAAGTCCCAAGTGTTGGCTATGGAGAGGTAGAAGTGGTGCAGTCAAAGCAAAAGTGGATGACTGGTCAAGAGTAAAGATCAAGGCAGCAGTTTTTTGGGATGCTCAAGGCATTTTGCTTGCTGACTTTCCACAGGGCCAAAGAATGATAACATCTGTATAATATGAGAGTGTTTTCTGAAAGTTATCCAAAGCTCTAGCAGAAAAATGATTGGGAAAGCTTCACCAGAGAGTCTTCTCTACCATGATAATGCTTCTGCTCATTCCTTCTGCAAGAATTTCTATGGAAAATGCTTAGTCATTGACCTCATAATTCTGATTTAGCTCCTTTGACTTCTTTTTGTTTTCTAATCTTAATAAAAATCTCTTTAGAGGACACATTTTTCTTCGGCTAATAATTTAGAGAATACTGCATTGACAGGGCTAAATTCACAGGACCCTCCATTCTTTAGGGATGGACAAAGTGGCTGGTATTATCACTTAAAAAAGCGGGCTGAGCTTATGTTAATAAATGCATTTTATATTTTTTATTTTTTGATTCCCTTTTCCCATGAACTTTTCGAAATCCCCTGGTATACAAATATGTACACACAATACACATTCATTTGAACTAATTATCATTGATGTTGCATTTTATTTCATCATAATAAGCAACAATTCATTATAAGTTGTAGCTATAGATGAAGCTAGGCTTGACCCAGATCTTGGTTTCTAAATATCATTTTTAAATAAAATAAGCCAGAGCTCATTGTGGAAATTATTGATTCTAGGACTGGGGCAATAATACAACATGAATCTAGAACATCTTACATAGTGCCAGAAAATAAGAAAGTAGTAGAAAAAAAACCTCAAAATGATAGAAGCATCTAAATGGCCAAAACTGAAGAAACTTGAGCAATAAATAATAGTATAGATTATATTTTTGTATTATGCTGGAGTATAATCCATAATAGGAAATAAATGTACGTAAGTCCAGACTGACATAAATTAATGATTCAACAAATGAAGCAGAAGAGATAAATTGTCCTTAGAGAAAAATTTAAACATCCTATGTAGACACTTTCACCTCCAGGAGGTGGAATGTAAACCATTCCCCTCATTCCCTCACACACACACACACACACACACACACACACACACAGACGCAGACTAGACTTAGTGGCTCACTTTCAAAGAATAAAGTTTTCATGTACTTTTTTATATAGTGTGATGAAAAGTGCATTTCACCTTTTTATTATTCTTCCTCAAAACCCATAACCCTAGTTGAATTATAAGAACATCACATAATCACACACTGAATAACATTCTACAAAATACCTGACTAATACTCTTCAATACTGCCAAGGTCACGATAAGGAAAGACTGAGAAACTATGACAGACCAGATGAAACTAAAAAAAATTACTAACTGCAATATTATATTCTGTATTAAATCCTAAAAAAGAAAAAGGACATTAGTGGAAAAGCTGTTGAAAAAGAAAATTCTGGAGTTTAATTCACAGTGATGTACCAATGTTATCTTTTTAGTTTTGGTAAATGGTATGTAAGACATCAGCATTAGGAGAAGTAATAAATCATACATAGGAAGACTACTACTACTTCAATTTTTATGTGAATCTAAAATTATTCAAAAATAAATGTTTATTAAAAATGATCTTGGTAAACATTTCTCAGTGTGGATTATTATATTAAAAATATATGTGTATTTTATTGTAATACAAAATATTATATTAAAATATATATATTTGGGAGAGAGTCTTGCTCTCTCACCCAGGCTGGCATGCAGTGGCGCAATCTGAGCTCACTGCAACCTCCACCTCCTGGATTCAAGGGACTCTCCTGCCTCAGCCTCCCAAGTAGCTGGGACTACAGGCATGTGACACTATCCCCAGCTAATTTTTTGTATTTTTAGTGGAGACAGGGTTTCACCATGTTAGCCAAGATTGTCTCAATCTCCTGACATCATGATCCACCCTCCTTGGCCTCCCAGAATGCTGGGATTACAGGTGTGAGTCAACCGTACCCGGTCTATAAAATATATTTTTGATCATCATTATATAAATAGCTGACATAACTCATTGTCCTAAGGGTGACTACATCATTTATTATTACCTTGGAGTACTGCTCCCTCATTATTTCGTGTTTTATTTATAGTGTAGTGTACTCTAGTGTATTTGCATTTACACTATCTGCACTTGACTACTTACAATTGAGATCCATGGTCTGGCAGATTTTCCTTTGTATTAACTAAACTGTTTGATCCCTTTTTCTGGAGACACACCTGGGCTATATTCCCCAGCTTCCTTTGTAGATGAGACTACGTAACTGCCTTCTGGCCACAGTATGGTCAGAGATAATAAAATGCCAGTTTTATACCAAGAGCATTGAAACTTACCACATATATATGTTCATCCTTCTGTCCCCATCTACAGGCTGAAGAGAGAGGACACCGATTTAAAAGTATTTATTACACCTATTTACAAGAGGATTATAGGGCCAATCATCTGAGTATTTACAGTGTAATTTACATATGTTACCAATTTGTTTCCTTTTTTTTTCCGAATTATTTTCTAGAATGGTTATACTGATTCCTTCTTGTCAGCAGTAAATGAATCCTTCTGTTTCACAAAATCCACATGTTGACAATTCTGCTTTCCTTTGTGTGCATGTTGTATGTGATTTTTTTTGGTCATTTTATGCATTTTACAACAAGAAAATGTATCTTGTTGTAAGCCTGTGGTATTATGGGATAAATGATGATATACTTAAATATTTATTAACCAATTTTATTTTTTTGTATGTGAAATGTTTAGTCATGCATTGGCGCCATTTTTCAATTGTTATATTCTTTTCTTGATTTTTAAAGATCTCTAGATATATTAAGCAGGTTAAATCATTTTTAGTCTTATGTTTTACAAATATTTTATCATAACTTACTTGAATTTTATATTGGTTTGTAATATATGATTTACATAATTTCAGAGATTCGCTTTTTCTCTCTGTGTGTGCTTCTACTTTTGTTCTTACAAAGACCTTTCATAACCTGAAATTCAATACATATTTATTTACATTTTCTCCTCTTTTTAATATTATACTTTTTGCATTTAACTATAATTTATATAAAATTTATTTTATGTTATATTGTGAAGTAATTACTTAATTTTCTTTTTGATAATAAATAATTGATAGTCTCATAACTAATTGTTGACTCATTTTCCCCACTGATTCATGTCACCTTTATTGTATGCTATATTAGATCTATTTATTCTATTTTTTTAATGCTCAGTTCTTACATTATTACTTTTTGACACTTTGTTTTCTGCAAATTCTAGCTAATTCTAGTCATTGCTTTTGTCTATTTAGCTTTGCTAAATCTATTTTACTACTTAGCTAAACACATGGTTTGGCCTAATACGTAATATAATTTCTAATATTATGCCACAACTTTAATATTATAATAAACCAAACTGGCTTATGGTATAGTCTTTTATTATAAAAGTCTAGGTATTGTTTACTGGCATTTTTATTTTCTAAATTAGCACCTCTGTTCATAGATGAGTTTTATCTGATTTTTTGTGTGTTTACCATTATCAGGTTTCCTTTTTTTTTTCTGTACTCAGAGTCTGTGATCTCTCCACATACTATATTTGCAGTTTCCATGAAGATAGGGATCATGGTTTTCTTGACCACCACTTTATTATTAGTGCCTACCAGCCTATGAGAACCTAATAGGTAACACAGAATAAATGAATTTATTAAGTTTGTATTTTATCTGCTATTTGAAATATTTAAAACATACTTGGTTGAAATTCTTATGCAATAAAAGCCTTGTGAAGGCAGAAATTCTATTAACATTAAAAAAGTTATTTATAAATGTTTAAATTTTATCTAACAGTTTGATTTTTTTCCCAGAAAATATTTTAATTCAAATTTAAAAAAATCTTAGTGCATGTTTATAAATAGTATTATATTATAAATGTAAAAATTTTCACCTATGTGTTTTCTAAAATTTGCCTTTATTTTACTGCACTCAAAATTCTTATTATTCAATAAGAATATTTTTATTCTCACAACTCAGTTGCATTGTTTTTCTTAATTTATATTATAACTGGCATGTTATTGTTTTTGTTCCCATTTATTGAAAATAGTGATATTTGATAATCCTCAAGTATATTGATCTTACTTGCTCTGCCTCACTAATATTTGGCTGTCATTTTAATCTTCCTGCCTGATCTGAAACTAAAAGGCTCTGCTACTTAGTCATTACTTTTGGTGAGCTGTGCTAGACTGGTGTGGATTTCCTGCTTTCACATCCTGATCAGCTATGTGACTGTGTAGACTGGAATTAATTTTGGATAATTTGAAGTAATCATGAAAACTAGAGCCTAGAAAGTGGAAAGCACTCTTCCCATGGCTATTCTTGCCTTCATTTCCCTCTGCAGCTGGCTTCTTTGTGGTAATTTGTTATGTCTAGTACAATTCTGTTTTGAGCCCTGTTAATTATTGGATTTGTAGTCCCAGTTATAGTAATGGTGGGTAACAGAGAATGGCTTTGAGTTGCGTAGAGCACTGTTCTTACTCATTAAAACAATGAATTGTTTACTTAGTGATAGTTCCATGTCTCCAAGGTAAGAATATGCATTAAGATTTGATCTACATAATTTATTTCCTTCTTTCTAAATGATTCCACTTAGTGGCTACATGTAGCCTTTAATTATCAGACGTTCCCTTTGAAATCAGACAGATGCCTGGCCACTCATTCCTAATTTTCACTGCTTTGGTGGTTTTGTTTTCTTTCTTAATTTTTAATATCTTTATATGGGAAAATTGAGGAATTAATTAGGACTTCCTACCTAACCAACATTTAAGCCTGAACTCCCTCAGGAAAATTATCTTTTCAATGGAAGATTTGCTTAGTGAACTGTAAGTAGTTATATTATATTATATTATATTATATTATATTATATTATATATTAGTATACACATATATAACATCAAAAATACATTAACAATATATGTACATATACATTTTTGCTTATTTTTTACTGATGATAAATCAAGATGAAAAAACTTATATATGATTTTTCATATAGACTCATTTAGGGACAGACATTTGGATTTGAAATGAATTCAACATGTATGTAACATTAATTTGAATATGAATTCTAACATGATTTAATCTGAATTATATTTGTGATCCTCTAATTTTTAGAGATCCCTTGATTGTAGGGAAAATGTAGAAATATATGGAAATTATAAGTAATTTTATTAAAGGTACTTTTTTATAGGGCACTACAAACACCTGCCTAGACAGATTCCATGGACAGGAGAGACCATAAAGTAATGTGCAGTAAAGTTCTTCCTTTCATCTGTGAACTGTGAGACTTTTGAGCCTCTAGTTACTCATTGATATGCTCAGGATGTTATGATGATACTTATCTTAGTGGACATTTCCTATTTCTGTCTTTTACCTCTTCTTCCTTTCCTATAATGGTAAGAGTCTCCTCCCCTGAATTAATGGGAAATGATCAATGCTTTGTCAGAGCACTACAATCCCTTGGCCAGACTGATTAACACAGGGATGACCAAATGACTTAAGAAGGTTCTGGCAGACAACACACTGGGAATTTTCTATTTAAGGTAGTGGAAATACTATCTACTTCCACTACTGCAGTAGGTAAACTAAAGATATACATGCAGCTAACATGCTAAGAAAGCACAATGTGTGGATTTTGCCTTTTACCATCCCTTTAATCAGTAAGAATATTCCCTTGCCTCTAGATTAAAAACTCAAAAAGGTCTATAAATTTTTAAGGTGTTAAAACTTTGTTTTGAAATTTAGTTAAAATATATTTGTAAAAATGTAGGATTAAGGATAAAAATGTTCATTTTAAAACATATAATTATTTCATATTTGTAAACATAAACAGATGGTATAAAATCCGTACCATTAAAAATGTTAATGATGCAGTACTATGCTTATGGAATATGTCTTACTGTAATTCTAGAGCTTGTTGTCTCCACATTTCAGGGAGCTGAGAATCTGGTACACTGAAAGACATGAGAGCCACATGGCCAAAGCAGTAATGTAGCATTTAAAAACCTTTTAGAACACATATTTTAAAAACACATTTCTACAGGAGTTGCCCAGATTAAAAGGGCAATAAAATTTTGTATTTTTCCCAGTTTTAAATGAATGAGATTGCATCTTAGCATTTTAAATGAAGATTTCAAATACAAACTGAGAGTGAAACATCGCATACGTATCTCCTGCTTAGTTTTCTGAAAGCAGGCTCCTTAAGGTCCCAGCCAACTCTGATCAATGTTCTCAAGCAAAGCTTTTGCAAAGCCCAGGGAAAGTTGCTTTACTCTGTTTATATCTCAACATGTTAGACACTTTAAAATACAGGGCACTATTGATTCCAGAAAATGCTTTGAATGCAACCAAAGGAAATTAAAGGTAGGCAAGAAAGAAACGTGTGCAGCAGCAAATGTACAGCAAGGATGCAGTGATTCCTCCCTTTTCCTCACATTGATACAAGCTCAGCCCACTTATACATGTGCCACTGTTCATTCCTCTCAGTCCCATCCCTAAGTCCAAACCACAGCTAGAAGGTGGGTCGGGGAAAAGGAGGCAATGAGAAGCTCAACTTAAAGGAAATGAGATGGCAACTGCACAATATCCTCTTCACAATGCTGGAGAAAGGAAGGAAAAACAAGTGCAGTTGAGTCAATTTCACAGTTTTGGAATTATAAATTGGACTGGAATGTTTTAATTGTATCAGGATAAACAAGATGACTTGCCCACTGTAGATGACTCTATTAGACAACACTCAACACAATTCTATTATGACTTTCCATCTCTTCTGACACATATTTGATTTATGAGAGAAACTTATACATTTCTAGTCTTCAAGGTCTGGCAGTACATGCCAATTCCAAAACAATTACTATTACAGTGTGATCGCCATTTTTTTAAAGCAATTAGGCAACTTCAATTTTATGTTATATTATTAGTAATATAATGGCAGGTACTAGCCCATGAATTTTCTGCCTAGCTTTAGAAAATAGGCCATGCCACAATGTAGTCAGTTTATCCCGAAACAAGCATCCAAAGAGAAATTAAAATGTTGCAGTCCAATTTACAATTCTAAAACTGTGAAATTGACTCAACTACACTTGTTTTTCCTTCCTTTCTCCAGCAGTGTGAAGAGGATATTGTGCAGTTGTCATCTCTTTTCCTTTGAGTTGAGCTTCTCCTTGCCTCCTTTTCCCCCACCTTCTAGCTGTGGCTTGGACTTAGGGATGGGAAATATGGACAGGGAAAAGAGAACAGTTGCCACATATATTGAATAATCAGTTGGCTTTAAGCTCTCTGGGCTGATAGATGTATAAAACTGAACCTCATGTGCACTTTTGTGGGGTTTAGGGGCTCTTAAACCTCTATTTTCATGACCCAGGCAGATACCTATCTATTCTCCTCTGCAGCAATTGGGTAACCTCTAGCCTCTTTCTGCGGATGTCCACTTGCCACTCTAGATTACTCTATTAGACAACACTCAACACAATTCTATTATGGTTTTCCATCTCTTCTGACACATATTTGATTTATGAGAAAAGCTTGTATATTTCTAGTCTTCAAGGTCTGGCAGTACATGCCAATTTCTATATCCTATCTAGGCTTCTAGTTAGTTCAGGGAATGTATTTCCAAAAGCTCTAAATCATTTTCCTAAGGCTTCTTGCTAGACTTGTTAGAAGGATGCATCCTAACCTAAATGAACGGAGTGAGGGATTTACAGAACAGTGATAGCTCTTTTCACAAATGTTTTCTCCACTCTCTGTGATGTCTTTTGCTATCTTTGATTTGGGTGGTGAATCTAAGAGTTACGGAACAAGTTCTTCAACAATGTTCTTGCAAATTCCTCACATCTACAAGATGGTCCTAGGAAGATAAGCTCTTTATATAAGTCTGGGCTGCTAAGGAGAGAGAGAGAAACTGAGAGAAAAAGATACAGAGCAAAAGAGAGGGAGAGAGAGAAAAAACACAGCTGAGATAAAATATTTTGAGACGTTGGATTCTGTAGCAGCTGCAGCTGATTTTACCATTGCTATTGTTACTGCTGCTACTACTATTGTAGCAATACAAAATTTTAAAATAATGTAAATCTAATTGTGGGCAGAATCAATATCTTTTTAAAAGGAAAATCTTAATAAAGTTATTTAGAGAAGGTTTCTTTCTGCTGGAAGGAAAACCAGAAGTATTTCCAAAACTTTTAAATTATAATTATATCTTAGTTTTATTCTTATTGTTTTATCTTGTAGAATGGAGATAACCGTAGTTCCATCTCAGTACATCTGATATCAATTTTAGCCTATAAGTGCCAGTACATTTGAAATTTAATTTAAAATATGTCCAATAGTTTTTCATTTCTCTTAGCACTATCTTTGTAAATTGTACTTATAGAATTATAGGCATTTTTTACCTAACAAAAAAGATGGTAAAATGTAAGTACTTAAAAACACATATGTTTAGAGGTAAAGGACAAAATAGCATAAAGGGTCTTAAAGCTAAATAAATATTCACCATCATTACGTAATCATTCATTTGGACTCAATATAAATAATTACAATACATAAAAAATAATAGTACATTGTGATTTAAAGAATATCTTGCACAAAATTGCTATGCTAGAAATAAAAACAGTCAGTGAATGACTCAAACTTGTATTACATTTAATTAGTTTTCTTGTTGAAGCATATCTCTGAGAGAAGATATACAAAGTTTATATGTGTCTTTAAACTTGATATCTCTCTCTCTATATATATGTCTTTTTCCAATAAAGTATTTTTATACTTTCTGTATTTTTGGTATAATGCAGCTCACTGATAGAGAGTACCACTTATAGGATTTGCAAAAAATATGCATCTGCTGGAGAGCAGAGCTCCTAAAGTCTCATTGGTTATATTCATATTCAGTAAAGAAACCAGTTAAAGAATTAAATTAAATAAACAAAATGCACTTAAAAGTGGGACTACTTAACGGAGTCTTGATTTAGAAACTAGTGTCCATTAAAAAAATCTTACTATGCTTAAGAACACATACTAAGATGAAGTCAAAGATCATGCAATAAAATCACAAAATGCCCACATAATGGGAAAAGCAAACATTTTAAAATAGATATAATCAACATCTTGTATTTTGAAAGGTCCTAAATCATTTCAAATCATTCTAAAGGAGGTAAATAGAGCTGAGCTGCTGCTTTAAAGTAGTTTGTCTTTCAGTTCTTATGTAGGAATAAAAATTATATCTAAAAATTCCATAGCAGTGGGCTTTATGACACTTATAGAACTCACAGCAATTACATTGCCATGGCTTTGAACTAGTTTTTTATATAATTTTTTTTGTGGACCGTTTTGAGATGACATTGAGAATCTTGTACAGTGTTTGTTCTTTGTTTCTAAACACAGATTTTTTTTTTAATTATATTAATGCAAATATAATTGAAATCCCTGATTTGTTTTGAAAAATGTCTGAATTGTCTAATAGGTATTGAAACTTTCTAAGTTTATAAATACAACCTGATTACAGTCTGGGAATCATGATGATTCTAGTATATTTACAGATACTATCATTAATTCTCATATTAACATCAAAAATGTACTGGTAAAAAACAATACCTCTATGCAAAACTTCCAAATCACAGTTATTTCCCAAATATTAATTTAATTGTTAAAATGATATTCATAAGTGGCAAAATATTTTTTTCAATATTCAAAGTTCAGGTCTTAAAACCATGAACTGGATCTTAGTCCCAAATTTATCTATTAGTATTTTTGCAATTTTAGACAACCAGCACAAACTTTTTAGTCTTCTGATATTTCCTTCTTAAATGTTTCATAGAGATAGTGTGTGTTTCAAATTCATGAAGGCGTATTTTAAACTCTAAATGCTTTCAGTACTACTAAGTATATTGTATATTAAATTACTTTATTTAAAATTTTCACTAGGTTGGAAATTTTCCTGTGCTTTTGGAAATTCTTTACTTTGGAAAAGTATAATTGATATAGAATTTCACATCCCTGTGCCTGTAAAAGCTAAAAAGGTAATGAAATGTAGTGTAGAACTGAATGTTTTTTCTGTTTATTAAGAAAGAAAAGAAGCAAATGGGTATAATTGTCAAACTAAGTAAATGTATACATCAAAGAATTGAACATCGTTCTTTAATGGGTTAATTTCAGTTACTGAAGGCAGTTTAAAGATTAATACAGGGTCCTAGGCCAATAGGAGCAGCTTTGGTTTATTTTTTGGAGAGTATAGTAATATATTCTAAAGTTCTATTTTATTTATTTTTCTTTCAGAAGACGAGGGAAAAGGAGGATATTTGCTGTCTGTGGTATTTCTTAAAGAATATTAGAGAGATTATCTTGCCTTTGAAATGGAAAAGGGAAAAGCATATTACATATGATTATGCTCAAATATTTAGTATGTTAGGTTTAGAATGTAAGATAAATCAGAAGCAGCCTTTTTGGCAGCCAAGCCTGGTCATTAAAAATATTTCCTTTCTCAAGTATTAACAAATTTATTTTTTTTTTTTTTTTTTTCATTCTAAAGCCTTATTTCTTTGAATGGGTCTTAGAAAAAAATGAGTCAATGATCAAAGTGTTTTTACTCTGGAGAGAACCAGTGAAGATTTGGCTCTTTTCTTACGGATAGCAGAAGGGTAGAGGAGAACTCTAAGAGGATTAAGCTCATCCAATGATATTTTGACTGTCAGTCAAATAATTGCTCAAGAGCGGCATCCTGGCATTCAGCATCACATCTGTTTTGAGAGAGAATGCTCAGACTGTGCCTTGGAACTAGGTATTGGAAACTAGAAACCTAAATTGTTAGTGCCACTGCATCTTTTTTCTCCTTTTCATTTCAAGGAGCACTATTCAAACATCTATTTAGACATATATTTCTTTTTTAAATGCCCATTGTTAACGAGTTCCCAGTTCAATTCAATGTGGATATACTATAAAAGATTTTTGATAGGTCATCTTCCCTTTGCCAAATTTCTCCTCAAAATTCACATGACCTGAGAGATATGAGGCCATCTTTCTAGAATATGGATTACTAAATTACTATTTCAAATACAGGGATATCCTAGAGTAAAACTGAGTCCAAAAATTAATATAAAAACATACTGAGTTTGCCAGATTCATGACTAAGTCTTCTCTACTATGGAAAAGATTTTCCCATGTAAAGTTTTCAGAAATGGAGATTATCTTTTAAGATTAGTTTTCATTTTTATTTTCAATTGAAGTGAAATATACATAACATAAGATGTACCCTTTTAACCATTTGTAAGTGGTTTAGTAATGTTAAGTACATTCACATTTTTGTGCAACCAATTTCCAGAACTCTTTACATCTTGCAAAACTGAAACTTTGCATCCATTAAGCAATTCACCATTTCTCCGTCCAGCCAGCCTGTGGCAATCACCATTCTATTTTCTATCTCTATTAATTTTACTATTCCAAGTACTTAACATAGGTGAAATCATACAGTATTTGTCTTTTGGTGACTGACTTATTTGACTTAGCATGAGGCCCTTAAGTTTCATCCATTATTTAGCATGTGTCAGAATTCCTTCCTGAACAAAACGCACTCTCTCTCTATATATATAGAGAGTGCATTTTGTTTACCCATATATGTGTTGATGAGCAGAAGAAGAGTTACTGGGCTATATGATGATTCTATTTTTAATTTCTTTAGAATCTGCATACTGTTTTATAAAATGGTTATACCAATCTACATTCCCACCAACCGTGCATTAGGATTTCCTTTCAACTACATCTCCACCAACATTTTTTATCTCTTTTATTTTTGGTAACAGTTTTCCAAATGGGTGTGAGGTGATATCTCACAGTGATTTTATTTTAATTTGCATTTTTGGTGATTCAAATTGCTCCTATATTTCTGTTAACATTAGTATTTTTCCTTGTATACACAACTTACATGCCAAAATTTTATTTTAATGAGTTAGTTTCTTAAAAGTGGGACTATTTTCTACTATCTTTTCTGTAGAAGAAAAGACTTAGTACATGTTACAAACAGGTACTGTTTATATACATCTTCTGAGAATGTGTGAAAGTGCCTGTTTCCCTAGAATAATACCTGTATTAGATTTTGTCAATTTAAAAATATTGTTCAGTCAAGTAAAAAGTGGAAACTCCTCACTTTAATTTACAATTTTTCTAAAGTTTTTTATCTTTTGTTTATGCGACCTGTTTGCATTTTCTCTTCTATAAAGTTACATGAATATCTTTTACCATTTTTATTTTTTTGTTTTCAACTTACATAAGTGATGAGGAGCCCATCATGTAGTAAAGATATTATTTTGACTCAACATTGACTTATTCTTTTTTTTATTTTTGGCGTCTTTTTACATTCAGCATTAATAATAGATTTGTTATATCTTTATAGGGAGTAAAGTTTTAGGTGTGGTTTGTTTTAAAACTATTTTGAGATATGTAGACAATTATATCAAGAACATTTTTAAGTAGCCATTTTCCCCAATTTTTCATGTTAATTGATTATTATATTTAGTTAATCTGTTTCTGGAATCTACTCTGTGAACTGAGTTATTGATATTTCTGTGTCAAAGTATACTAAAATCTACCCCTCTTCTTCCTCAAATAAATTTCTTTGAGTAGGAATGTGCCCTCTGATACTCTAAATGTGAAAATGAGAGAGGGAGAAGGAGAGGACAGGGTAATACTTTCAGCTCATCTTCCTTATATTCTTCCTTGGCTTTTCAGATTTTGTAATATATTCACTAACAAGAGGAATGGACACATGGCATTCAACCTTTCATATGCTTCCATGAATATGAGACATGCATTTTTTTGAAATTCAATGAAAAAGCAAAACAAAAGCTATGAAATGACTATTTTGAAACCCTGTGTCTTTTTCCCCCCATTTGTTCTTTGCTATTTGTTTACATCCAATTTTGTTCCTTTGTCCTTCATGTGTAGTAATGCCTGTTACAAAGCAAAAGTACTCAGTCTTGGTACTCAATTTTTTTGTTTCATAAGAACTTTTTACATAGTGCCTATAACTAGAATTCCCATAAAGAGATTTATGAATATTATGATCATACTTTAATAACATGACTATTGATATTAGGTATCAGTAGTAGAGGGTAGACAATTTCTTTTGGTATTCAAGTTTTGATATTCAAGTCACCCAAATTTTCTTAGGTTAGAATTGGTGCTTGTCTGGTATTTAATAGTCAGAAAGTATCCCTTGTCTTTAGGCCTGTTTAAAGATGTGATTAGAAAAGTAATATGTATATTATATAGGTATTTTTCAGTAAAAGACTAATAATATAAGAAAAAAGAACAAATCCTCCATTCATGCAGAGGCAAGGAATATTTACTTATATTTCAGTATATATTCTTCTCTTCTTTTTCCTCTAAACTTTTTTATAAAGTGAGAAGCATATTCTTTTATAAAAATTTAGCTTATTATTAAAAATTATAGCACAAATCTTTTTGAATTCTTAAGACTTCATGATATGAGAAAACATCTTTCCTTCAGTAGAATAGGTAATTATGTCCAGATATTATTAAATAAGCCATGCTGATCAATATTTTTTGAAGTCTTTGATTTACTGACAACATTTTACAATCTGTTAATGTTGAATATTAAATTTGGTACCAATAATTGGTATTAGTAATAACATTGCATGGAGTATTTTGGGGCACAAAGCTTTTTCTGTCGTTTAGATTGATTCTATTGCTTTTTAGAATTTTAATGATGCTAGACATGCATTGACAAGTTGACTTTCAAAAAGATTATGTTAATTTATATTCTCACTCATAGTATGTGAGGCAAGACAGTATCAATAAGCCTTCTAATGCTTAAAAAAGAATATTTTCTAATTTTAATAATATTAATATTTATATTCATGTTAAAAATAGTCATGATGTTAAACTTTTCCCTGGATATTTACTAGTCTCCTATAAATGATCGGTACCTGTAAATTATACACTTGGTTATTAGGATCTTAGTCTTTTCTTATTGCCTTCTCTGAGACTTTACCATTTTATAAATATTATCTCTGCATTTCTGGTTGAAAATGGCCAATTGATTATGTGCACTTAAACTTCTCTCAATTCCAAAATTTTACTATACAATAAAGGCATAAAAGAATGAATCCTTGTACAGACTAAGATAATGGAGGATTAGAAAATACATTGGTGCATTAATATGTTAGAAGAAATAGGAGAAAATCATGCAATAATCTCAGTAGATGCCAAAAACGATGCCAAACACAATGCCAAAAAGTGTCCCATAAAACTCAACATACATTTTCAAATTAAAACTCCTAGGAAATCAGTATTAGAAGGAATTTTTGTTAATGTAATTCAGAACATCTATCCAAAAACATAGGGTAAACATTGTATTCAATATTATAGTGTTAGAAGCATTTTATTTAAATTCAGGAAAGAGAAAAAGATGCTTGATATTTTTACTTCTATATAACAAAGTAATAGAAGCACTGTCTTGAGCAGTAAAAAAAGGGGAAAATAAGAATGTGTAGAGATTGGGATGGAATAGTTCTATACAGATTGGTGAAGGAAAATGGATGGAGTTTTAAAGAATAAATGCTGTCCTTTGACAAGGTCATCAGATGCATTTTAGATTTTGAAAAATAAAATTGATAGCCATTAGATTTGGTAAAATTTGGGAAACGTTAGTGATAGATACATAGTAAATTAATAAAATGAAAAAGTAAGTTCAACAAGTGGCATTATTAGAAGATAATGTTGACAACACAGAAAAAAGTAAAATAATCTATGGGTAAATAATAAAATTTATAAGAAATTTTGGCAACATTCAGTCATAAGATCATTATGTTAAAAGCAATTGGTAGTAATTAGAATATGTAAAATTATTCAAAAGCTACTAGATAAATAGCAATACAATATGGGGTACATAAAAATAAATCTAACAAAAGAAGTATAAACGTGCATCTAAATGATCAGAATAAATGGAGAAATGTGCCATATTCATGAGTAGGAAGATTCTCAAGTTTCAATTCTCCCCAACTTGATCTATAAATTTAGTAACTAAAGGTTTTGTCAAGGAACTGGACAAGTTTATTTAAAATTTGTTTCAAATTATAAAGAATATATAACACACGCCTAAGGAAAAACGTTGTGCAGAAATTCCTGTACTACATAACAACATTTTATAGTACAATCATAATTAAATCAGCGAGTTATCAGTGTAGTGACAAACACACAGACCTATGGAATAGAATTCCTCAAAACAGATGTACGTATATATGGATCCTTGATATGAAATTTAAAAACTTTTAGAAGAATACATAGAACAAATATTTATATAGGATTTTTTTTTTGCTTATTAAACAACTCATAAAATGTACATATTAGAAGAAATCTGGGATACCAAATATATAAGCTCCCAAACGAGCAAATAAAATAAGAAATTTAACAAAGAGACAATATGCAAAAATCTCCCTAGATTTTAAGATAATAATATCTAGAGTGAAAGAGTCTACTAATGTCCTGGTACACTTAGTGGAAAAGCAAATTAAAACAAAAGCATAAATAAATACAAAGGCAAATTATTTTGAAGTTCCTGTGACAATTGGAATCATAAAAAAAATTAAAAAAATAAAGCTTAAGGTCAATTTTGTCTTCATCTCATCTATCCCACTCCTATCCCAATCACTTATATCACATTTTTTCATATTATGTTTTCCCTTCTATTTCTATTTCTGACGTGATCATTATCCTCACTTTTCTAGATTATTTCAGTAACCTCCAAATTAACCCATTTGCCTAAAATTTCTCTGTATTCCAATTTATCAATCCTATGTGTAGACAAATCCTAGAATTTGTCAGTCCTAGAAATTCAGATTAACTGTGTCTCAAACTCCTGACTAACTTTCTATTACTCTTTAAGTCTGATTTTCTCATCTTAGGCTTTAACAGTCTGTATAACAATAATCTGCTATTTTTGAATTTTTCCCACTTTGCATATGCATAGCCTCTGCTATAGCTATTTTGTGTGTGTGTGTGAGACTATATCTTTTAGACACTGCCTCATTACTTTGCTCATGCTGTGTCATCCATAGAGAAATATTATCTGCATGAATCTTCCGTAAAAATCCCATCTAAGCTTCAAAGCCCAATTTAAATGCTGTTTCTTTTATGAAATCCATTATGAGCCCTCACGAATGTAAAATAGGCATTAACTTCATTAAGAACAATGTTTATTTGAACACTTTCAAAACATTTTACTTTTCCTGATATTTGCTTTCTAACTATATGTATGCTTATTTTATACATAGTTTTGTGTTTTTTTTTTGAGACAGAGTATTACTCTGTCACCCAGGCTGGAGTGCAATGGCTCGGTCTTGGCTCACTGCAACCTCAGGTTCAAGCAATTCTCCTGCCTCAGCCTTTTGAGTAGCTGGGACTATAGGTGCATGCCAGCACACCCAANTTTTTTTTTTTTTTTTTGTATTTTTAGTAGAGACAGGATTTCGCCATGTTTACCAGGCTGGTCTACAACCCCTGACCTCTTGATCCGCCTGCCTTGGCCTCCCAAAGTGCTGGGCTTACAGGCGTGAACCACTGGGCCAGGCCCATAGTATTTTATTTTAAGCTCTTTGACGAAAGGACTTCATTTTAGACATGTTTCTATTCCAGCACCTAGCATGTTCTGGTACAAGGGAAAAATTGATTTGATAAATACTTGTTGCATTGAATTAAATTATTTGCGTGTGTGCTATTATTTTTAATTTTTATTTTGGGGTTGGGACACATGTACAGGTTTTTGTATAGATAATTTGCATGTCATGAGGGTTTGGTGCACAGATTCTTTCATCACCAGGGTAATAAAGCATATTATCTGATAAACGGTTTTTTGATCCTCAAGCTCCACCCACCCTCCACCCTTAAATAGGTCCTAGTATTTGTTGTTTTCTTCTTTGTGTCCATATGTACTCAATGTTTAGTTCCCATTTATAAGTGAGGACATGCATTATTTGGTTTTCTGTTCCTGTGTTAGTTCACTTAGGTTAATGGTCTCCAGCTCCATCCATGTTTCAGCAAAGGACATGATCTCATTCTTCTGACTGTAGTATTTCATGACATATATGTACCACATTTTCTTTATCCAGTCTAACACTGATAGGCATTTAGGTTGATTCCTTTCTTGCTATTGTGAATAGTGCTGTGATGACCATATGTTTGCATATGTCTTTATGGTAGAATGATTTATATATTCATTTTGGAACATATCCAATAATGAGATTGCTGAGTCAAATGGTAGTTCTGTTTTAAGTTTTGAGAAATCACCAAACACTGCTTTCCACAAGGGCTTAACTAATTTACATTCCCATCAGAGGTGTTGTAAGCATTGCCTTTTCTCTGCAAACTTGCCAGCATCTCTTATTTTTTGACTTTTTAATAATAGTCGTTCTGACTGGTGTGACATGGTGGTTTTGACTTGCATTTCTCTAATGATCGGTGCTGTTGAGTGTTTTTTTCATATGCTTGCTGGCCACATATATGTCTTCTTTTGAAAAGTATCCTCTGCCCACCTTCAATGGGGTTACTTGGTTTCTGCTTGTAGAATTAAGTTACTTATAAAGTCTGGATATTAGACCTTTAGAGAATGCATAGCTTGTTAATATTTTCTCCCATTCTGTTGGTTGTCTGTTTACTCTAGAATCTTTTGCTGGCATAAACTCTTTAGTTTAATCATGTCCCATTTGTCAATTTTTGGTTTTGTTGCAATTACTTTTGGTGTCTTTGTCATGAAACCTTTGCCAGGTCCTATATCCAGAATGGTAGTTATTATGTTATCTCTCAGAGTTTTTATAGATTTAGGTTTTATAATTAAGTCTTTGATCCATCTTTGGTTGATTTTTCTACATGGTGTAAGGAAAGGCTCAATTTCAATATTCTGTGTATGGCTAGTCACTTATCACAGCACCATTTATTGAATAGGCAATTATTTCCCCATTGCTTGTTTTTGACAACTTCTTCAAAGATCAGAGGGTTGTAGGTGTGCAGCTTGATATTGGGCTCTCTTCTGTACCATTGGTTATATATATAAAATATATATATATAATTTATATATATAATATACATATATATTATATATAATAGATATAAATTAAATTATATATATAATTAAATATACATATTATATATATAAATTATGTGTGTGTGTGTATGTGTGTGTGTGTGTGTGTGTGTGTATATATATATATATATATATATATATATATAAGCAGTACCATGCTGCTTTGGTTACTATAGTCTTGCAGCGTAGTTTCAAGTTGGGTAGTGTGAAGCCTGCAGCTTTGGATTTTGCTGTCGTCATTTTGTGTTTGTTTGTTTTTGCTTAGGATTGCTTTAGCTATTCAGGCTCTTTTTTGGTTCCATATGAGTTTTAAAATTTTTTTGTTCTCTAATTCTGTGAAGAATATCATTGGTTTGGAATAGTGTTGAATCTGTAAATTGCTTTGGGCAGGACTGTCATTTTAACAGTATTAATTCTTCCTATCAATAAGGATGGACTGTTTTTCCATTTGTTTGCTTCATCTTTGATTTCTTTTAGCAGTTTTCTGTAGTTCTAACTGTAGAGATATTTCACCTCCCCTGTTAGCTGTATTCCTGGGTATTTTTTTCTTTCTTTGGCTATTGTGAATGGGATTGCATTATTGATTTGTCTCTCAGCTTGGATGTTGTTGTTTTATGAGAATGCTACTGATTTTGTACATTATTTTTGTATCTTGAAATTATGCTGAAGTTTTTAAAATCATATCAAGGAGCTTTTGGACAGATATGATTGGATTTTCTAGGTATAGAATCATATCATCTGCAACCAGAGATAGTTTGAATTCCCCTGTTCCTATTTGGATGCCTTTTATTTCTTTCTATTACCTGATTTCTTTGGCTAGGAGTCCAGTACTATTTTGGACAGGAATGGTGAGAGGGCATCATTGTCTTGTTCTGATTTTCAAGGGAAATGCTACCACCTTTTGCCCATTCAGTATGATGCGGGTTGCGGGTTTGTCATAGATGGCTCTTATACTTCTGAGGTATGTTGTTTCAATGCCTCATTTGTTGATAGTTTTTATATGAAGGGTATTGAATCTTATCAGAAGCCTTTTTGCATCTAGTGAGATGATCATGTGGTTTTTGATTTTATTTCTGTTTATGTAATGAATCACATTTATTAATTTGCATATTTTGGAACAACCTTGCATTCGAGGGAAAAAGCCTACTTTATCATGATGATTAACTTTTTGCTCACTACTGGATTTTCTTTGCTAGAGTTTTGTTGAAGGCTTTTTTTTCTTTTTTTTTTTTTGAGCTCTGGGGTACATGTGCACATCCTGCATCCTGCAGGATTATTGCATAGGTACCTACATGCCGTGGTGGTTTGCTGTCTCCATCTCCCCTCCCTGCTGTTGCCTACGTCAGGCATTTCTCCTGGTATTATCTCTCCCCATCCTCCCCTTCCCGCCCCCGCTATCTCTCTCCTCCTTTCCCCCCCACCCCCCACCTAGCCCAGTGAATGTTGTTCCCTTCCCTGTGTCCAAGTGTTCTCATTGTTCATCACCCGCCTATAAGTGAAAATACGCGGTGTTTGGTTTTCTGTTCTTGTGTCAGTTTGCTGAGAATGATGGTTTCCAGATTCAACCATGTCCCTACAAAAAACACGAACTCATCGTTTTTTATGGAGGCATAGTAGTCCATGGTGTATATGTGCCACATTTTCCCTGTCTAGTCTGTCATCAGTGGGCATTTGGGTCGGTTCCAGGTCTTTGCTATTATAAACAGTGCTGCAATGAACATACGTGTGCATGTGCCTTTATAATAGAACTATATATAATCCTTTTGCTATGTATCTAGCAATGGGATTGCTGAGTCAAATGGAATTTCTATTCCTAGGTCCTTGAGGAATCACCACACTGTCTTCCACAATGGTTGAACTAACTTACAGCAACAGTATAAAAACATTCCTATATCTCCACATCCTCTCCAGCATATATTGTCTCAGATATTTTAATGATCGCCATTCTAACTGGCATAAGATTGTATCTCAATATGGTTCTGATTTGCATTTCTGTAATGATCAGTGATGATGAACATTTTTTCGTATGTTTGTTCACCTCATATGTGTCTTCTTTTGCAAAGTGTCTGTTCATGTCCTTCTTTTGAATGGGTTTGTTTTTTTCTTTTAAATCTGTTTTAATTCTTTGTAGATTAGGTTGCAAGAATTTTTTCCCATTCTTTTGGTTGCTGGTTCACTCTAATGATTGTTTCTTTTGCCGTGCAGAAGCTCTGGAGTTTAATTAGATCCCATTTGTCTATTTTGGCTTTTGTTGCCATTGCTTTTGGTGTTTTAGTCATGAAGTCCTTACCTGTGCCTATGTCCTGAAAGGTGTTGCCTAGGTTTTCTTCTAGGGTTTTTATGGTGTTAGTTCTTATGTTTAAACCTTTAATCCATCTGGAGTTAATTTTTGTGTAAGGGGTAACTTTTACATCTATGTTTATCAAGTATATTGGGTAAAAGTTTTCTTTCTTAGTTGAATCTCTGCCAGGTTTTTGTATCAAGATGATGCTGGCTTCATAGAATGGGTTATTGAGGAGTTCATTCTCCTCAATTTTTTGGAATAGTTTCAGAAGGCATGGTATCAGCTTTTCTTTACATATCTGATGGTATTTGACTGTGAATCCACCTGGTCTTGGGCTTGTTTTCATTGGTAGGCTTTTTATAACTGATTCAATTTTGTATCTCATTGTTGGCCTGTTCAGGAATTCAGTTCCTTCCAAGTTCAGTCTTGTTAGGTTGCATATGTACAGGAATTTATCTATTATTCTAGGCTTTCTAGTTTTTGTGCATAGAGCTGTTCTTAGTATTCTCAGAATTCTTGTATTTCTGTGGAGGTGGTGGTAATGTCTCCTTTGTCATTTTATCTTGTGTTTATTTGGACCTTCTGTATTTCTCTTAGTCTAGCTAGATATCTGTCCATTTTATTTATTCTTTCATAAAAACAAACTCTTGGATTTATAGATCTTTGTGTGGTTTATCATGTCTCATTTTTTTTTCAGTTCAGCTCTGATTTTGGTTATTTCTTATTTTCTGCTAGCTTTGGAAATTCTTTGCTCTTGTTTCTCTAGTTCCTTTAAATTTAATGTTACGTTGTTAATTTGATATTTTTCTAACTGTTTGATGAGGACATTTAGTGCTATAAACTTCCCTCTTAACTCTGCTTTAGCTATGTCCCAGAGGTTCTGGTATGTTTTATCTCTTTTTCTCATTAGTTTCAAAGAATTTTTGATTACTGCCTTAATTTCATTGTTTATTCAAAAGTCATTCAGGAGCAGGTTGTTTTATTTGCTTGCGATTGTATAATTTTGAGCAATTTTCTTACTATCTATTACAGTTTGTATTGTGTTCTGATCTGAGAGTATGGTTGGTATGATTTTGGCCTTTTTGAATCTACTGAGGATTGTTCTATGGCCAATTTTATGGTCCATTTTAAAACGTGCTATGTGTAAATGCGAAGAAAGTATACTCTCTTGTTTTGGGTAGAGAGTTCAGTAGATGTCTATTAGGTAGCTTAGGTCAAGTGTCAAGTTCAAGTCCCAAATATTTTTGTATATTTTTAATTTATTTTTTTCTGTCTCAGTGATTGTGTAATGCTGTCATTGAAATACTACTATTATTGTGTGGAAACCTAAGTCTCTTCTTACATCTCTAAGAACTTGCTTTATTAATCTGGTGCTCCTGTATTGGATGCCAACACATTTAGGATAGTTAGGTCTTCTTATTGAATTGAACCCTTTACCATTATGTAATGCCCTTCTTATTTGATCTTTGTTGAATTCTGTTTTGTCTGAAATTAGAACAGTAACCCCTGATTTTTTTCTGTTTTCTGTTTGCTTGATAGATTTTTCTCCACCTATTTACTTTGAGCATTTGTGTGTTATTGCATGTGAGATGAGTCTCTTGATGACAGCATACCATTTGCTCTTGCTTCCTTATTGAACTTGCCAGACTATGCGTTTTCATTGGGGCATTTAGGCCATTTACATTCAAGGTTAATACTGATGTATGTAAGTTTGATTCAGTGATCATGTTGTTAGCTAATATAGTTGCTTTATAGTGCCAATGGTCTGTGTACTTAAGTGTATTTTTGTGGTGACAATTAATTGTTTTTCATTTTTATATTGAACACCTTCTTCAGGACCTCTTGTAAGATAGGTCTGGAGGTAACGAATTTCCTTAGCATTTTCTTGCTGATAAATGATCTTGTGGCTGGGCACGGTGTCTCACACCTGTAATCCCAGTACTTTGGGAGGCTGAGACGGGCGGATCATGAGGTCAAGAGATCGAGACCATCCTCGACAACATGGTGAAACCCCATCTCTACTAAAAATACAAAAATTTGCTGGACGTGCTTGTGCACGCCTGTAGTCCCAGCTACTCAGGAAGCTGAGGCAGGAGAATTGCTTGAACCTGGGAGGCAGAGGTTGCTGTGAGCCGAAATTGTGCCACTGCACTCCAGCCTGGCACCTGGCGACGGAGCAAGACTCTGTCACCAAAAAAAAGAAAAAAAAATCTTATTTCTCCTTTGCTTATGAAGCTAACTTTGGCCAGATATTAAATTCTTGGTTGGAATATCATTTCTTAAAGAATGCTGAATATATGCCCCCAATCTCTTCTGGCTTGTAGGATTTCTGCTGAAAGGTCCTCGGTTAACCTGATGGGGTTTCCTTTGATGGTGACCTGCCCCTTCTCTTTAGCTGCCTTTAATGTTCTTTTCTTTCATTTCATTCTTGGAGAATCTGTGTCTTGGGGATGGTCATTTTGTATAGTATCTCAGAGATCTTACCTGGATTTCCTGAATGTGAATGTTGGCTTTGCTAGTGAGGTTGGAGAAATTTTCACGAACAATATCCTGAAATATGTTTTTCAACTTGCTTACTTTCTCTCCCTCTCTTGCAGGGATGTCAGTGAGGCATAGATTTAGTCTCTTTACCTAGTCCTATATTTGCCAGAGGTTTCATTCTTCTTTAATATTTTTACTTTATTTTTGTTTGACTATTTTGGAGAACCAGTCTTTGAGCTCTGAGATTCTTTTCTCAGCTTGGCTGATTCTGTTGTTAATACTTATAATTATATTCTAAAATTCTTGATGTGAGCTTTTCAGCCCTATCAGATCAGTTTAGTTCTTTCTTAACATGGTTATTTTGTGTTTCATCTCCTGCATCATTTTATTGTATTCCACAGAATCATTGTATTGGGTTTTGACTTTCTCCTGAATCTTGATGATGTTCATTCCTATCCTTATTCTGAATTCTATTTCTTTCATTTCAGCCATTTCATCCTGGTTAAAAACCATTGCTGGGAGACAAGTACAGTTTTGGAGGTTAGAAGACACTGGTGTTTTGAATTGCTAGAGTTATTGTCCTGGTTCTTTCTCATCTGTATGGGCTGACATTCCTTCAATCTTTGATTTTCAGGTACTAGGATGTTTTTCTAATTTTTTCAAGGATATACTAAGGGAATTAGCAATGCTCTTAATTAGAATATATATATGCTCTTAACTAGAATATATATATAGAATATATATATATGCCCTTACCTAGAATATATATGTAGAATATATATAATATATAATATATATATTCTGGTTAAGAGCATATATATCTATATTGTATATAATACATATTCAAATATATATACCGTAGTATAATTAAGAACAAATATTTCAACATTATGAATTGCAATAAATTCTACTCTGGAAGTCTTAATCACATCCTGTGAGAAAGCATTTTGGGTTAGCTACCAACATCCTGACTGATGACATTCACAGGATTAATGAGAAGGTTAGTGTATGCCTTCTGAGAAAATCATGATTTGGATATTGATACAAGAAGAGAAAACCAATTTGGTTGCAGTGAACCATGGCAGACTGGGGTACAACATTGCTTGAAAGAAATGAAAAAAGTACACTAGTCAGAATTTTTCCCTCTATCTCTTATTTCACATCATTTTTCATCTTCAAGTGTGGTCATCTGTGGAAGAATCGGGTTATCCCAAAAGGGTACCATTTATTTATAACCACAAAAGTTCTCCAAACTGCTAAAACTACCTTTCCTTTTGCTTCAGAAATCAAGCAAGTCTGCTAATGGGATGACTCACATGGAAATAATATTATATAACTTGGCATTTATTATTATGTAAACTGATTAATGTTAAAGAAAATGGAGCTACAAATATTCTTCCATTGCTACCAGAGTAAACCCTATGTTATATATTCTATTATTTTTTTTCTGTCCTAATTTCAGATCTAGGGTTTACTAATGGAAATTGATTCACAAAATAAAATAAATTTTTATTTAAATTTATCTTAAGTAATCTGATAAATGGATCTTTTATCTCTTTAGTTTTAAATTTCTTTATCATCATACAGTTAATCCTTAGTTGCAAGCTTATCATTTCATCACTTAAGATTAATGTCTTCTGTCTTTGAACTATTTTTACTGTTCTGTAAAGAGCTTGTAGGATTATTCTGTATGCTTCTGATATTGAGATATGCAACTAAAATGAATATTCCAGAAGCAATTTCAATATAATTGTTTAGTAAGGAATTTAATACCTCTTGGTTTTGATATGGGATGTCTTATACTTATCTGAAAATAGCAATGGCCTATTTTTCTAACGCATTTTAATATAAATCCAGAAAGCAATTAATTTGCTTTACAGTTCCATTCCCTCTTTATGCAAAATCTGAGTAAAGCTGCATCATGTTTTCTTTTCTAATTTCTTGTGTTGTAGTAACTTATTTCTACAAAATATATGTGTTAATGTTAATTTCTATATCATTCTAATTTTTACACCTGCAATTTATGTTAAAACTTGAGTCAGGTATACTTCTTTGTTGGTCCTTTAATGTTACTCTTTCTCTCTCTCTCTGTGTGTGTGTGTGTGTGTGTGTGTGTGTGTGTGTGTGTGTGTGTTTGTGTGTGTAGGCCAAAGCAACTCCATCTTGGATACTAATTCACCATATTGACTTTTGAATAACCCTAGTTCAAGAAAGGCCTTTAAGATTTCCAGTTTGTCTATCATTCCTTGTGTAAAAGTAGGTAGTTAGTATAAATCCTGCCCTTAGGGCATATAACCTTGGTGTTATCATGCTTCAGTTGTTCTACACACACCTTCTAAATTTACCCTTTCCCTGTACTATATAAGCCCTGGATCAGGGGAGTAATGGTGCAGGCATCCCCCATCTTGTCTTGCTGCTAACTGAAACACAGATGATTGTTTCTGTTTGTAAGTCTCTTTTAAATGTTTCCAAGAAACTGAATTTGTCAGCTTCTTTCTTCAGCCTCTCAGCTTCCTTGGACTCTTGGGGGTAGGTTGCATAGACACATTCTGCGCATGTACCTCAGAACTTAAAGTATAATAAAAAAAATTGGAAAGAAAATGAAAAAACAAAACAAAACAAAAGAATGTTCAAATGAGCCAAAACTAGAAGCAATGCAAAGGTTTATCAACAGTAGAAATGGTAAAATATATTTGGATATATTCATACAAGGAATCCTAACAGGAAATGCAAAAGATCAGACTACAAAAAAACAGAATAGATGGACTTTACAGACATAATGCTGAGTGAAAAGCATAAACAAAAACAATATTTATTATATAATCCCATTTATATCAAGTTCAGAACAGGTGAAGCCAACTTATAATTACAGAAGTCAATAAGGCCATTGCCTTTGGAAGGTATTGACTGGAAGGAGACCCAAAGGAGCCCTCTGGGCTCCTGGAAGTTATCTAGGTCTTGACCTGTGTGGTGGATACATAGGTGATAAGGTTTGGCTTTGTGTCCCCACCCAGATCTCATATTGAATTGTACTCCCATAATTTCCATGTGTTGTGGGTGGAACCTGGTGGGAGATAATTTGAATCATGGGGATAGTTTTTTTTTTTCATACTGTTCTCATGGTAGTGAATGAAAAAGAGGTTTAAATATCTCCAAATTATCTTTCAGAAATGGTGTTCCAACTTACATTCTCCCTGATGGTGTGAGCTTTTTATGTTGCACTCTTGTACTCAGCTTTTTAAATTTGCCAATTGGATTGGTGAAAATGATTTCTTTTTAATTTCTTTTTTGTAATAAAGGTGGATTATCTTTTCAGGTATTTATTATTGATTTGTATATTTTGGTCTGCAAAATACCTATTCATATTTCATATTCAGTACCTACTAAGATAGTTTATCTCCTTCAAATTGTATGTGTAAGGTCTTCATAAATTAAGTAAAATACATTTGTCATGTGTAATATAAATAAACTTTTCTTTGATAATGTATTTTTTCAGTTGCATTTATGGTATTATTTTCTTGTACAGAGTATTTAATTTTTTAAATCAAATGTATCAGTCTTTTGGAGAAGTTGGTTCTGATTTATTTTCTCTAGAGAAGGGGTTTGTCACGTTGACCAGCCTGGTCTCAAGTGGTCTCCCAAAGTGTTGGGATTATAGGCATGAGTAACCATGCCTGGTTCTGATTCACTTCTTACACACATTCTTTCTGTGTCATATTACTATTTGTAACACCATACATTTCATTACCTAAGTTGAGAAACAAATTTCAGCCTAACTTGAGAAAGCAAATCTCAAGGTCATCTCTTCCTGCTATCACAGCCATGATGACAAACTACCTGAAAATGAATAGGATTCTGAAATGAATTTTATTTAGGGATCCCTGTTAATATACTGATGTCCACAGCTATCAGGAATTCATTCAGCATTAAGGAGGGTCAGGATTTGTATTTTTTTTTTTCAATTTGATTTAGTTCTGCTTTAATTGGTGTTTTTTTTTTTTTAATTTTTATTTTTTGCTCAGTTTGCATTTGGTATGTTCTTATTTCTCTATTTCCTTGCGGTGTGACCTCAGATTGTTTGCGCTCCCTCAGACTTTTTGACATACCTATTTAATATTATGAACTTTCCTCTTTACAGCACTTTTGCTGTATCTCATAGGTTTTGGTAAGTTGTGTCACTATTACCATGCAGTTCTAAGAATTTTTAAATTTTTTTCTTGATTTCATTGTTGAACCAGAGGTCGTTCAGGAGCAGATTATTTAATTTGCATGTATTTTTATAATTTTGAGTGTTCTTTTTGGAGTTATTTTCCAATTTTATTCCACTGTGTTCTGAGAGAGCACTCAATATAATTTTGATTTTCTTAAATTTATTCAGACTTGTTTTGCGGCCTATCGGCATATCTTAGAGAATATTCTATGTGTTGATGAAAATAAGGCACATTCTGCAGCTGTTGGGTAGAGTGTTCTGTAAATATCTTTTGAATCCCATTTGTACTAGGGTACACTTTAAGTCCATTGTTTCTTTGTTGACACTCTGTCTTGATGATCTGTCTAGTGCTATCAGCAGAGTACTGAAGTCCCCCACTATTATTGTGTTGCTGTGTATCTAATTTTTAAAAAAATTTGGGAACTCCCATGATAGGTACATATATATTTAGGATTATGACATTTTCCTGTTGGACAGATCCTTTTATCATTGTATGATGTTCCTCTTTGTCTTTTTTAACATTGTTGCTTTAATGTCTGTTTAATCTGTTATAAAATTAGCTACACCTGCTCAGTTTTGGTTTCCATTTGCAGGGAATATTTTTTTCTGTCCCTTTACCTTAAGTTTATGTGAGTTCTTATGCATTAGGTGAGTCTCTGGAAGACAGCAGATATTTGGTTGGTGTTCATTCTGTCATTCTGTATCTTAAGTGGAGCATTTAGGCTATTTATATTCAATGTTAGTATTGAGATGTGAGGTACTGTTTTATTCATCATGCTAGTTGTTACCAGAATACCTCATTGTTGTTGTTGTTTTTCATTGTATTGTTGTTTTATAGGCCCTGTGAGATTTATGCTTTAAGGGTGTTCTATTTTGGTGTTTTTCAAGGTTTTGTTACAAGATTTAAAACTTTTAGAATTTCTTATATTACTGGCTTGGCAGTGGTGAATCCTCTTAACCATTGTTTGTCTGAAAAAGACTTCCTCCCCTCTTCATTTATGCAGCTTAATTTTGCTTGATTCAAAATTCTTCCCTGGCATTTATTTTGTTTGAAGAGGCTTAAGATAGGACCCCATTCCTTTCTGGTTTGTAGGGTTTCTGCTGAGAAATCTGCTGTTAATCTGATAGTTTCTCCTTTATTAGATAGTTTACCTAATGCTTTTACCTCACAGTTCTTAAGATTGTTTCCTTTGTCTTGATTTTAGATAACCTGATGATTTATGTTCCTGTGTGATAATGTTTTTGTGATGAATTTCCCAGATGTTCTTTGAGCTTCTTGTATTTCAATGTCTAGATCTCTAGTGAGGCCAGATAAATTTTCCTCAATTATTTCCTCAAATTTCTTTTCCAAACTCTTCTATTTCTCTTCTTCATCAGGAACACCAATTATTCTTAGGTTTCACATTTAACATTATCTCAAATTTCTTGAAGACTTTGTTCATTTTCTTTTTATTTTTTTTTCTTTGTCTTTGCCTGATTAGGTTAATTCAAGAGCCTTGTTTTGAAGCTCTAAATTTCTTTTTTTTTTTTTTTTCCCATTCATAGTGTACCTTGTATTTTTTAAAAAATGCTTTACAAGTTTTTACATTTAAACTAGATAATGCTTTTTTTAAAAAAAAACTTGTTCTAGTCTATTGAAAATTTCCTGTGCATTTTGGATTTCTCTGTGCCTTTCATTTCCAGAAGTTGTGGCTGTTTATTTTTATGTTACCTATTTCAGGAGCATTTTTCATCCATACCTTGTATCTTTCTTAATTTCTTTAATTTAGTTTTCATGTTTCTTTGGTATCTCCTTGAGTAGCTTAATAATAAACCTTTTCAATTCTTTATCTGGCAATTGAGAGATTTCTTATTGGTTTGGATCCATTGCTGGGGAGCTAATTTTGGGGGTATAATGGAACTTTGTTTTGCCCATTACCAGAATTACTTTTCTGATTCCTTCTCATTTGGATAGACTATTTCATTGGAAAAATCTGGAATTTAAGAGCTGCTGTTCAGATTCTTTTGTCCCACATGGTGATCCCTTGATGTGGTGCACTCACCCTTCCCCTAGGAATGGGGCTTCCTGTGAGCCAAACTGCAGTGATTATTATTGCTCTTCTGAGTCCAGCCTCCTAGCAGGGCTACCAGGCTCTGGGCTGATGCTAGGGAATGTCTGCAGAGTCCTGTGATGTGATTCATCTTTTGGTTTCCCAGCCATGGATACCAGCACTTGCTCTGGTGGAGGTGACAGGAGAGTGAAGTAGGGTCTGTAAGAGTCCTTGGTTGTAGATATGTATAGTGTGCTGGCTTTCTCAAATGCTGGTTATGCTAGCAATGATGTTGTTGTTACATGGACAGACTCAAGGCTTCTGGTTAGACATTAAGTGACTGGCAGTGGAATTAGCCATAGTGTTCTCCTTTGGAACGGTGTTGCTGTAATGTACTGAGTTGCTGTAATGTCCTGAGTTGTTTGGCTTCCCACCAGGAGATGGCACTTTCAAAAGAGCACCAGGGTTTTTCACCTGTCTTGACAAATTTGCAGCTGCCTTCTGCTTCTTTCAAAGGATCTGTGATTGTTTTTCAGTTTTCATGGTACTCTCCTGCAGTGGTTCCTGGAGCAAAAATTCATGATGTGGGTCTCCACTCGCTGTTCTGTTATCAAAGTGGAAGCTACACGTCAGCCCCATGTCCCATCTTCCATCTTCCCCTCAGTTTCGCTCATTTTTTTTTTAAATGGCTAAATGTACTCCATTGTGTATATGTGCCACAGTTTCTTTATCTGTTCATATGCTTATGGATGCATAGGTTACTTCCAAATCTTGGCTATTGTGAATATCTCTGCCATAAGTGTGGGAGTGCAGGTATCTCCAATATATAGTTTGTTTTTTCTTTTAGGTATATTCCTAGCAGTAGGAATGCTGGATTATATGGTAGCTCTATTTTTAGTTTTCTTAGGAACATCCAAACTGTTCTCTGTAGTGGTTGTACATTTCCCCTCAACAGTTCATGAGGATTCTTTTATCCACATCCTTGCCAGCATTTGTTATTCATTGACTTTTGGATAAAAGTCATTTTAACTGTGGTGAGATGATATCTCATTGTAGTAATTTTGATTTGCTTTTCTCAGATGATCAATGATGTTGAGCATTTCATATACCCATTTGCCATTTGTGCATCTTCTTTTGAGAAGTGTAAATTCAGATTTTTTGCCTGTTTTTAATTGAATTATAAGATGTTTCTAATAAAGTTGTTTGAGCTACTTATATATTCTTATTATTAATCTTTTGTCAGATGGATAGTTTGCAAATATTTTCTCCCAATCATGGATTGTCTCTTCACTTTGTTATTTGTTTCCTTTGCTGTGCAGAAGCTTTTTAACTTGATGTGACATGATTTGTCCATTTTTGCTTTGGTTGTCTGTGCTTGTGGGGTGTTATTCAAGAAATCATTGCCCACTCCAATGTCCTGGAAAGTTTCCTCAAGGATTTCTTTTTACTAGTTTCATAGTTTGAGGTGCCAGATTTAAGTCTTTAATCCATTTTGATTTGGTTTTTGTTTATGGTGAGAGATAGGGGTCTAGTTTTAGCCTTCTGCACATGGATATTTAGTTTTCTAAGCATCACTTATTGAAGAGACTATCCATTCCCCAATGCATGTTCTTGGCACCTTTGTTGAAAATGAGTTCACTGTAGGTGTATGGATTTGTTTGTGGGTTTTCTTTCTGTTCCATTAGTCTATGTGTCTGTTTTTTGCCAGTATAATACTGCTATGGTTACTACAGCTCTGTAGTATAATTTGAAGCCAGGTAATGTGATAACTCTAGTTGTTCTTTTTGCTTGGGATAACTTTGGCTCTTCTGAGTCTTTTGTTCTTTCACATAAATGTTAGGATTGTGTTTTTCTATTTATGTGAAGAATATTATTGGTATTTTGCTAAGGATTGCATTGACTCTGTAGATTGCTTTGGGTAATATGAACATTTTAACATTATTCTAATATGTGAATATGGAATATCTCTTCATTTTTTTGTGTGTCTTCTCCAATCTTGGTAAGTTGTGTTTCTAGAATTTATTCATTTCTTCTAGATTTTCCAATTTACTGGCATGTAGTTGCTCATCATGGCCTCTAATGATGCTTTGAATTTCTGTGGTATTGGTTGTAATGTCTCTTTCTTCATCTCTAATTTCATTTATTGTGTCTTCTCTCTCTCACTCTCCTTGGTTAATCTGGCGACAGGTATGTAAATTTTGTTTATTTTTTCAAAAAGCCGACTCCATTCTTATTGATCTTATGTATTTTTTTTTCTTTGTTTCAATTTCACTTATTTCTGCTATGATTTTTATTATTTCTTTTCTTTTTCTGATTTTAGATTCAGTTTACTCTTGCTTTGTAGTTCTTTAAGATGCATAATTAGGTTGTTTATTTGAAGTTGTCTTACTTTTTTGATATAGATGATTATTGCTGTAATTTTTTTTCTTAGTAATACTTTCACTATATCCCATAGACTTCAGTATGTTGGGGTTTTATTATTAATTATTTCAAGAAAATTTTCGATTTCCTTCTTGATGAATTTTTTGACCCACTGATCACTCAGGAACATGTTGTATAATTTCTGTGTGTTTGTATAATTAGCAAAATTTCTCCTGTTATTGATTTCTACTTTTATTCTATTGTGGTCAGAGAAGATACTTGATATGATTTCAGTTTATTTAAGATTTTTAAGACTTGTTTTGTTGCCTAACATATGATCTATCTTTGAGAATGAACCAACTGTTGAGGAGAAGAATATTTATTCTGCAGCAATCAGGTGAAATATTCTGTAAATATCTATTAGGTAAATATCTATTGGGTCCATTTGGTCTATACTGCAGATTATATCCTATGTTTCTTTGCTGACTTTCTGTCTGGATGATCAATGCAATGCTGAAAGTAGGGTGTTGAAGTCTCCAGCTATTATTTTTTAGAGTATATCTCTCTCTTTAGTGCCAGAAGTATTTGTTTTATATATCTGAGTGCTCCAGCATTAGATGCACATATATTTACAATTGTTATATTCTCTTGCTGAATCAAGCTCTTTATCATTATATAATAACCTTGTCTCTTTTTATAGTTTTTGTTTTAAAAGTTATTTTGTCTAATGTAAGTATAGATACTCCTGCTCTTTATTGTTTCCATTTGCATGGAATATCTTTATCCATCCCTTATTTTCAATCTATATGTTGTCTTTATAGGTGAAGTGTGTTTCTTATAGGCAGTATTCCCTTGCATCTTGTTTTCTTAATCTATTCAGCCACTCTATCTTTCTATTGGAGAGTTTAGTCCATTTGAATTTAATAATATTATTTATAAGTAAGAATTTACATTTTTATTTTGTTACTTGTTTCCTGGTTGTTTTGTGGTCTTTCCTTTCTTCTTCCTGTCTTTCTTTTAGCAAAGGTCATTTTCTCTGGTGTTATGTTTTACATAACAAAGCTTTTTATTTTTTGTGGATCTATTGTATGTTTTTTTGATTTGAGGTTACCATGAGGCTTGCAAATAACATAATTTATTATGTTAAACGGATGACAACTTTACACTAATTGCATAAATGAACAAACTAACAAACATACAAGAAAGAATTAACAGTAATTCTACACTTTAACTTTATCCTCACACTTTTGTTAATTTTTTTCGTTTTTATTAACATCTTATTGTATTATCTGCCTTCAAAAGTTGTTGTAGTTATTTTTGATCAGTTCATCTTTTAATCTTTCTATTCAAGATATGAATAGTTTACACACCACAATTACAATGTTATAATCTGTGTTATTCTGCATACTATTACCAGTGAGTTTTGTACCTTCTGATGATTTCATATTGCTTATTATAATCCTTTTCTTTCAGGTTGAAGAACTCCGTTTAGCGTTTCTTGTTAGAATTGTCTGGTATTGATGATATCCTTCAGCTTTTGTTTGTCTGGGAAAGTCTTTATATCTCTTTCATATATGATGGACATTTTCACAGATATACTACTCCAGGATAAAAGTCGTTTTCCTCCATCACTTTAAATATGTCATGCCACTGTAGCCTGGCTTGTAAGGTTTCCAATGCAAAGTCTGCTGCCAAGTATTTTGGAGCTCCATTGCATGCTATTTGTTTCATTTCTATTGCTAATTTTATGTTTGTTTTTTGATCCTTGATATTTGGGAGTTTGATTATTAAATGTCTTGAGGTAGTCTTTCTTGGGTTATATCTGCTTCATGTTCTGTAACCTTCTTGTGTGTGGACATTGTTAGCTTTTTCTAGGTTTAAGAAGTTCTCTGTTATTATCCTTTGAATAATCTTTGTACCTCTATGTCTTTCTCTATCTCCTTTTTAAGGACAGTGACTCAGATTTGCCCTTTTGAGGTTGTCTTCTAGATCCTGCAAGTGTGCTTCATTGTTTTTACTCTTTTTTTTTTTTTTTGGTCTCTTCTGATGGTGTTTTCAAATAGGTTGTCTTCAAGCTCATTAATTCTTTCCTCTGCTTGATCAATTCTATGAAGGTACTCTGATGAATTCTTCAATATATCAATTGCATTTTATCAACTCCAGAATTTCTGCTTGATTCTTTTAAATTATGTCAATCTCTTTGTCAAGTTTTCGAATATAATTCTGAGTTTTTTTCTGTGTTATCTTGAATTTTATTGCATTTCCTCTAGACAGCTATTTTGAGTTATTTGTTTGAAGGATTACGTAACTATGTCTCTCCAGTATTGGCCTCTGCCACCTTATTTAGTTCATTTGATGAATTTATGTTTTCCTGGATGGTCTTGATGCTTGTATGGTCACTGGTGTCTGGGCATTGAAGAGTTTGAGATATATCTTAGTCTTTACAGTCTGGGTTTGTTTGTACCAATCCTTCTTGGGAAAACTTTCTGTGTATTCTAAAGGCTTTGGATACTGTGATGTAAAAGTTTGGTTACTGCAGTCATATCCACATTAGGAGCATACCCAAGTCTGGTAATACTGTGGTTCTTGTAGACTTGAAGAGGTACCCCTATGGTGGTCTTAGAGAAGATCAAGAAGAATTCCTGGGAGTATCAAGTGTAGACTTTTGTTCTCTTCCCTTACTTTCTCTCAAACAGAGTCTTTCTCTGTGTGTGCTCAGCTGCTTGGAGCTGGGAAAATGGTGACTTAAGCATCTCTGTGGCCACCATCACTGATACTGCACTAGGTCAACTCTGAAGCAAACACAGCACTGCATCCCACCCAAGGCCCACAGTAACCATTGCCTGGCAACTGCCTATGTTTGCTCAAGGTCCAAGGGCTCTGCAGTCAGCATGTGGTGAAGCCAGCCAGGCTATGTCCTTCCTGTAAGGGCAGCAAGTTTTTTCTAGGTTCAGAGATACTTTCTGGTATTTGTGGCCTAAAGTTGGAGACTTTAAGAATTTACCTGGTGCTCTATTCTGTTGTGGCTATGCTGGTATCCAAGCCACAGATCCAATCCTTTCCAGTCTTTTTTCCTTTTTTTCACATGCAATGAGTCTCTCCCCAGGCCACTACTGCCCCACACCCATGGCCACCACTGCCTTATGTGCATGGAAAGTACTACCTGGCTACCACTGATGTTCATTCAATGCCCAAGCATTCTTCAGTCTCCTGTGGTAAACGCTGCCAGGCCTGAGACTCTTGTTTTTATGGTAATGGTCTTCTCTCTGACACAGGACAGGGCCAAGCATGCCATCTAAGAGCCAGGGCCTGGAATTGGCTACCCCAGCAGCTTGCTTGTTGCTCTAACCTACTGTGGCTGAACTGTTACCTAAGCTAATTTTTGGTTCTTATGAAGGTGCTTTTATGTGTGGATAGTTTTTCAATTTGGAGTTGCTCTGGGGAGGACGATTGGTGGCGATTCTATTTATCTGCCTTCTTCTACCGCCTTTTTGACTTAATTTCTTAATAGTGCCATTCCAGTAGAAGAATTTCCTAATATTGTTGAAGTATAATTTATCAATATTTATTTTACATATTATACTTTTGGCATTATAGCTAAGAAATCTTTGCTTAACCCAAGGAAACAAAGATGTTCTGTTTGTTTTCCTCTACAAGTTTTATAGTTTTAATTTTCAAATATATGTCTAGAATGAATTTTGACATTTTTTTCGTAAAATTTGAGTTTTGGATTGAAGTTCATTGTATTGCATATGCATATCCCATTGTTCCAGCATCATGTGGCAAAATATTGTCCTTTCTTCACTGAATTCCCATTTCACATTTAACAAATCAGGTCTGGGCTTTAGTCTCTGTGTGCCTATTATTTCTATTCTGTTTTTTGTATCTGTTTGACGAGGTATAGCCATTACCACACTGTCTTGATTAAGGTAGCTTTAGAGTAAGATATGAAATCATATGGTCCTCTCAATATTTTCTTTTATAAGGTTAATTGGTTATTTTATATTCTTTGAATTTTATCTAAATTTTAAAATAAGATTCTCAATTTCTATTTTAAAATTCTATTTAAAAACTCTTTAGTTTAGTTAGATTCCATTGGTCAATTTTTGCTTTTGTTGCAATTGCTTTTGGCGAGTTCATAATAAAATCTTTGCCCATACCTATGCCCTGAATGGTATTGCCTAGATTTTCTTGTAGAGTTTTTATAGTTTTGAATCTTACATTTAGGTCTTTAGTCTATCTTGAGTTAATTTTTCAATAAGGTGTAAGGAAGGGGTCCAATTTCAAATTTCTGCCTCTGGCTAGTCATTTCTCACAACACCAGTTGTTAAATAGGGAGTCCTTTCCCCATTGCTTGTTTTTGTCAGGTTTGTCAAAGATCAGATAGTTGTATATGTGTGGTTTTATTTCTTAGTTCTCTATTATGTTCCATTGGTCTATGTATCTGTTTTTGTACCAGTACCAGGCTGTTTGGGTTACTGTAGCTTTGTGGTATAGTTTGATTTCAGGTAGCATGATGCCTCCAGCTTTGTTCTTTTTTCTTAGGATTGTCTTGGCTATATGGTCTCTTTTTTGGTTCCATATGTATTTTAAAATAGTGTTTTCTAATTCTGTGAAGAATGTCAAAGGTAGTTTAATGAGGATAGCATCGAATCTATAAATTGCTTCAAGTAGTAAAGAGCTTCTGCACAGCAAAAGAACAATCACCATGGTAATCAGACAGCCTACAGAATGGGAGAAAAATTTTGCAATCTATCCATCTGAGAAAGGTCTAATATTCAGAATCTAGAAGAAACATAAACAAATTTACAAGAACAGAACAAACAACCCCATTAAAAAATGGGCAAAAGACATGAACAAACACTTATCAAAACATGACACTTATGTGCCCTAAAAACATATGAAGAAAAGCTCAACATCATTGATTATTAAAGAAATGGAAATAAAAACCACAATGAGATACCATCTCATGACAGTCAGAATGGTGGTTATTAAAAAGTCAAGAAACAACAGATGCTGGTGAGGTTGTGGAGAAATAGGAACACTTTTACATTGTTGCTGGGAATATAAATTAATTCAACCATTGTGGAACACACTGTGGGGATTCCTCAAAGACTTAGGACCCAAAATACCATTTAACCCAGCAATCCCATTATTGAGTATCTACTCAAAGGAATATAAATCATTATATTATGAAGATAAATGCACAGGTATGTTCATTGCAGCAGTATGCACAATAGCAAGGACATGGAATCAACCCAAATGCCCCTCAATGATAGAATAAACAAAATGTGGTATATATACACCATGGAATACTATGCAGTCATAAAAAGGGAAAAGATCATGTCCTTTGCAGGGACATGGATGAGCTGGAAGCCATTATCCTCATCAAATTAATGCAGAAACAGAAAACTAAACACTGCATTTTCACTTTTAAGTGGGAGCTGAACAATGAGAACAAATGGACCCAGGTAGGGGAACAACACGTACTAGGACCTGTTGACAGGTACGGATGGGGAGCATCAAGGAAACTAGCTGATTCATAATGGGCTTAATACCTAGGTGATAGAATGAAAGGAACAGCAAATACCTTTCAAACATGGCACACGTTTAAATATGTAACAAACCTGCACATCCTGCACATGTATCATAGAACTTAAAAAATACAATAAAATTAAAAAAAAAACTCATCTGGGTTTTTGATTGAAATTATGTTGAATTTTTAATTGTACTTGTGAAAGATTGACAACTTAAGAATTTGAATCTTTCAGTTGATGAACATAATCTCTCTACTATTTAGATCTTCTCTAACTTTTCTACGTTTTACAAAACCTATAATCCTCAAATAATGAACATCTTTGTCACTTTTCTGCCATAGAGTTTGATGTTTTTGATGCTGTCATAAATTGTATTTTTAAAACTAATTAATAATTATTTCTTTTATATAAAAATGCAATTGATTTTTGTATATTGATATTGTATCCTGAAGTACTAAATTCACTTATTTATTCTAGCAGCTTTTTCTACAGGCTTTACAAGGTTTTCTACATACATAATATGCCTTCTGTGAATTAAAATTTTTGTTTCTTTTTTTCAATTATGGATACTGTTTATTTTTCTGGATTTATTGCATTAGCTGAACTTCCAATAAAACTTTAAATAGAAGTGAGAGCAAATTGCCTTTTGTTTGTTTGTTTGTTTTGTTTTGTTTCCTGATTTTAGGGGAAAGTGTTTGGGGTTTTGCTTCTCCATTTCCTCTGGCTAGAAAACATCAGTGTTTCCTTTCTTTTTCCCCAACCAAATAGTCCTAAATTGCCCATGGCACTGGGAGTAATTTTTCTTACACTCTAAGTTGGCTATGAGAACCACTGATTCCCCTAGGATAGTTTTCTGTCTGTTCATGTAAAAGTAGCAGGAATTATTGGTTAAGCAAAAATATTTCCTAAATTTGTGAAGTGAAAGATCAATGATGCTAATTTTTAAAGGTTCTGTTAACTCAATTTCTGTTAATGCCTGCATCATGATGAGTCTAGTTCTCTAATTTACTGTAGCATTGTAAAGGGCCTGCTAGTTAACTGATAGTGTACAGTTGCTATTCTTTTATCTTTTCCTGAGTGATCCTAAAAACACTCTTCTATTGCTACTTTAGAAGTTTTTGTAATTGATAATGGGGTGGAGGTGGTAGCTGGCTATTGTGAAAACTGGTGCTCTGGATATTTATCTCTTCTTCTAGTGGTTAGAAATTTCCTATAAGTCTGTTTGCAATCTTGGCAAGAAACCATGACAGCTAAAATCATCAAATCCACATTTGCTAGAACTTAACAAATAATAAGTCTTAACAAATAGAATCACAGTAATAATGTAAAGGGATTTTTATCAGTAATGTCAAGAATTGTATGTTTCTGCAAAAAGTACATTTCCCAGGATGTTTTACCAATAAGCATACTACAGTGTCTCAAAAACATCAGGAAATTATCACATTCTTGATAATATTTGGCAATTTGTAGACCTTTTTCCTCCAAGCTTATGATAACATTTCACATAGTACTCACCTCATTTATCTCCATGCGGCAGTGTAAATAATGGAGAGCTTGCTAGTGAGTCAGTTAATGTAAAATTTGTATTTCAATAGCTTTTAGGATTACTACTGGCATTTGGGTGCATTCAGTAAATACAGCAGTAGAACTTATAATTATGCTACCATTTTTTTGCTATTCCGTTCTACATTTTTTGCTCAGTTATGTGGAGTATGTTCCTATTTAGACGTTTTTTCCTGTATCTCAAAAATACTTTTTCTGAGAAATTGTATTTCATATTTATCAGAGGAATAGATTTATTGATGGTTGACAAAACCTAATCACAGAAAAATAAAGTTATGAGTATAATTAGCATATACAAGAGAAACAGAATATATAGGCAAATGACTTTTTATTATAATAATAAAAATAATACCCTCTACTTATTACTGAATTGACTCACTTTTGTCTTCACTATGGCCTCTATGAAATTTTTACCAAAAACTTTTTATGTATATTATATCATGATGTTTACTATTTTTTCAAGCTTATCACTGAATTGATTTTCTAATCCACTAACTGATTCAACCAACAATGTGTATTTGACAAATACACTGCCTAGGTATAAGGACATTTTATAGGTATTGGCAATTTGTGGTTTAGAAAAATTTGCATAAAGTGTTGGTTCTAAAGTCAATGTCTGACTTCTGGCATAACGAGGGGGAACCATAGAGCAGAAGTAGGAGAAGGGGTTGGGGCAGAGGGGATTGTTCCAGGAGCCAGTGTTGAATGTAACTGCAGGCTCTTGGCAAAAAGGAAATTATTTTAAGTTTAAAGTTCTATTTTAAAATAGTTACCAAATAATAAGGCCAAATAAATAATTACAAACTGGGAACAGAATAAGTGGAACAATTTTTTTTTTTTTTTTTTTTTGCATTGTGGACACTGGAAAGATTCCTAGAGCTACTAGATGTAGGAAACAGGAATTTATGGCCAGGCTGGAAAGATAATGTGAAGATTTCAGATCAGATCAGCCACAATACAATTACAATTCCTTGGAACTTCAGCTCCTTTGACCGGTGTTTTATAAAATAATCCTATTTTCTGAATATTTTCTAAGCATGTTAGAACTATTTGGAAAAGAATTCCAAGGATCTGGTTTCAGGGCATCATACAGTTGTCCTGTCCCATTTGTCTTTGACCATAATACTACAATAATCATTTTTCTCCTGGCTAAACAGCAAGGTGAAATTTAAACAACAATTCATGAGTTAAATGATAAATGTTCTAATAAGATGCTAGATATTTAGACTTTATAGTGTAATTAACAGTTCCAAATTATTTTTGAAAGTAGGCTGAATCCAGACTTACATGTAGCTCTCATCATTATTAGTTAAATATAAGTTAAACTTACACTGCCTAATCTGCTTTAAAAAATTTCTGCATTGTTCTCTGTAGCTACAGAGTGGCGTCAAATATAATTTTTAGTAAGTTTTATAAATTTTCCTAAAACTAGTTGGGTAATGGGTAAAAGCAGAGCTCTAGAGATAGGCCTGGGTGTGAAACTTGGTTATGTTACTCAAAGTGCTAATTGCGCAACCTTGTATTCTTTTTACTCTTTTTGATGCTTCTGGAGTGGCATTACTCAAAAAAACTTTCTGAGAGAATGGAAATATTTGTAATTATCTGTCAATTGAGCAACTAAAGTGTGTTTAGTGTGACCAAGGAAATGAATTTGTAATTATTTTAATATTAATTCATTTAAATGGAATAGCCACGAACAGCTAGTGGCTACTATTGGACACCAAAGAGTGTAAAAGTGGCTCTAGAGTGTAAAAGTGAAAAATTAACCATCATTACAATGACATCCAGTTAAATATAAATAAATAAATGAAAAACCTTAATTTTTAATCAAAATTTATAATTTTATCTTTTCTGATTTTAAAAACCCCTGTATTTACTCATGGGAAAATGCAAAGGAAAGCATATTTTTTAACGAAGTAGGCTTTAAAATGAGCCTTGATGTTTACTTGAAATAACTGTACCTCCATGAAAACTTAGTTATATTTCACATAATGAATCAGATTCCTCATCAACATACCTGAAGAATTAGTGAGAATATTTGTTAACTGACCCAACCCACATCAAATGGTGGTTGTCTTGCACTTAAATATTTAGCTAGTATAGAGTAGGATTAAATTGATAAACTTTCCTTTTCCTTTAAGGAGTCTGTAGTTATTTGGCAGCTGGAAGTATTCTTGATTAGTAATTAAAATAGTATTTCTTTTAGGAATTTAAATACCTCTGTGTGTGTGTGTGTGTGTGTGAGAGAGAGAGAGAGAGAGAGAGAGAGAGAGAGAGAGAGAGACAGAGACAGAGACAGAAAGACAGGCAGAGAGAGAATAATGTTTACCATGGCTTCTAATAATCTATGTAGAAAACCATTCATGATTAGTCCTTCTTAAACAATCAAGGAAATAGGTAGGAGAATCTTTAAATTTCCTTTAGAGATATGTCTACAAAATTTATTCTAAGTAATAACCTATCAGATAATCTTTATGTCTTATTCTATACCAGTGATAATATTATTTTATTATATAATAATTATAACTTATATAAATTACATTGTATGTCGCCTAGTAATTCTGATAAGGTGTTTTTTAAAGTGAGTGCGTAAATGCTGTCTTATGATTATATAGAAAAATAAATACAGACAATGAGTGTCTTCATTGTGACTGCCACTGAAAAGTTACCTAAGTCTTACAGTGTAAGAACTGGCTATGTGGAATGGCATTATTTTGATTTCAGTTAATTAGTATAGTTTATTACATACCAGCACATTAAATACTCATTGAAAAAGTTAATATACTTACCAGCGTGATGAAGAGATCATGAGTAAGCTGTCAATCCAAGCTTTCTTTCATTATTTCTATTTTGTATCCATTAGATTGGGCATAAAGTGTTGATACATAACAATTTTGATAGGTATATGTATAAGTGTACACCTTATGGGGATTAGTGGTTTCAGTAAAAAATTTGGCCAATTGTAAAATATAATTGGTTTTTTAATTGCACAGTTTAATTCAATTACCCTGCAACATTTTATAAATCTGATTAAATGAGAGAAAATCAAGCTCCATTATTGGAAACCAGAGCATGAACTTAATGAACATAGATCACCTTAGTGTGGTACACTTTAAAACACAGCCAAAGAGTGATCTATGCAAGTAAATAGATGAATTAAAAGTAAATGAAAAGTTTGGTTTCTTTTGTAAGGGTGGCAACAGTTAAGTCTCAACTTCCAATTTAGATGATGAAGGGCCATAAGTTTGATATTTCACCACCAATATTTAATTTTAATCCATTCTTAACTTTGTGATGATTTTAAAATGTAGTTTAAATGTAGGGGACCTTGTAAAATGAAGTAATAAATTTACCAGCAGAATACTTTTCAAACAAGATATGTATTTTATTAACTTCCAAAATCCTATTTGGATATATATTAAATTTTGAGATTAAATTTTTTCTAAGATACTTAGAAATTTTTTTTCTCAGACGTTTTCCTGAATAGGATAATTAGTCAGAATAGTTAACATTTTAACTCACATAGACAATGTTTTGTATTTTCAGGGTGTATATGTATGTGTGTATATTCATGTATATGCTATAAAGCTCCTGTGTATCTCAATATGTACTGTTTTATCAATAGGAAAGCAACATTGATCACACTTAGATATCATTTAATAGCCAAGCTAATGATTATTACTATCAACTTATTAAAAATGCATGCAAGTTCTTTGCAGAAGTAGGTAAGTGTTTTGTCTAGAAGTCAGTTGCAGTTTTAAGATTAATTATTATAGATTTTTTTTCTTTTCTCACTTAATCTTGAGTTCTTAGCTGAAGGCAGTTGGGCGATTTATTTTTTAGATGGCACTGATATTGTTCATTTGATGCTAAATGAGTAGGAAACTTCAAAATTCTTAAATCTTAATTAATTCTGTTCCTAGACGTTTTTAACTTTTCAGTTCCTAGGCCAGTGGAGGCCATGACTTTGCCATAGCTTTGAACCGAATACCTAAGTAACGAGGTGCTTAATATAGGTAAAATCAATTATCGATTGCTATATGAACTACTCGCCTTATTAGAATTTCTGGTTTAGTAAATATTTACTGGAACCCTTTATTTTTTGTTTTAATCTTTGTTGATAATTACAGGGAAATTGGCTATTATGAGTATAAAGGGGGAAAAAAGATCCCAGCACACCAAAACTCTTGGTTTTTTCTCTTCTGTGGTCCTGCCAATAATTCTGACCAAAAGCAACCGTGTGGGTTTGCTCTTCACACCAAGTAAATCTCCAGTTCTGTGCAGACATCAACTGGGTGTCCTGCAACTTGGTTCAATTCTGACATTGTCTAACTGGAGTTAGCTTTAGATTCCATGGATTAAGGGCTCAGTTCCATAGACCGCTCCCTACTTCAGATGCAATTGAAGTGTTGGGTCCTCAGGCTACCTACTACTTCTGTCTGAGTTGGCTACACATCAAAACTTTCCATGATCTCCTCTTCAGGCCAGATAATTTGGTCATACATAACAGAAAAAACAGTTTACCCATAATAAACCCTATATTTACCAAAAATACAAAAATTTGGGTGAGGGCAGTGGCACGCATCTCTGGTCCCAGCTACTCAGAAGGCTGAGGTGAGACAATTGCTTAAGAGCCTGGGAGGTGGATGTTGCAGTGAGTCCAGGTCATAGCACGGCACTCCAGTCTGGGTTACATACAGGATAAGAGACTCCATCTCAAAAAAGAAAAGAAAGAGAGAAAGAAAGGGTAAATTATCTTCCTTTGGTAAACTAAATTGGGGTGTTAATCTAATCTCACAGGAGGTGTGGTGTATTTGTTGTGTCTTCTTGCCAATTTGTAATTCTATAAATTTTTGAAAATGGATATATGTTGCAAAGATAATACCTTTTCTTTTGCGGAACTTCAGCATATTTTGCATTATAATTTTTGAACATCCATGATCATTATTAACTGTATTGTATACTTTACTGACAGTTATTGTTGAAATTAATAATTAATATAGTCTAATTAAGTACTTTATAATTAGTGTTAAGAAAAATCTGTCCAGGTTAATAGTTGTTAAAAGAAAGAGAAAGATTATTCATTTTTATATGTTTGTTTTATATGTTTTGCAGGAATACATATGCAGGTTTGTTATATGATATATGGTGTGATGCTGAGGTTTGGGGTATGTTCTATCCTGTCATCCACATACTGAACATAGTATCCAATAGGTAGTTTTTCTGTCCTTACCTCCTCCCTCCCTCCCTTCATTAGTAGTCCCAGTATCTGTTGTTCCCATGTTTAAGTCCATATTTACCCAATGTTTAGCTCCCACAAGTGAGAACATGCAGTATTTGGTTTTCTGTTACTAGGTTAATTCATGTAGAATAATGGCCTCCAGCGACATCCGTACTGCTGCAAAGCATATGATTTTTTTTTTTATGTAACACATTTTATTTGTTCAGTCCACCACTTATGGATACCTAGGTTGATTCCATGACATTGCTATTGTGAATAGTGCTGCAATGAACATAAAAGTGCATGTGGTCCTTTTCGTAGAATTTTTCTTTTCCTTTGGCTACATGCCCAGTAATGGGATTGCTGGGTTGAATGGCAGTTCTAATATTAGTTCTTTGAGAAATCTTCAGATCACTTTCCACAGCGGTTGAGCTAATTTACATTACCATCAACAGTGTATGAGTGTTCTTGTTTCTCTGCAGCGTTACCGACATCAGTAGATTTACTTAATCTAGATGAGTCGAGGTGCCAGGGGTGATTACCCTTACCTTGTCTCCTGCTAAATCATGGAGGTTTGGGGAGTTCCTTCAGACCTCCAATAGCTTTGTTTGTGGAGATCCGGTGAGATTCTTCAGATCCATAATAAAACTTATTTAATCCTAGAGGGGTCCTGTTAAGAATTCCTTCTTTATCCTGTCATGCTTCAAGGCCCAGGAAAAACCTAGGAAAAACCCTTGGTGGGCTTTTGTTACATTCCAGCCTTTGTATAAGGGGACCGACTCCATTAAGTTTTAATATTTAACTTAACCACTCAGTCAGTACCGAAACAGTTGTGGAGGCCTGCCTGTTCAGCTGTTAGTGAGACCTGGCCTGTCACATTAGCTCATAATGCTATATAATTTCCACTAAGCCATGCTTCCTGTAGATGAATGATAGTTAATATATGTGGATACATAGATATTGAGGACATTTTAAAATTTATTTATTTATTTAAGTTTCAGATATCATTAAGTTTTAAATTACCTATTTTTCCTAATAGAAGAGTGCAGAAAACTTCAATTAATTAAAAGTTTAAAACTTTCAAATTTTTTATATTTCCATATTTTCTTTACATTATAATTTAAATTACTATTTTGATAATAAATATATAATAAAGCCTTGTTTCTGCCACGCAGCCTTGTAGCTAACACTCTGAATTTTTCCTTCTTTTCTCTTCGGATTTCTCACATGGTGATTTAAAACTATCTCTTGTTTTGTTTGACTTTAGGCATCTTACAGAATTTCTAGAATTGGTCTGTTACTTGTGTAGGTTGGGTGAATAAATATGCTATTGAGTTGTAGAGCTTATTTAAAACCTTATATTAGCTATAGTTTTTATTTCACAATACATATTACAATTTTCATTTTATCAAAGTCAGTTTTGTATAATGTGTATAGTACTTTTCTAATTATAAAAACAATTTACTGTAGAAATTGGAAAGAATTACTGAAAATAAATTCAGAAACTCTAAGTAAAGAAGGAAATTAAAAATTACCCACATAGAAGAATGAAAATATGTATTGTATTAGGCTTAGACAATGTCTGAGCATTTTTATTAAACCACTGCAAAGGGATGATAACAAACTAGGCTTCTGTCTTAACAACTACAAATTACCCTGAGGATTTTTCTAGTGTTAAAGATCAAATACCTAACTCTAAATGGGATAAAACTTGTTAAAAGCCTATTAAATTCACTTTGCATTCATTTATATATGAATTTAATAATAGATAAAATTTATAAAAAATTATCATCTCTAACACTAACCATGTTTTCTTATTTCTTCTATTTAAAGTATGTTTCACAAAACGTTGGCATCCATATAAACAAGAAATGAATGGAAATTGGGATTCTGTTTTAGTGAAATGCGCTATTCATCTTCAACTTCAGGTCTCATAATTTGGATGATAGAATGGGCAAATGCTGATTGCAAGTTATTTCTGACATCCTTGAACTTACCTGTGACTTGTAGTAATGGGATCATACAGGTTTACAAAAGCACACTATCATTTGCATAAACAAGACATGATATTTCCCTTATGTCAACAATCAAAGATTCATTTTCAAATATAAATAAACATATAAGATGTCATTTAGAATGTGCTTTATATTTTGAAATTTTGTCATGACTTTAGAGATTTTGGAAACTGCTTATATGAGATATTCAACTTATGCAAGATCTGCAACCAAGATATAATAACAGCTACATGTAAAAAGAGTACTTGAAAGAAGGAGATAATCTTAACAAATCTATTATGACAGGAATGATAAGCAGTGGCTACTAACAGAGACAATAATTTGCTGGAAACTGCTGAAGTAACCAAATTGCTGTATCTTGAGAGTAAAGGTATTTCTTAAATTATACATACTACACAGATCTTCCTGCCATTTCACTCCACAATCATACTAAAAAAAAAAAAAAAGAAAAAGTCAAATGAAAACAAAATATAAACAAGTGATTGTGTAAAAAAGTAAGTTCATGCAAAAGAAATAAAATATATTTGAGATAAACAGTCTGATGAGAACCTTGAAAATGTTCAGAATGCATTTTATTAAAGCAGTGTACAAAACTTCATTTTGAGGGATTATTTCTCTTAATTTGCCTCATCATCGTGGAGTGAATGGTGATGTGTAGGAGTTGAAATATATATGTATACACACACATATATATGTGTATATATATATGTGTGTGTATATACGTGTGTATGTGTATATATATATATGTATATCTGTGTGTGTGTGTATATATACATGCGTATAATATATACACATACACACATATATACATATATATACATATATATGTGTGTATGTGTATATATGTACATATATATGTATATATGTGTGTATGTGTATATATGTATATATGTGTGTATGTGTATATATGTGTGTGTATATATACATATATATGTATATACATATATATACACATACACACATATATACATATATATGTATATATACACACACACACATATATATATTTACACATACACACATATATATATACATACCTTGGACAGTTGTTAATCAGGTAATAAGCTGGTAAAAACATCATACACATACTTGCAGAAAAAGTCAAAAGATATGTCAACAAAGAGTCAAACTGTAAAATATTTGAGGCGATTTATTCTGAGCCAAATAAAAATGACCATGATCCATGACACAACCATCAGGAGGTCCTGAGAACATGTGTCCAAGGTGGTTGGAGTGCAGTTTGGTTTGATACATTTTAGGGAGGCATGATACATCTATCAAATACAATTAAAAAATATATTGATTTGGTCCAGAAAGGTAGGACAACTCAAAGCAGGGACTTCCTGACTACAGGTAAATTTAAAGATTTTCTGGTTGACAATTGGCTGAGCTTGTCCAAAGACCTGGGATCAATAGAAAGGAATGTCTGGGTTGCTATAAGGGTGGTGGAGACCAAAGTTTTACTAGGTAGATGAAGCTTTTAGCTGGCAGGCTTTAGAGAGAATAGGTTGTAAAATGTTTCTTATCAGACTAAAAGTCTGTATTGATGTTAGAGATGTAGAGGTATAATGAGGCATGTTTGACCTCCACTTCCTTTCATAGCCTGCAACAGTCTCTTGGGTTAAATTTTAAGAGCCCTGGTTGCATTCAGATGGTTGGGGAGCCTTAGAATTTTATTTTGGTTTACAGGTACTAGTCATTTCACCAGCTTCAAATGAAAGCTATCATCTATTGAATTTCACATATGTGCAGTAACAGAACTAACTCACAGCTGATATTAGTAAGAAATTATTTTACCTGTTCTATAATGTCAAACTTTTAATAATTTGTTGCAGAATTTTAGAGACTGGAGAGACCGTTGAGGTTGCAGAAGGAATTTATTTTAGGTGTACACCGGCCCAGCTCGGAAACAAATGGCTGAGCCCCTAACAAAGACAGGGCTTGACTTTTTATATGTGAAGTACAGTGCCACTAAAACAAGTTTGCAGGTGTAGAACAAAGGTAATTCATTAGGCAATAACAGACACCTAATTTAGGCTTACATATGACTGCTGCTGTGCGACCCAGATTGCTGAGACCAGCTCAGGCCTAGAGATCCCAACCCAGGTGGTGGTGAAGGAATTAAGAAACAGAAACAAAGATAGAGTGCAAAAGTGGGATCAGAGTGGGACCGTCAGGGGTTTGACAGCATTTCCCTGCTGACAGCCCAGGGCAGACTCTGACCCACGTATTTATTCTTTGTGAACAAGTGATTATTTTTAATAAGTAGGTGCTCAGTGTTTCTTCATAGAATAATAATAGACCAAACAGGCAGATAGTGCCTGTTCACTACTAAAATACAAATAAGCTAGAAAGCACTGTTTGTGAGTCAGCAGTGGGAAGGTCATATACCCTGTGTTTGGGGAACTGGTTTAACTAGTACATGACTGTTACATATTGCTTACTTATTCTAGCAGTTTTCTGCCTGGGGATGGCTCGGTGTTCCTTGCCATCACCTCTCAACAACAACATATACTCCATCACATACACATCAAGACCTTCTCCCAACACAGATGTTCACCATCTGTAGGGCTTAAGGATTCTAGCACGGGCCTTATCGATTGCCCTCTGCTACAGCACCTAGAAGGCTGGAGTCCTGCCTGCTTGGGCATTTCTTACAACTGTCACTGTGTTACAGAAACTTACAGTTATCAGCTTTAGAGAACAAGAATACAAGAATGTATAAACTTATAAAACTCACAAAGCAGAATACAATTCCATGGGAGGGGGATGGACTCAGGGAAGTTTGCTTATAAAGGAAATTTAATTTCTACTTATCTTTCCTGCATTAATTTTATTTTTACTAATCTTTTCCTCTTCAAATTAATATTTTGGAAAATAAAATTTTAAAAATAATTAAAATTATTTTAACTACACTTAAATACTATATTCTTCCATCCAAGAAGTTCAAATTTAGCATCATGTTAAATGTTTTAACCATTTGTTTTGAAATATTTTTATGATTACAAAAAAATTGCAACAAAATAGAAGGTTTTTGGAAACAGTTGAGATAAAGTTGTGTAGGGGAAAAAAATAAACCCTATAAGATTGAAATGAGACCCTCTAACAAAAGAGAGATTAATACAAAAATGATACACAGAAGTTTATCAATTTGTATATTTCACAGATATGTGGGAGACACCCAGGGAATGAGTAGTTTTTAAATAGATGGCTTTCAATTCCAGTTTACATAGCATCTTCAACAAAAAATAGCAAATTTTTAGAGAAGTGAGAAGACAAAGGAGAAGAACTTTGAGTCTGTAGAGGTAGCAACTTGTGGGAAGGCAAAATATGGCAGATAAAAGTTAACTAGTAAACCTTGTTAATATAGATTCCTCTGTACCATCTCCATTTCCATAAGACTCCAAAGTTGTCTTCAGTGGTTAACCTTTGTTCTTCCTGATAGTAATGCAAATGGGGGCAGGATACCTTTTGTTTTTGCAAATCTAGAATGCCTAGAGTGGGGCAGGGTAGCTGGAATAGTGATATCTTTTATCTTTGCTCTGCTTTTAGGCAAATTGAGGAAGAGCAAAGAGATTTCCTGTGTCTTCTTCTTAATTGTCTTCGGCTCAACAGCTGTTTATATTTTGGAGAAGTAAATCCTGACTTCCTATATTTGTGTACATCATGACAGCCCTAATGCCTTAAAATTTTAGTGTGCATTTCCAAAGAATAATGATATATGTAGTATAAAACCCAGTTTAGCTATCAAATTTAGAAAATGTACCACTGATAGAATAGATTTAGGTAATAAATAATTCACATTTTAATTTTGTCAGTTATCACAATAATGTCCTCTGAAGCATTTTTGGGAAATACAATATTCAATCCAGGATCTTATACTGCATTTAATTTTCATGTAGCTTTAGTTTTCTTTAATCTGAAAGAAGCTTTGTCTTTCATGACAGTGACAATCTTTAAGAATTGAGAAATGTTTCTCAATTGGGGTTTGTCTGGTATTTCCTCATGATTAGCATCAGATTGTGTACTTTTTGTTGGAATAACATGTAAGTAATATGTGTACTTTTCAGGATATTACATATGGAGGCACATAATGACTATTTGTCTCTTTTTGGTGAGAATTAATCATTTGGTTAAAATTTTGCTCATTTTCTCCACTGTATAGATACCATTTCCTTTTATAATTAATAAGTAATTTATAGGGAGATACTTTGAGACTGTGTAAATATTCTTTTCCTTGTTAACCTTTTCTTACCTATATTTAGCATCAGTTGATGATTTTTGTCCAATCCAAACCTTAATATAATGGTTGCCAAGTAAAAACTTTTCCAACTCTACCAGTAATTTTAAATGTATCATTAGCTATTTACTATAAAGAGGAGTCTTCCCTTCCACTTTATTTTTTAATCTACCTACTATCAATTTGTTATCAGCATGAACTACTGGATTTCTGTTAAATTGAGTTCGTTCTAATCCATCACTGTGTCAGAGGACTTTGAATCAGAGTGATTCCATCTTAAATAGGGGCTGGGTTAAGGCTGAGACCTGGGCTGCACTTCCAGGAGGTTAGGCATTCTTAGTCACAGGATAAGATAGGAGATCAGCACAAGGTACAGGTCATAAAGACGTTACTGATAAAATTGACTGTGGTAAAGAAGCTGGCTAAAACCAAGATGGTAACAAAAGTGACCTCTTTTTGTCCTCACTGCTCACTATACACTAATTATAATACGTTAGCATACTAAAAGACACTCCCAGGAGCACCATGATAGTTTACAAATGCCACGGCAATGTCCGGAAGTTACCTATATGGTCTTAAAAGGGGAGAAACCCTTAGTTCCAGGAATTGCTCACTCCTTTCCTGGAAAACTCATGAGTAATCCACCGCTTGTTTAGCATATAATCAAGAAATAACTATAAATCTACTCAGCTGAACAGCCCATGCCTCTGCTTTGCCTATGGAATAGCCATTCTTTTATTCCTTTACTTTCTTAATACATTTGATTTCACTTTATGCACTCACCTCGAATTTTTTCTTGCATGACGTCCAAGAACCCTCTCTTGAGGTCTGTATTGCTACCCCTTGCCAGTAACAACTTCAAAAAATAAAAAAAGAAAGAAAGAAAAGAAATTGATGTTCATTCAAATTTGGCCAGTGCTAGCCATTTGAAACAACTCCTAGGATCTTTTGACTTATCTCTCCCCATCATTTTTTGTTGTCATTTGTTTGTTTGTTTTTAGCACTTTTGGGGCATGTAGTTTCTGGTATAAGAGAATGTTTTGGATCATTTTGTATCTTCCTTGCTCAAGTTCTGGACTCAGTAATTTGTTCTGGGAGCCTGTTTTACTATTATTATTTATTGTTGCTCTTTGTTTTTTAGTGGGTAATGGCATTTAGAAATAATGATATTTAGATCTCAGCACTAAATGTGCTCATTGCAGTATGTATGATTGTTTATAGCCCTCTCAGCAGTGTGTGTGTGTGGTGTGCACACACACACACACGTCAATGCTTGTCTCCAATTTCAATCACATGATTAGCTACCACAGTGCTCTTGTCTTTCTCCATTCCACTGTTACATTCTCATAACTTGATTTTTCCAAAATGAGAAGTAACATCAACACATTAACTCGTTTGCTTAACCATCTCCTGAAATCAACACATTTATTCACTTTATCTAAATTACCATGCACAAAAAAATTTCAGAATTGTAATATCCAATAACTCTGTAAAAACGAAATAAAAATAAAAATAAAAAACAACCTACTCAGAAGAATTTAAGATTTGTTTATGTTTTTTTTTTCCTTTGGACTAAATTTTTTTTAAGTATATTTAAACACTGGGGATAAGTTTTCTTTATGTTTTTGTTTTTTTCTTTTAGTGTGGCTATATTATTCATTTGAAATGAAAGTTGGTTCATTTGTCACTGCAACCACTATGTTTCTAATATAAAAAACACTGATAGGATTCTAGAAGTCAAAACTATGCAACAGTATATGCTTAGAGAAACCTTATTCACCCCAACCTTTTCCACCTGGTTTGTTAGGACTCCTACTCTTTGTAGGTAAATGATTTCTTGATTTCTGGTTTATCATTCTTCAGTTTCTTTTTTTAAATGTACATATATGCCCATATATTATTTTACTCCTATTTCTTTACACAAAAGTCACATAATATACATATGCTATACACATATATAACATGCAGTGTATCTTTTATCCTTTATTTTGTCTATATATAATACACAATATATCTTTTGTCCTTTGCTTTTTGCACATATTAATGAAGAACTCTCCATATCAATTCATAGAAATTTTCCTTACTCTTATTACAACTATATGGAACCTCAGTGTGTAAATTGAGCATAGATATTTAACCAATTTTCTATATTTGGACATTCCACTGTTTTGCAATTGTAAATATTGCTTATGTTAATAACCTTGTGCAAATGTCTTTTCTTATTGTTGCCCTAATATGTATAGGATAAACTCCTAAAAGTCAGATTATGGGGAGAGGGGAGAAAGGGAATGTATCTCTCTCTATCTATCTTTATGTGTGTGTGTGTGTGTGTGTGTGTGTGTGTGTGTGGTATTGTTAGATGCTGCTAAATTCCTCTATTTTGGGATTGCACCAGTTTGCATTCTCACCAGCAATGTCTGGAAGTGCCTATTTTCACACAGCCTCACCAATAGTATGTAGTGTGTTCAAGTTTTAAAATTTCCCAGTCGGGTAGTTGAGAAATGGTTCTCAGTATAATTTTACTTTAATGGATATGTAATGAAAAGGGTGTGTGTGTGTGTGTGTGGGTGTGGGTGTGTGTGTGTGTTATAGCTGTGACTACCTTAAAGTAAGCTATAGTCTTGGGATATGGGGCAATAAAAATAGTATGAAATCCAGCCTGATAAACTATATAAGGATTGGCTTAATTTTACGAAATTTTAGGGGCCATTTCTTTCTAATGGCAAAAAAGAGTGAAACACATTTCCCTATACACTTGCTTTTCTGAGTAGTTCCCTCCCCCTCAATTTTACTCATTCATGTAGTCACTTTCTGTGAATACATCTTGGGTAGATGTCTCTGATCTTCTTTACTATATTGTACAGGCTCATTCGAAACCAATGTTCCATACTACCAGATGTTGAATCCCTGGATTTATGCTTTCTCATTGTTTTGTTTTGTTTTACTTGGACTTTGGCCTATGGCTACTTCTCTCTTCTCTTGTAAATGGACAAAAGTAGAATTTAGATCTATGGCTCTAATAGTGGACACTCATCTCTCTCAATCCCGTGTTAAAGAGGAACATATTTTCTATAGCTCTTTTATCTGATAAGACTTTTCTTTTAAAATATTCCCTTACATTTCCAAAGAGCACCTACTTTTTTCCGTTTCCAAAAGGGCGTGGAGTCTCATTCAACTATCATGTTCTTTCCATAAGATTTATTGTCCTTGTCTAGACACTTCTGTACACCAAGAAGGCAAGGAGAAAGTTTTGTGGATGTACACAGTTTTACAATATGGTTGATAAGACAACACAGTAGATTTTCTATTTTTCTAGTTATATTTCAGCAGAAAAGGGTACGATTTCATAGTTAAAAAACAGTAATTTTCTGATGATGTCACAACTCCAAAATGTTGGAATTTTAACTCAGACTCATCTTCCACAAGACCAATTTCTACTGTACTACACTGCTTTAGAGTATAAATTATCCTAAGGGTCAGCATGGAAATGTGTAGTCTAAAAGGATGTCAGATATTAAGGCCTTATCAATGGGGGCAGACACTGTTTAATATGATCACCCTACCATTCAAATTTGTCTGTTAAGTTTGAGATGAAGGCTGAGACTTGTGGAGGACAAATGACTTGGATCAGCTGAGGAAAGCTGTAGAAGAAAAGGCAAGGAAATTAGAGTAAGAATTGAAAATGCTTTGCATACAGTAGGCTCTTACTGTATATTTATTAAATATTATTGAGTAATGAAATGTTGATCAAAATATTTTGATCTTTTTATCAAAAGGACATTAGGAGTTGGAAATGACATAGAATACTTAGAGGTCAAATAACTTAGGCAGGAGCCGAAACTGAATTGGTCACAACTCCAGAGTAAAAACGAGAGAATTAAAGGTTAAATATACTGTAGTAATCAGTGCAGAATAACTAATGTTCTAGAAATCAGAATGTTAGGACAAAGGTCAGTGAGGTCACATTTTAGAGTAGTTAAAAAGCCAGGAAATTAGTTGAAGCTGCACAGCTTTTGCAAACTTCAGAGGCCAAATAAAGAACAAAAAGGGATTGTAGAAAGGTTTGACTTGAAATAGTTTCATCTATAAATAGAAACTCCAAGTAAGCCATATCCTATTAGGTTAGGAATGCCTGACCTTCCCTCACTTGATGCTGTTTGCTGCGTGTGTGGGCTGAGGCAACAGACTATTACAAGTAAATAAGTACACAACAATCCTACTCGAAGTAAAAATTAAAGTACTAGACTTAGATGTAAAATGAATTTTGATTACATTCACAACACATTTTTGAATGAAGTAAGACAAGCTCTATTAATGTAGATAGATATCATTTTATACATTTAATTTCTAATTTTAAAAGATTGTGATTCTTTGGTAATGTTAAAGTAATGAATATTATTTTTAATTTCTAGATATTTCTTTTTTTCAGTAGTTGTTTTCCTCTTTTTTTTCCTCGTTCTCATTAAATAGATATCCCAGGAGAAAAAGAAAGAAAATCTCATTGGTGAAATGGCTGCTGATATAATGTGGCATAAATTTATAGCAAAAACTTTAGAAACAGCTTCATGAAAGTCAGTTTATTTCTTAGTCATTTTTATTCCAAATTTAGGAGTAATAAAAGTATAATTCTCACTTGTTCAAGTCTTTGCTTAGGCTTTAGCGACCATGTGAGAAGTAAACCATGGAGAAATAAATCTTGTTAAGTCAAAATTCTGTCATTACTTAACAGTTTACTCTAACATTTATTGGCTTAAAGTTACGTTTATTATCTCATAGTTTCTTTGGTCTAGCAATTTAGGTGCAGCTTAACTGTGTCGTCTGGCTCACTCTTTTGCAAGGCTGCAATCTAAGTGTCTCCTAGGCTCAGTCACATGGAGGTTTGGCGAGGGAAGGATGCCACTTCCAGTGGGCAGGATTCGCCTTCACGGGGACTGTTGGACTGAAGCTTTAGTTTCTCCTTGCCTGTTGGCTGAAGGTTGTCCTCTATTCCTTGCCATGTGGATCTCTCTATAGAGTAGCATACAACAAGGCAGCTGGCTTCCGTCAGGGGAGTGAGCAAGAGGAGCCAAAAGAATGCAAGTGAAGTCAGGTTTTTTGCAATGTATTCTCAGAAGTGAGCTCTTACTCACTTTTTTTCCTTAAGAGCCAGTCACCAGGTCCAGCCCATACTCAAGGATAGGATTACACAAGTTTGTAAATACAAATGGGAGGAAACTGTCTTAGAAGGCTGCTTACCACCTATGTTTTACTTTTTCCTCCCCACCCCATTCTGAGATTTTTACTAATTATCAAGTAAGATTTACATAGCCCACAAATCAGTAAGTAACATTGCCCTGACTGGCACGTTCATTTTCAACTTTATTAATTAATATGCTATGAATATTTGTTGAAAAAACCTGAATGCATACAATGTCACTGTATATCTTATTGTATGTATTTTATCATAAGGGTATGTATGACAGTATATGGATGCATTAGGCACAGATATAAGCAGCCACTCTGAAAGATATACCAGAGGGTTCTCATGTGAAGTGACAACTATTCCTTGTTAAGAAAATGCAGGAAAGGCTCATTTGGCTTAGGAAGTAGCCTGTGTTCTGCTTTAATCTGGATTTCTCATTTGTGTATGTCACTTTGCTGTTGTTTCTATGCCTTTCTTCCTTGGTGTTAATATCTCTTATTTCAGTATCCTTATTCTATTTGCAAGAAACTCTCAGTATCTGCTAATGCAATTGATCAAAGGTCATTTTAAGTATAGTCTTTATAAATTGATTTCTGCAGTCTTTGTTTCCCTTGCTCCAATATGTCCTGCAAAATCCTTGCTGCCTGCATTAGTTGTTAACCTCAAGAATAAGTTTTGTCTGTTTGCTTGGCCCTGTACCTCCTTCTCTTTCCTGGTAAATCTGTGCCTGCCCTTATGTCTTTTCTGCCACCGTATTTCTTTTTCTGGTGCTAAGGTTAAGGTTATGTTTTACATGCTATTCACTTTGGCCAGATGAGTCAGTTTTGGGGGGGTCTGAGCTGAAATGTGACCCTGCCATGTTTGCAGTACCATGATATCAACAAAAATCTCAGGAATAATTTTCTTTACAGTATTTTATTTTCACTATTTTGTATGTCACATAATGATGATAAATTAGAAATGATAGACATTTTGCATCTTATTTGAAAAAAACTCTGAAAAACTTTTATTCTTTATCAACATGGCAATATCAAACACTATTTTGACCCTCTTTCTCTCTCTCTCTTTCTCTCTCTCCGATAGCTAACTAGGGGATAACAAATGAAGAGGCCTCCATTATAACTTTAATTTTCTAAATGAGTAATTGTATTTTATTTATTTATACAATTTAGTTTTATACTGGCACAAACTTCCTTAGAAGGTATGATGGGATTTTTTTTTTTTTTTTTAAGAAAATTAACGTACTCTATTGATATGTAGGTCTTTTCTCTTTGGTCCTCTTATTTAGCAACTTTAATCCTTTTATTCTTTCAGTCTTATAAAACATAACTATAATGACAAAGAGAGACTTGTAATTTTATTTCAAATGCAGGAGAGAAATGATTATATATTTTTATAGTTATTGTTTCTTTCTCAAATAGAGCTAGATGTTTTATCTTTTAGTTTAATGCAGTAAAATCTTCAAGTTAGTGTTCTGGCTTATTAAATACTTGGGTTTTTTGTTGAGAGAGCTGAATAAAAATATGCAGATTGTGTGAATTCAGGTGTGTGATGTTTTCAACAGCCTACAAATCATAAAATGCAATTTTCTCCTTTTAGTGCCTGGTTCATGATACTAAATGGCTTAGAAAATTGTATTAGGTAATTTTCTCTAGTGCATTTGATGCACATTGCACTAATATTGTGAAGTGCCTTTGTTTAACACATTTTCTTATAAGTTAAATAAATTAAAATTTCTGAAGGATGGAATTGGATCAAGATGATTATGATTAGTAAGATGGCTTATTCCTCTCCAATAATATTAAATATGATTAATTCCATACATTACTGATGTAAACCTAAGTAACTTCACCATTTACTCTAATGACCACTTTCTTGCTTATATATTAGTAGATGAAGAGTGCTTTGTCTAATATTTATGCAACAAAGCCTCTTTATTCCTGCAGATGTATGTAGGAGATGTTACCAATATCTTCCATAAAAATGGTTTTATCACTCAAAGTAGCTATTTTCAGAGACACCTAATAATGACTCCATTCATTTCAGGAGTTTTAAAAATTGTACGCAAATCTAAAGCAAGATAAGACTCTTTTATACCTGCTAATGCTCAGGTAAAGGATATGCGTTATGGTAAAACATTTATGGAGTGATAAAGACCTTTGTGGGATGACAAATATATGCAGCTGATGAAGTGATTCAGGCAGATAAGAATGACTTACTCAGAGCAAGAGCTTATCTTTGTGTCTTCTATTTATAAAGATGAGGCTTCCATTGTATTTAGCTATTTCTAGCAGATTGTTTTTTTTCATGCTACTCCCTATCTGTTCTGTACTACCTATTTTGGGGTTCTGTTTAGCTGGGACCTGGCATATGTTGAGTGCTTAGCATATAGTGAACACTCAATAAATGTTGATTTTACAAATTAGTCTATGGAATTAGCATGGCTCCTTACTCTTATGGTAGCATAACCGTAAATAATTGTTCTGAGCTACCTTTTAGGTTCAAAAATTAGCATTAAGGTATTAATGACAGATAATGTGATATCTCACCATCATTCTTTCTACAATAATCTTATTTTATAGGGAAGAAATCTAACATGATAACTAATTTTATAGAAATTTTATCCCCTTAGGCAGATTGAAGTTAAGGATATCCTACTGGTATCTTCAGTAGGATCACATTATCAAGTGTAGGAGAGGAAAAAACAATTTTCTCCTCTACCTTTCATGAGTTCTTACCTTGGATTCCCTATAATATAAGACAGACTAACAAGATAGAAACAATTGGTTTAACAACATGTGTACCTCCTGTATACATGAAAAATAACCCAAATAAATGAGTTCCAAAGGGTTTACTTACACTTCAGTCTTAACTACCATAGTTCTGTGAAACAAAGAAAGAAGGGTATGGGGAAAGATCTGGTTAAGGCAAGATTACCAGAAAAGCACCATAGAACAAGGGAGAAGTATGTTTTAAAATTTTAAATTGATGCTTTCTCATTTGATTAAGAGGCTCTAGTGATTTATTGATTTAAAAAGACACAATTACAAATGGATATTTACTTTATAGATGTAAATTTTAATAGTAAAAGGGTGACTTTTCAAAACTTCTTCTATTTCTGCAGTTTCTCAAAATAACCAGCTCAAAATGATTCTTATACCACAAAGGCCTATTTCAAGTGACATATTCTGGCCTCATTCAGTCATACTTTGGGGTGGCATATTCTGAGCCCTCCTGAGTCAGTGTATTCTGTTGAGATGAAGTGAAGTTCAAGACAGTTTGCAACCATATCTATTTAAAGCAAAAGTCATACAATCCTTAAAAAAAGATGTTAGGTAGCATACCTGGTTATAGTATTAATAGTATTGTCATTGGAGTTTTATTCTCTTCCTTTTCCATTCCTGAAGTTCTAGAACACAGAGGCTTAGATCTGAATATTGTTTATAGCTCAAAATATTATGTACCTGTATGACTTCATTGAAAGACATTTAGAAAATAAGACAGAGAAGAAGCTGAGATTTAATAGTAGAGAAATGAGAGAATAACATCAATAAGATGGTGAACTAAGAAGCCTTACTCCCCTGCCCCCATGCTGCCTCACTAATAATTCACAGATAAATTCCCTCTTGTGAGAAATCCAGAACCTAATAAAAAGGCTCCTGCAACTGCAGTGATGGCAAACCAAACTCACAAAAGCCAGAAAGAAGGTTTAGGACACATTTCTGTCAGAATGCCTAGCCCGGCACAACATTGTACAATCAGAAAAAGATACCCTACTTTCCGGCCTCTCCCAGAGAAGAAAAGAATTTGGTTTGGGACTCTCCTGAAGACTGGATTCTTTCTTGTTAAGCTTGGGCCTCTGACATGATTGGCACAGTCTAGCTGCCAAGAGGAGAACAGAGATGATGATTTATACTGGTAGATGCTGTAAGTCATACTCACTGCTCAGCATAGTGGGTGGATGAGAAATCCCAGCTCTCCGCTTTCCTTTGGGGAGAAAGAAGTTGCCCTATTGTCAAACACTCCAACTTCTCTGAGACTGCTCAAAGGATAGAAAAATGAAACTAAACCAATAGGAAACATTGGTTTGGAAATGGAAACATAGGTCAGAGGTTATTTATGTTGACATTTTAGAAGAGTTAAAGATAATGGTAAGAAATTGAATAGAGACCTTAAAACTTTTATAAAATAAGGAATTGAAGTTTCAACTTGAATATGTGAAGTATCTGTGCCATAGGACTCAATAAATTAAGCCTTAAAATTGAGATAATGAGATTGAGCCAGTACTGAGAAAAATGGCTTATCATTGTCGCTCTTATGAGATTTGGTTTGCACAAGCTGTTGAATAGACTAAACCAAAGAGAGGCCAAACCAAAGAGAGGACTATGCTCATAGTTAATCAGAACTGCATACTATTGTTAGAAAGACTTGGTCCAAGACCAAATGGTCTTACCAATACGGTGACATGTCAAGAGAGGTAGAAGGATTTTCCTAAGTTATTGCAGATCTTGAGAAGTAGAGTAAATTTGACCCCAGTTAGCTGACACCCAATCCACTGTTCTTTTCAATATGTCTAGAATGTTTTTTTTTTTACCTGAAACATAAGCGAATACTGAGGATCTGGAATTGAAAAGGAGACTCATAAATGATGTGTTTAAGTAGAAGTAGTCCCAGGAGGTACTGACAGTTGTCACAGTGTAGAGCCTATATTCATAAAACTGCTTGCATAACATATATCTCAGTTGCACATGAAGAAATTTAGTAATATTTAATAGTGATGAGAAAGGGATGACTTGCCCTCACTGTGTCTGCAACAGTCTGGTGACTGTTTTCCTGAGCTTTGCAGCAACATATTATTATGTAAAAAAAATAAAATGGCCATGATACCAATGTGAAAACAAGTAGGAAAAAACAAAACAATTTTATTTTCTGCCATAATAGAAATATGTTCAACAAAACCACTCATTGTAGTTTAGCCACTTATCTCCCAGATCCTTGCTATTAACATTCATGTCATAAAGAATTAGAATGTAAGCCATTAACTGCTTCCATAATAGAGAAAATCAGAGATGTACTTGAGAACAATAAAGAGGAATATTGCCATCTACTTCTATAATGGATGTAGATTATTCAGAAAAAAGGCTCCATGGAAAAGAGTCTTGTGAATGCAAGTTATTACTCTAATAGGAAATGATTAAGTGTTAAGACTACCAGTCTGGTTTGATTTGCTTTAAAACAAATAACATGGTTTGATCTTTTCCAGAACTCAGGACCTAGTATTAGTAGTGTCAAATAAAATGATTTCACTGAACTACTAATATCATGGAAAACAACTGCTCATATGCTTTGAGAACTTGAAAAAAGTTCTTGTAATTGCTCCACAGTTAGTATTCAAATCTGGAAACACAATATCTTTCTTTTTTTTTTTTTTTCTTTACATTAGAGTTTCTCTCCAAAAGTATTATACTTCAGTGTATAGTTTTCTTGGATTTCAAAACTTAAAATTCTAAAAATATTTTAAATTTCAACATACATGTTTTGTGCATCCTCTAGCCTATGTGTTAGTTTCATTTTTTTAAATTGTAGTTTAGGTTTTGGGGTACATATGAAGAACATGCAAGGTTGTTGCATAGGTACACACATGGCAGCGTGATTTGCTGCCTTCGTCCCCTTCACCTATACCTGGCATTTCTCCCCATGCTATCTCTCCCCAACTCCCCACCCGGCGCTGTCCCTCCTCTATTTCCCCCCAACAGACCCCAGTGTGTGATGTTCCCCTCCCTGTGTCCATGTGTTCTCATTGTTCAACACCCACCTATGAGTGAGAACATGCGGTGTTTGATATTCTGTTCTTGTGTCATTTTGCTGAGAATGATAGTTTCCAGGTTCATGCATGTCCCTACAAAGGGCACGAACTCATCAAAGGGCTGCATAATATTCCATGGTGTATGAAAATGTGCCACATTTTCCCTGTCCAGTCCATCATCGATGGGCATTTGGGTTGGTTCCAGGTCTTTGCTATTGTAAACAGTGTTGCAATGAACATACATGTGCATGTGTCCTTATAGTAGAATGATTTATAATCCTTTGGATATATACCCAGTAATGGGATTGCTGGGTCAAATGGAATTTCTATTTCTAGGTCCTTGAGGAATCGCCACACTGTCTTCCACAATGATTGAACTAATTTACACTCCCACCAACAGTGTAAAAGTGTTCCTGTTTCTCCACATCCTCTCCAGCATCTGTTGTCTCCAGATTTTTTAATGATCGCCATGCTAACTGGCATGAGATGGTATCTCAATGTAGTTTTGATTTGCATTTCTCTAATGACCAGTGATGATGAGCATTTTTTCATATGTTTGTTTGCCTCATGTATGTCTTCTTTTGTAAAGTGTCTGTTCATATCCTTTGCTCACTTTTGAATGGGCTTATTTGTTTTTTTCTTGTAAATCTGTTTTAGTTCTTTGTAAATTCTGTATATCAGCCCTTTGTCAGATGGGTAGACTGCAAAAATTTTCTCATTCTATTGATTGCCGATTCACTCTAATGATTGTTTCTTTTGCTGTGCAGAAGCTGTGGAGTTTCATTAGGTCCCATTTGTCTATTTTGGCTTTTGTTGTCAATGCTTTTGGTGTTTTGGTCATGAAGTCCTTGCCTATGCCTATGTCCTGAATGGTTTTACCTAGATTTTCTTCTAGGGTTTTTATGGTGTTAGGTCTTATGTTTAAGGCTTACCTTTTCTGAAAAGAATTCAGCAGCAGAAGAATCACATTTTGATCATTTTAAATTATCAAATATGGTATAATATCTAGTCCCAAAAAGTAGTACTTAGAAATTAGAATTAAATCTGACAAAATTTTGGCAAGGAGGGGACAGAAGTGAGTACCAATTAGCTAGAAAAATTACTTACTGTCCCATAAATTTCTAGACCTATCATGATTCTAATTGCTAATATAATTATTTTATAAACACTTTTTGCCTGCTTATCCTATGCAAGAACTATCGTGGTTTTCATATATTTACTTACTTCTCAAAACAACTTTATGTTGTAAGTTCCTTTATTATACATATTTTACAAATAAAAAACTGAGACAAAGAAAGGTGAAATAATTTGCCCATGTTCTCCCTGATATGGTCAGAAATATACAGAACAGATGAATTAAAAATCTGTTTTGATTTGAATATTGGCTATACATTTTTTTTTCTATTTATGTAGAATAAGATTACATTATCTTCTTGGTCGATTCCAGTATTTTCTTGGCTCTAATAGGATTTGTAGACAACCTCATCCCCAACCCTTTTTAAAGTGAACTGAACAAATTTTGATTTATATTATGTTTTATTTGTATTTTTTTAAAAAGGCATGTGTCTTTACATTTATCCTCATTGAATTTCACATTATGTGATCATCTCATTATCTAAGGACCCATAAGCATATAACTAGGATATGAGAGACCCCTCCAATCCCAGGTACCAGCTAGAGTGCCCTTCTGAATCTATGTCTGTATACTTAACAATTGTCAATGATATCTAGAAAACTCTTTTTGTAGCAATAATAGAGTGTTATTTTTTCTAGGTACACAAGTAGGAACTCCTCATCTTGAAATTATAATTTACAAAATTATAACTACAGTCATATATATAGTTATCAATTAGCAAACAGAGACTAGAATTTAGGTCTCCTTTGATATTCAATAAAGATGAAAATTTCTTTTGTTCTCATGTAAAGTGATAAACAGAAGATGATGTTGATGGGAAGTAATTATGAAGCCACATTCTCAGAAGAAATTTTAGAGAAAAAACTATCAGAAATGACATAATGTTGTATTTAGTTGTATGAATGATTTGAGTAAACTGAAAGCCTTATTTCATATAGATAGGGCTTAGTATGCATGACTCAGTTTCAAAATATCTTTATTTAATACTTTTATTTGACAATTACAGAAGTATTTGGATGCTTATTAATTTTCTTTTTTTCTTGGATGTGTATTAATTTTTGATTATACTATTCCTTTAGAAATCATGAAATATAAGGACTTAGAAATAGAAATTCCATTTGACCTAACAATCTGATTACTGCATATATAACCAAAGGATTATAAATCATTCTATTATAAAAACACATGTACACGTATGTCCATTGCAACACTGTTTACAATAGCAAAGACCTGGAACCAACCCAAATGACCATTGATGATAGACTGGATATGGAAAATGTGGCACATATACAACATGGAATACTATGCAGCCATAAAAAACGATGAGTTCATGTCTTTTGTAGGGACATGAATGAATCTGGAAACCATCATTCTCAGCAAACTGACACAAGAATAGAAAATCAAACACCGCATGTACTCATAGGTGGGTGTTCAATAATGAGAACACATGGACACAGGGAGGGGAGCCTCACACACTGGGGTCTGTTGGGGAGGTGCTCAGATAGGGAGAGCAGGGAGTGGGAGGTTGTGGAGGGATAACATGGGGAGAAAAGCCAGATAAAGGTGACGGGGATGGAGGCAGCAAACCACATTCCCATGTATGTACCTATGCAACAGTCCGACATGATCTGCACATGTACAGAACCTAAAGTACAGTAAAAAATATATATATATATACATATATATACATATACATATATACATATATGTGTGTATATATATATATATATATATAAGAAAAATGAGCCGCCCCCCAAAAAAAGAAATAATGAAATATACTATTTTTCTCTCTAGTCATTATAGTAAGCAGTCTTAATAACATAGGTAATTAAAACTAATAGTGTTTTAATATTCCATATAAGATAGTAAATATATAGAGAGAACTAACATAAGATTTTTCTAAACTAGGGTATTCCATATTATAAGCCCAAAACACTCTTCTCAGTATCCTTTTTTACTCTACACATGCCACTGAATTTACTTACAAACTTATACTGTATTATTTTAAATACTTTTTTGTGTTTCTTTATTCTTTACTTATTTCTTAGGCACATTATATCTATGCCCTACTAGATTACAGACATTAAGAGACTCTTTTTTCTTCATATATACATACCTTTATATGCAAAATACTTTTAAGACTTTATACCACAGGTCAGACAACATAATAAATCTTTAGTACTGAGTAGCACTTCATAGTTAAAAATAGTTTTATACACATCTATTCATTGAAAAGGGAGAGAAACTAAGATAAAATTATTTTTATATACATGTTTTTACTTTTAACTATGAAGTACTTCATAAAAATATTTTTATATACATCTTTTATTTTATAAAATATTTATTTTATAAAATATTTATATAAAATATATTTATTTTATAAAATATTTTATAAAATTTTTATATATCTTTTATTTTATAAAAAGATGTATAAAAATATACATTTTATTTTATTTTATTTATTATTTATTTTATTTTATTTTATAAAAGATGTATATACATCTTTTATTTTATATACATCTTTACATTTAATTGATATTAAATGAATTATTTTTATATACATCAAATATTTTATATATATCTTTTCATTTAATCAATATGAAACATGACAGGGTATAATTTTATTATTTTGTTCAGAATAAAATTGAAGCCCATATAGGTTAGATGACTTGTTCAAAGTCATAAACATACTGTATTCATTTCCTACGTTTCATAGGGATTCTTTAATAAATTATGACTTAAACTTGATAGCTTAAAACAACAGAAATATTTTCTTTAACAGTTCTAGAGGCCGAAAGTACAAGATCAAGGTGTCATCAGGGTCACACTTTCTCTCAGTGCTCTAGAAGAGCTCTTTCTTATTCCAATTTCTGGTGTCTCCCTGAATTCCTTGATTTATGGAAGCATAACTCCAGTCTCTGCTTCCATCATTATGTGACCTTCTTCTCTTAACAAGGAACTTATTGTTAGATTCAGGGTCCCCCCTAATCTAGTATTATTTCTTCTTGAAATGTTCATCTTAATTATACCTGCAAAGACCTTTTTCCATATAAGGCCAATTTCACATGTTCTGGGGGAACATATCTTTTGGGGAGCCATAGTTCAACTCATCCCTCCTACAATAAGAGACATCTTAGGACTTGAATCCAGGCATTTGCACTCCTCATGCTATTTGTTTTTTTTTTTTACAGTCTCCAAAAGCTAATATGACAAGGGAAATCATAATATTTTAGAGTGACTATGAAAGTGAAAGACTTAGAGATAGTGAAACTAATTTTGAACAAGTCACAGAAATTTTACATTGTCTTTCTCACACCCATTTAGTTTTAACTAGGTCTAGGCAATAGGCTAGAGAATTAAATATATATGTGAGCAATATTATTTTATTTAATTTCACAACAATGGTGTAATGTATACCTTATCCTAACTTTATTAAGATTCAGTTGGGCTAAATTAACACTTGAAGGCCACAAGTTGGTAAATAGCAGCGATGAAACTGGTACTCTGATCTGTTCACCACAACAGTCATTCATACCGTGTCTGAACTCATTTAATTCATTTTCATATCCTGAGTGCAGTGACATGTTAGATGTCTCATAAGTTCTCAAAGTCAATTTGTCCACAGTGACAACTGACTGTGGACAAACATGATGTCTTCTAGTGGTTCCTAGCTCGCACTCTCTTCATCTATCCTCCTGTTTTCTGTATTCTAAACTCTCTTTCAGTTCCTTTGAACACATCATTTACCTCTTGCTACAGGCCCATTTCACATGCTTATTCACCTACCAGACTCTCTTTATTGAATTCTGTTTTTAATGGAGACAGACATTTCTCAGAAACTGATAATAGAAGTTCTGTACCATACCACTATCTCATTCAACATTATTGTGGTGGACATAGTAAGCTATAATAAAATACTACAATAAAAATGAGTTTTCAGGTATTAAATTGAAATACTTTTTATAATCTGGTATAGTAGGGAAATTTTAATACATGCATATTTTAAAATAAAATTGTCAATACTTACATATAGCTCAATGTCAGAAATTGTAAATAAAAATATGAAATCTTCTCTAACATGTCTTGTGTATCTTTTAGTAGTATCATCACAGTTTGCAAAGTGTTTTTTCTGTTTAGAAACAAAAACTATTTTCAAATTCTAAACAACTGCATAAATCCGTTTCCTTTGCAAAAATTGTACTACTATTATAGTAAGAATTCAAGAACTAAATCAATAATGTAAAATAAAATATGGACTTCAAATGAATGAGTATTTAAATAATGATGATAAGTTTATTCTTTCATAACAAGTAAATGCTTACTCTCTTTGGCTTGGTTCCAGGCATTGGGAATGTAGTTGTGAACAAAGCAGACTAGATAACTGCCTGATGGAGCTGGCATTCTGGTGGGGAGACATCCACTAACTTCACTACCTGACTCTATAATTGGCAATGCTGATGCTCCATTTTTTGTTTTGTTTTGTTTTCTGTTACAGTTTTCATAACATCAATAGCACACTCTGCTGATTTTTCTTCTATCTCTCTGGCTGTTTTTTGTTAGTTTTCTTTTCTCCGTTGTATTAAAAATTTTGGTATTTCCCAGACCTCTTTTCTAGGTTCCCTCTCTTTTCATTTTCATGAGGAGTCTGTGCCAACTACTCATGTTTTTTATACAGCTAAATCTTCGTGTTCAATGGTGCTCCCTTCCTTGAGTTAGAGCACTGCAAATTTAACTGCCCTGACATATCACTTGGAATGCTTTATCCTCACTCCGAGCTCTACTATTCAATCAATGGTTGATATACCTAGTAAACATTTCTCTAGTTTGTCTGCTTCTATCCTCAATGCCAACGCCTTACCCATAATCATCTACCTCATCTGTATAAACTCCCAGCCTTCAGTCTTTCTCTCCATTACCCACTTTGAGTCTACGTTACACATTGTAGGCAGAGTACTTTCTAAAATTAAAATTTAAAAATGTGCATCTACTGATTTAAAGCCATTCAGAAGTTTCTTATCTTTCTCAGGATAACCTCCAGCTCCTTACTGTCACATGATGACTGGGCCTTGGTTTATCTCTCTAGCCCCTTTATCCTTTTCATTTTTAGTTTGGACATATTGAACTTCTTTCATTTGTAAGAATTTACCATGCAACTGCTTCTAGTTCTTCTTGCTCTTGCCCTTCACTTGAAAATTATTAAAAAAATATTGGGAATCAGGTATTCCAGAAAGCTTTATATAATGCCCAAAATTTGGATGATATGTGTCTTCTGTATGGCAACATATACTCATATGCTTCCTCTGTTGTTTCATGTCTCACACTGTAGTATCACTGCCAGTGAAGTTGGCTTGAAGTCAAGAACAATGTCTTTTCTGTTCATCAGTGTAGTTTCAGTTTCTAGCACAATTATTGGCATATAGTAAGTATTACTTAATGAATTAGTGATTATCATATCTTGATTTAGGCTTTTCAATGAAATCTGTTTAATTTTAAATCTATTTCCTATATAAGAATTAGTTTATGAATTTTTAAAAGTGTTCTTTAGCAATATTAGATACAAATAATTCAATCCATTCTGCTTGTCAGGTTTAATACAGCAACATTTTTCTCCCTTCTTTTTCTTTGTCTACTTTATTCTGCAAGTATAGTAACAAAGAAAATTTATCTTTCTTCTTCTAACATCAGATTACTGAATATACTGCATAGCATCTTCAGCTATAACTATAGGCCATTATTTTAAAACAAACTCTGCTAATCTTAGTCTGTCATTTTATTTACCTTGATAGTATAATACCCTTTACAATGGATTTTTCATAGGAAAACATTGTTAAGAACCAGTATACTCTTTATCTATAGTATTTATCAACTTTCTAATATAATTGGATTATATATTTTTTCTATTACCAGAAAATGACCTTTAGAGTGCTCACTTGGTTTTGTCATTAGTATTCATTATTTTATATATGATTGTATTTCCTTTTAATTTTCCCTTTTTCAACTAAATGTGTCCTTCAATTTTTTTTTTTAATCATAAAGTATGCCTCATTTTCCTTAAGAGTGTAATAGTTCTTATTGCTTTTCTGGTTCTCTATTTTTTCCATATAGCCTCCTAAAAATGAGATGACTAAGTTGACTACCGTAGTACTATATTTAAGATAAGAAGATATTATTGATTCAAAATTGAGGTATTATACTATGTGTGTCCTAATTTTGGCCTCTTTTAATATGGCTTAATACCTCATTCCATTTTTATTGCCTCTAGGTAGTTAACAAATGTCTTCACTGAATTGCACAAAGAGATATATAAATCTTATTCTGAGAAAATTACATTTAGTGCAGAGCTCATCAATGTGTATGAGTAATTTAAATTTATTTTTCAAATGTGCTTTGCCTTTACATATTTTAAATAGATTTTATTAACCTTTGTGTTTCTTAATTACATCGTATTGTTAGGTCCTTTTGGAATTCAACCAATTTCCCTAATCTCAAAAAAATTAAAATAATTATTTTTTGTAAATTTTAAAACTTCACCTTCTTTCCAGATCATTAATGAAAGTATTGAATAGGAGACACACAGTTCTGGGTCCTAGACTAACCCTGGTAATTAACCTCTTTGCTTTCTGAGGATATGAAACTTATTTCCACTCCATTTCTACCACTTAACTTATTTTTAATGGCGTAGGGCCATCATCAGGGTGGTTCAGGGACCTGAGCAAATCATTTTGCAATCTCATTGCTTAACATTTTTATTCATATGAAATCCTTTGAAAATTAACCTCAAGGGTATTTCTTAAAGTGTAAAGCTCCTGGGACTATGTGTGAAGAAGCTTGCTGTTTATAGGTAGCAAACCCATTTCCAAACCCTTCTTCCAGCCCTTTTTTATGAGCTAGTGCTTCTCTAGTTTTAGAATTCTTTGATAATCACTTTATGTTTAAAGTGTATGTCTTTATGCCTCTCCTTGGATGCATTAAATCAGAATTTAGCATGGTTTGGTGATTTACTTTACCTTTTTCAGAAAAAAGCCTAGGTGAATCCTCGTTGCCAAGCTTTTATCTGAAATCAGAGTGTAGTCCAAGGATCAGAAGAATAAGCATCATTTGGGTGTTTGTTAGATATGCAGACTTCCAAGCCTTTGAATCAGAATTTGAATTATTGACAGTAATCTTATTGATTGCTTCCTGCTAAAATTGGAGAAGCACTCTCTAGTTCACACAGTGGGAAGCTGTAGTGTAAGAAACTACAGTGTAAGAAACCAATCACTTACGTCATTTGTCTTACCACGTTTAAATTCTTTCTCAACTCTTTTCTCTCCCTAGCATTTACCAGTTTACCTAGATCTAGACCTTGCAATATCTATGATATGTTTGCTTTCTGCTGGTTAATAAGCTATATTCTAGACATAAATAATTATTGCCTGAGAACATAATATCTAGGACAGCATGTTTAACTTTCTGTTATAATTTGTAAAAGATTTAAGTAGAGATTAGGCACTATGTCACCTTTATCCTGGTGTTGTATATGTATTTCACAGACTTTAATATGCTGGTATATTTTTAAAGCCATGTTAATTTCCGGCTTTTATAATGTTCTGGCTACTTAGAAATCACCTTGTCATCATTTTTTGTAAATATTTTTATATTATTTTGCTTTATTGGGTTGCTCTAATTGCTGAAGGCTGATATATATTACATAATTCCCTTCCTTAAAACTTTCTTTAATTTTTATAGTCCTCTAGAACATTTTATATGGTTTCTGTGTTTCCCTCATGAATGTTCTTTGAGTATTTGAAGACAACTCTACTATTCTTATTGTCCATTTTTAAATCACTTAATCCATTTATCTTAACTTTCTTTTAACACATAATTCCCACAATAAACACTATAGCATACACAACATAAATATAATCTGCAAAACCCAAATACTCACTGACACCGCTATCTGAATCTGGTCTGCATACTTTTATGGATATCTTTGTGGATTGCATTAACTTTGAGATCATGTATTCTGAGATACTGACTTGTAATGTTATTAACTGGAATTCTTTTTGGTGAACCATAGTATATTATGATTAGGGAAACATAAAAGGTTATTTATACCTTTTGGAGGTGTTTCTCATTGAAGTATACTAACGTGTGGGAAGTAGATTATATGTAGCAAGAATCTGCTAATTATGCAAATAATTGAGCTCTACCAGGATCTACCGAAGCTAACCATCTATGAGCTTAATAGTTCCCCAGGTGATTCTTACCAAAATTTGATAACCTTAAAAGCCTTTACTTATGCTCTCAAAAAGACTGGATCAAAATTAAGGGTCATATAAATAATTTACTGTGCTACAAATAAAATTATATAAATCTTAATGTATCTGAAAATATGAGAAGAATGGTAGTTTTAGTAAATCATACATAATTTTGATTATCACATAAATCGAGGCAGTATATTTTTTCTCATCAGAATGTTGCTATCCACTGTAGTGATCTAAGTAGAAAAGATAAGATATCTTTTATCTTTTCTATTTAAGTAAAATAGAGGCTTGTATAATTGTTTGGCATGTTTCTTCACTTACAATATTTAAGATTATGTAATTTTTAGTTTCTTTAAGCTTTGTATTTCATTTTTTTCCCATAAGTAAGAAAACACTTCATATATTATTATTACATTAAAACGATTCTCAGAGCTAAAGCAGAAGCTACTTAGGTAGGAAAATAGACTCCATAGACTTATGTGCCTTTCTCTTTTCCTAAGAGTATTTCTAAGCTACAAGCAATCAGTTATTCTCTTTAATAATAAGTCAGAAAAATTTAGTGTTTTCCACATGTTTCTGCCATAGGGAGCTTTTTCTTTATACATGAAATTTCTTTTCCAGACAACTATGCATCAAGTGGGTATAATAAAGCCCTGGACATTGATATAGGACTTATTGGTCTTTATTAATGGAGAATTCTAAACCTGAAAACTGTTTTCCTAAGTGAACTTCTAGTAAATATATTTACATAAGCTCTTAATGTGCCTTCTAGGAAAACAGAGGCTAGAAACCGATGATTATGTATGAAACAGTGGAACTCATGCCCTCAGAAAAGACGTTGAGAAAGATTACCCTTCATTCTTTACAGCAATGTTAGGGGTGGGCAGAAAATTTGTTCTCAGTTGTGAGATACTTAAGATATATGGGTGCCATGCTTGAACACCCCTTAGATTATCTGCAGAGAGACCGGCTACGAAGGGCCAAGCCAGGAGTGTTCTTTGATTCAGCCACAGAGCACTGCCAGCCTATGTTCTCTATGTTCTTCCTAAGAGGAGGCTACAGATTAGAATAAAATGCAACCTTTTTAAGATGTCTCTCAAGTCTTTACGTCATCTGACTCCACCTAGTTTGGGACCATTCTCTCCCTTGCTCACTATGCTTCAGCCAGTGACTTTTGAATGTCTTGTTTTATAATTCATAAAGGAAAGAGATTTAATTGACTCAGTTCTGCATAGCTGGGGAGGCCTCAGAAAACTTACAATTATGCAGAAGGTGAAGGAGAAGCAAGTACCTTCTTCACTAGGCAGCAAGAGACAGAGCTCAGGGGAAATTGTCACTTATAATCCATCAGATCTTGTGAGAACTCCCTCACTATAATGAGAACAGCATAGGGAAAGCTGCCCCCATCATCCAGTCATCTCCTACCAGATCCCTGCCTTGATGTGGGATTACAAATTCTGATGAAATTTGGGTAGGGACTCAGAGCCAAACTATATCACCCATAGATCAATGAACTCAAGAAATTGTGTTAAATACAAAGACACTGCAGAAGGAAAGATCAGTGACCTTGAAAATGAAGCAATAAAAATTATTTAATTTTCTAGGCATAGTGGTGTGCACCTATAATCTCAGATGCTGGGCAGTCTGAGGCAGGAAGACCATTTAAAATTAGGAGTTCAAAGCCGCAGGGTGTTATGATTGAACTGATGAAAACCACTGCACTCCAACCTGAGAAACATAGCCAGGCCCTATCTCTAAACCAAAAAAGAAAAAATTTAAATTAAATTATTCAACTTAAATCTAGAGAGAAAAACATGGATGGTAAAAAAATAACAGTGTTCCAGTGACCTGCTGAGCAATATCTAGCAGTCTAACATATATGAACTATAACCTCAGATGGAAAAGCAGTGGAGAGACATAAAAATATTAGAATAAATAAACTGAAAATTTCAAATTTTCATGAAATTTAAGTGCATAGACCCAAGAAGGTCAACAAATCTGAAGCAGCATAGGCACAAAACACCACCAAAGTTTATGATAACAGTTGTAATCAATGTAAAAGAGAATATCTGAAATTGGTCAGAGAAAAAGGGTCACACTTTATCAGAACAAGAAAGAGGTAACTATCAACTTCTGAACACAAACAATACAAAACAGAGACAATGGAACTGTGTTTTTGCCATGCTAAAAGGAAAAAAGTCACTCCAATATTCCTTATAGGGAGAAAATATTCTTCAAAAATAGAAATGAAAGATTTCAGACAAACAAAAGTTCAGAGAATTCACTGCCAGCAGACTCTCTAAATGATAGGCTTAGTGAAGTTCTTTAAACTGAAGTTCTTTAAAATGGTTTTGGATGGAAATTTAGATTTACACAAAAGAGGAAGAGAGCACTACATATCACGTGTACTTGCTCCAATAAACAAACCAACCTGGTGGTGGTACTGGTGAGAGCTGCAGAGCTACTGGAATATTCATAAATTTTTGGTGGGAATTTACTATAATATAGCCACTTAACAAAAACAGTTGGCAGTATTTTATAAAATTGGATTTTTACTTACCATACAAATTACAAAATTAGATTTCTACTTACCAAACTAGCAATCCCCTCCTAGGTATTTACCTAAATGAAATGAAAAGCTATGTTCACAAGAAAACCCTTAATTTACCTAAATGTTTATAAGCCTTATATAAATATTGTTCATAATTTCTCAAATATGTAAACACTTCAAATTTTCTTCAACCAGTGAATAGGTATACAAATTGTGTTATATTCATCAAATAGAAAAGTATTCAATAACAAAAATGGATCAATGTTTGAAACATGCAACAGCATGGATGGATTTCCAGCAAATTGTGGTAAATGAAATAAGCCAACTTAAAAGGGCTACATACCTAATGTTTCTATTTATAAAACATTCTGGCAAAGGCAAAATTATGAGCACGGGAAGCAGAGTAGTGGTTATCAGGGCTGCAGGTGTACAGAAACCTTGTTTATAAAGGGATACAAAGTGTGTTTTTTCACTAATAAAACCACTTAATAACCTGACTCTGGTAGTGGTTACGTGACTGCATACATTTGTCCAAATTCACAGAATTATATATAAAGGGTAAAGTTTAATGTATACAAATTATGCTTCAATAAAATTAAAATTTTTAAAAAGAGAACAGGATACAGTAATAGTCCTATAGTTGATTTGTACAAAAAGTACAAAGGAAATTCTATGGGGAAAAAATAGTCTTCAAAAAATGTTCCTGGAGATACTGAATATATATCCATATGCCAGGATATGAACTCTGATCCTTAAGTCACACTATACACTAAATTTAACTTGAAGTAGATTATAAACTTAAATGTAAAAGTTAGTAGTCTATAACTTCTAGGAGACATAGGAGAAGATTTATAAGCTTGCAAAGGTTACGATTTCTCCAGACATGAAAAACCACATATAATGGAAATATATAGAGAATAGCTATAATTCAATCACATAGAATTTAATAAAAATTAAATGTGGTATTTGAACAGATACCTCATGATGATGTATGACCAACAAACAATATGAAATGTGAAATGATTCTCAATACATTTAATTAGCAGAAACATGCAAATAAAAACCAAAATAATATACCATTATACACCCACTTATATGCCTAAAATTAAAAGAAGTAACAAATCAAGTGTTGGTTACAATGTGGAAGAATTGGAACTCTCATACATGCTTGTAGGATTGTAAAATAGTTTAACCTCTTTGAAAAATGATTTTTACAGTTTCTACATAATAAAAATACTTATTATGTAGCCTAACGATTACATTTCAAGTCATTTATCAAAAATATACTTTAATAAAATGAATTAAGAAACAATAATGACAACACACAGAAAAAACCATTCCATGAGGAATTTGATATTTCAGGATAATACAAATACTAAGTCAAAAATATAAATTTATTCTCTCACTATTATTTTTATTTTTTCTCTGAATAGTTTTTTGAGTCGCTAACCTGTACTTTTCATTTTATGTAATTATATTTTTAAATTCTATAAGAAAATATGCTAAGTAAAATGGGCATTTCTAAACAATTGTTGTACTGTGTCAAGCACACATTTTTTTGATGTTATAATGAGTTTAAATGTGTATCTTCTCTATAAAAATTGAATTTGCTTTCTTATCCATTGTTTTAGTAGCATAAGCACTTCTATGCATATCTATATCAACCAAATCTAACCTAGTACAAGCACATTTTAGTGAAACAAATCATTTCTGTCACCCCTTTAAGGCACATCCCATTTTCCTCCTGAACTGCCATGAGTACAGTCAATATATATTATAACTCAGTATGTCTTTCAAGAAACTCTCTTTCCACTTGGTTTTCTGAATTTGAAGAAAGTAAATTCTTATTTGGTTTTACAAGAAAAAAACAAACAGCGCCAACAAAAAGTGGGCAAAGGATATGAACAGACACTTCTCAAAAACAAAAAGAAACCAAAATTAATCTGCCTTATTTTTCTACTTTATAGTAGGCCTGACAGAAACATACTGAAGCAATCTGGGAGACAACCTGTGGTAGATTTTATGCTAAATGTTAATGTTACCTCTGTTGATTTTTTAAAAATGTGTTTATATGTGAGTTGAAATAAAAATTTTAACACATGCTGGAATAAGGAATTTTACAAATTCTCTTTAGATAAACCAAGTCTAAAATTTTAGAATTGAATTGTGCTCTATTTCAACTCTCTTACCTCTCCAGTTTTCAGTTTATCTAAGTTTTAATAACTTTACAGGGCCCTGCAAATTAATAATCTACATGAAGTATATTATTACAGGGAAACTAATCTTACTGTTAAGCAGTGTGTTGTACTACATAGTGAATGTTTGTGTTTTGAAATTTAAAAATTATTTAAGGTAAGGTGTTATGAATGGTTTGAAAATGTCTGGTGACTTGCTTATTTTAAGTGATCACCATTAAGTAAGAAAAATGTAATTTTAAATGTTTCTTAAAGTGCCTTTTGTACATTTTTAAGGAGCCGATTTAAATAATGCATAAAATAAATGGCGATGTTAAAAGAAAAAGACATTTATGCGGCCAAAAACATGAAGAAAGGCTCATCTTCACTCATCATTAGAGAAATGCAAATCAGAACCACAATGAGATATATTTACTTTTCTCTTTCCGTTTTTGAATATACTAATCCTTGTTCCTTAAATATCCTTGTGGGCCAAATTTATCAGCGTAGACATTCTGGGTTCATTTCTATGGACTGATTGTCCTGAGTTATGGATCACAATTTCCTGCTAATTCACATGTACAATAGTTTTTGTTTGGCTCCTGAGCAGTACGACTATTATATTGTTTAATACCTTGATATTGTTATTTTCTTCAAACAGTGTAGATGTTTATTCTGGCAAGCAGCTAATTTACTTGTAAGTCCGCTTCTTTGGTTTTTTTTTTTTTTTTTTTTTGAGGAGTTTTGAAGCCCTTTTTAGATTGCAATAGCCTTTGGTTTACCATTACTGTTCCTACAGCTGAGTCACAACCTTTCTGCATTCTACCAAATGTCTAGTTTTTCAACAAAGTCTGTATGCACTAGCTTGTCTAAACATAAACTTCTCTAGTCCTGTGTAAACTCTGGCTACAATTCAGGTTATATCTGCCCCATAAATTTTCTTTTGAGAAGATTCTTTGCAATTTTAATTTTTTAAAAAGCAGTGAAAATTAGATATTTAAAAGTGAGAGTAGATTATATTAAAACTATTTAGACAGAAATGAATTTAATATTTATGGTTGTGCTTTTGAAAGCATATCACAGTACAATTAGAGCAAGATGCTAGTGCAGTCCAAATGTTCATTCTTTTATAAATAATATCTTCAAGTAGTCACTCTGATAAATTAGAGAAAAATTGATCATTTCAATAATGCGAAATATAGAATGTTTTCTATAAATATATAGTTTGTTTTGACTGTTAAATGTTGAATTTTTAAATAATGTGCAGGTTCTATATTAAAACAATTTCATAATTTAAAAGTCAACTTGGTGTTTCAATCAGTTTGAGGCACTGAAGTTGAATTCTTGAAAAGACAAGACACAAACACAGGCCGCTATTTAAGAACAAAAATTCTCAGTGTGAAAATTCATTTTCAGAATGTTAACTTGCTTTGGTTCAGAAGACCAGTTACTGGTTATACAAAACTTTCCAAAGAGAAACTCAGCATTGGAGACAAGATGACTCTCACTAGAAAGAAACTCAGAAAAATTAGTCTTGAAAAACACAGAATTGCTGTAGGCTGAGAGATATGTTATTCCTTCCATTAAAAAAAAAAAATGAACTGGCTTCTTCAAATGCCATAGAAATAAGATGGCTGGGTTAAGAACCTTTATGATTCTTTGGGTTTCAGTAAAAGTACAAGAAGCAAGGTGTCATTAATGTGAATAGAAGACAATAAGAAATTAAGGAAGATGAAACAAGCAGCTGTCTGTATGTTGAGAAAAAGAATCACAATTAATATATCACCAAATGAATCTTGCTCATCAAAGATATTTTAAAATTGTTTTCAAGAAAATTATCACTATAAAAAAATTTTTTTTTTTTTTTTCATTTACTCTGCATTACAAAGTTCAGCCAAAAAGAAACAAGTCTGGCACGACTGTAGTGGTAAGTTTAGGGATTTATTCAAATAATTTTACTATAGAGAGATTATATCAGAATAAATTATAGGTTGGACACATTAAACAGTAGGTAGCCAAGTTTATCTTAATTTCCTTTGCTCTCTATTTTGCTAGCTTTTATATTGTAAGATAGATAGACCGCTTACATATTTTGCTATAGTTCAGCTTTTCCAGTATTTCAGGGTGTTTATCTGGAGTTCCTATTGTCCACTCCTGTCACCAAACTTTGTTGGATGCCTGATTAACAAAAGTCTGTTCATTCAGAAATCTTCCATGTCCCCTGAACCCAAGTCTGATTCCTCCTTCAGAGATTCAGATCTCTTATCTGAGGTTTTAATTCTGTACTCATCCTGTTATTATTTTAATCTTTTTTGTGTGTCTTACTTTACTGTAAATCCTATGCCATCAGGATCTGTATTGATATTTGTTTGACATTGTTTTTCCAACATTAAGTGCTGCAGTGACTGCCACATAATAGGTTCTAAATAAATAAATGGTGAATTATTATCCAACCATAATTTGTTGTTGGATGAAATAAGATAGTTATTTTAGCTTACAGAGGACCCACTCACTGCCCAATGTTTTTTTCCTTCTGATGCTAAACAACATTTTTCTAACCTCTTCAGTTTTATAGTGGAATCTGGTGGAAACTTAAGTATGCTGCATAGAAAACCATATTGTTATAAACATTTTTTCTAATAAACACTCTTTTCTTGAAGACTATAAAGTCTAATAAGCAATTGTTAACTGTTTAATTACTCTTCACTGCTACTAATTTGCTGATAATCACAAATTACATTTTATATAGCCTTGTCTTAAAAGGACGCGGAAAAAATAGTAAAATAAGACTCATATGTATTGAGCATCTATTAGGGGCTTGCTAGCCCATTATGTAATAATTATTTTACTTAAATCATTATAATTTATTATTAATAAATATTAATTAATTATTATTAATTATTATAATTATAATAATTATTATTATATTTAATTATTTTATATAATTAAATTATTATAATTAATTATTAATAAATAATTAATAAATAAATAATGTTATTATTATAATAACATCCCTAGAATGTACAGATACAATCTCTATTTTTATAGATGATAAAAATGACACTATTTAAAATATTTATCCAGCTGGTAGGTAGAAGAGACTCTATTACAATCTAAATCTATCTGATACCAAAGCTCCTAAATGCTCTGTCCACTCTTATAGCACAGTGAACTAAATTTTTGTTCAGATTATGTGTCTATGCTATAAAATAGTAGAAAAATGTCAAATAGCATGTGCTATTTATACAGTGGATGAAAATGCTTTGCAATACATTAAAGGTGTAACTTTAAAACATCATGACATTTTAAATTGTTTGACTAGCTGGCTTCTTTCAGGAACTACTTCAGTATAGTGGAATAAACTTTCCCATTCACGTGTGACAAACATCTTAGGTGGTACAAAAGTACATGACATTTCAAAAAATTAAAATTGTAATATCATAGCTGAGAAGATTTATGAATGATTATTCTCTCCAAGGCACTGTCTTGAAAAATGAATTCGCTTAAGTTATTCAGTAAGTCTGGGATCATATTTTTCTTTAAAACAAAGAAGTCTGAAATTTAAGTTCAGACTTTTGATATTTATGTTGTTAAAAATTATTTTTTAACAACCATTGTACTTAAGCATAAAACCCTTCCAGGACATGCCAGTATTTTATTTATTCTTCATTTGCCCAACCAAAACATTTGCCAGTATAATTTAAGCCTTTTCCTTGTCCATATATAAGACAACTTCCCAACATCTCTGAGTATCTGCTTAAAACAGCAAGAATATTACTTAAGATTAGACAAAGATGCACATACGCTGCAGGCTGGTTTGTCAGATTTACCTAGTAAAATTTGTGTTGTTATAAATGATTCAAGTCCCACTAATGACCCCAAAAGTAAGTATATATTAACATATTGAGTTCAGATAGAGAAGTGAATGTTACTTGCATAGTGAAAAAATAATTCTGACAAAGTTTACTGAAATTATTTTATTTCTACCATATTCCATTGTGAAACACTGGGAAAGTGTTTAGCTAATTGAAATTCTGAGTTTAAAAACCTACAAACTAAATCTTCTAAATTCTATACTACAAGAAAAGTACTAATGATTATAACAAAATAGCAACATTTTCTTCTTATTCTTCAATGGAAGAAAAACACATGTAAACTATATTGACAGTGCCAGCAATACTGTTAAGATGTGTTTTAATGCCGGTGTTATTTTCCTATTTTAGTAATAGCATCAAATTATTAAATGGAACTCAGATGTATTGAACTTGTTACTTGTATAAATATTATTCAATTAATTTAATATTTGTAATTATCAAGGTTTACTATCTTCTTTCCCCACTCCCATGAATGTAAGTAGAGTCAGGTTTAAGAAAAAATTGTATATTTGGATTATAGGAAACAGCAAACTTCAGGATTTATTTTTAAAGTGTATTTACTCTGGTTGTGTGTGTGTGTGTGTGTGTGTGTGTGTGTGTAAGTGTGTGTGTGTTTAGTAATGGTAGCTATCTCATTATCACTAATATTTTTATAAGATATACTTGGATTTGTTTTGTTTTGTTTTGTTTTGTTTTAAGCGATGGAATCTTGCTATGTTGCCCAGGCTGGATATGAACTCCTGGGCCTGGGTGATTCTCCTGCCTCAGCCTTCCCAGTAGTTGATATTGCAGGCATGCACCACAGGGCCCACGTTGGGTATCTTGTTTTTAATCTACCTATTTTTAATACTAATGGGACATGGATGATATTTTTCTTCAAAGTGAATTTCAATCCATCCTGTTTTTAACTTCAGGATTCTGTTCTATTTTACATCTTTTAAATTATGTATGAACAAATTCAATAATAGGTGTATTACTGTTGAGGGTGAAATTCTTAATAATTTTTCAAAAGTTCTTACGAAGAGAGAAAATAATGTAAAATAAGTAAGGGGTCTTTATTACCGTTGTTGTTAATACCAGTTTCAGTGTCATATTCACCTCATCATGTCTAAAGTACATTTTTGAGTATCAGTTTACTCATTTGTCAGTTCTGGATAAAGATCCTGAATGATCTACAAAGGTGTACTGCTCTGGGCATTTGAAACCTTCTAATACTTGCTTCTTATCCTATCTAGCTCTGTCTCTAAATCAAATTGGAAAGCTGAATTAACAGAATATGAGTAGTTTCTAATCAATTAAATTCATAGATTGACCTAGCAAATTTCTTAAGTTTCCTTCATTCTTAAAATTCTTTGATCTCTCACTTTTGTTGGCCCTGTGTTAGTCATTTATTATTTGTTTAGGCAAACATTAAAAGATAAGATCAAGGTAAAAAAAGACTATTTCTTTTATATTTTCACATACTCTATAACCAAAAGTCCCCAAACTCTATTATTTGAAAATAAAGTTTACCCTTTACATTTAAGTGTAGCTGAATTATTATTAGCTTTGTATTCTCTATGTAAGATAATTTTTAAAGAGTAACAATATTTGTGTTTCTTGTTCATGCCCATAAAGATTAGTTAAATTTTATAGTAGATCCGTGAAGTGGAAATATTATAATCACTTTTAGTGAAATATCATCTTCTCTAGAGCATAAAACTGTCTTGGCAGGTTGAGGAGCATTCTTTAATATTCTAGACCAGGAACTTAAAAAGATTCTATAACCAGTATATACACAGAGGAAATTTACAAGAGCGTGACTTAATTACTTGTGACTAAATGTTATGGTAAAATCTTAATCTTTTAAAAAAATTCTTGTAAGAGGTTTCAAAGGTGGTTATTATTTGAATTTTTCTGACTTGTTCACTTAATCATACAGAATTCACAAGTAGAGGCTGGTACAAGCTATCATACCATTGACTTGGTGATTGGTCAAGTCTATTTTATAGTGTACAATTAAGAGCCATCATTGACATCTGTTTGTTCATGTACTGAATGCATATCTACTTGTACTAGACTTTCTGCATGTAGACTACTCAGGATATAATGCCAAGTCGTTGTCTTGCCCTTTTAAACTCAGATTCTGAATACCCATACTCAGCTCATTTTCTCCTTTATACAATTACTTCACTTCCACTAACTGTCTTTTACTTGTGGCTGGAAATACCATAACCATTCCATCGTCCTTGGTCAGAATGTCCTCTCCACTTACACAAAATCTTTATCCTTATGGTTTTAACCCTCTTTATATACATTGATTCATTTAATTTTCTAGCCTCTTAATGGAGTAGGTACTATTTTTATCCCTATTTTACAGATAAGGACACTGAGGTATAGAAAGGTTAGGTAACTTGCTTAAGGTTACACAACAAAGATAACACTAGGAATTGAAATTGACATTTTGACTCAAGAGCCTGATCCTTCAAATAGTTTATTTCAGGATTTACCTATCCCTTGTTTTTTCTCCTTTTTCTTCATCTCTCTACCTCTTGTTCCCTATTCCTTCTCTCCACCTCTCCCCTTTTAATTTTCCCTTATATTTTGTTTTTTTCTGGAATAATCTAAGTTCTCACCAGTGTCATGTCCTGGCTAAAGATGCAACATGATATTTGCTTAAATGCCATCCTCTATTCAGAACTATCATTTACTGGGTTAATACATTCTTGACCAGGATCATCCCTCTATGTGGAATTTGCAGAGGTGTCTGCATCTGTATTTGATCCCACTTTCCTCTACAGTGTCCTTCATTATGATAACAAGGGTTCTTCAATGTCTGCTGGATCTATGTTTCATTTTTAAAAAATGTGTCTCACAATAGGGGAAATTTGGCAGCCCTTCCACACCTTGATGGAGTTCTGGGTAACTCAGTGGGCTTGCCTGTACTGATCTCTCCACATAGTTTTCTCAATTCTGTTTCCCTGTAACATGAAATTCTGGGAAACTTTGTAGACCTTGATGCCTTCCAGGGTGAGTAGATGGGAAGAGAGCACTGATGTCCTCCACTCTAGATCCTCACACTTATCATAGATGATGACAACCACCCTTCCCACCATCTTTGAAGGTTTCCCTATGGTGGAGAGTGAAAAGCAGGGTACAGGATCTTTACTGATTTCTGTTTCACTTGTCTATCTCTTTCATGCTCAACTTTTTAATTACATCTCTCTTCTGTATTGGCAGCCTGAAATTATTATTATTATTAATTATTCTGTCTTAAATCTAAACCACTGTTTTTATTAATTTATTGGCTTTACATTTTTTAAAGTTGAGAAAATGTCTAGATTTCTGTTTCTACTATCCCTTAGAATATTAAGGTTCTACAAATATCTGGGTCATTCAAAGGATAAGAAGAAAGTGAAGGTGGAAAGTATGTTGTCTATGAAAAGTTTTGATGAGGGAACGTCAACACTTGCTAATGTTCCCTTCCATTAGCATCAGATTGGAAGTAAAAAGGGATGGTACTGAACCCGCACTGGGAGGGAGATAGGATGGTGAAAATGTTGTTTTATGTGACAAAATAGGTAATAGGAAGGCATTTATTATTTTTGAAAGGAGTAACATAACAGGCAGTTCATTTGGAGGATGTTTGTTCATTCAGCCTGGTATGAAATGGAGAAGGGAGAATAAAGAAAGCAAGTAGTTTATTGTCAACAGCCAATTTTTGTCCTCCTGAATGGATCATATTTACCAATTTACATCAATACAGTACTTTTAGTTTTCACAAAAGAATAATGTCTTGAAGGCAATTTCATTTTTGCCATATTATATACTTCTTAAATGTACACTTATTACATTTAAAACTGCCAGTAAGTCATAGGGTTTTAATGTGTGATTTGTGTTATCATGTCATAACTTTTAACCTTGTTTTATTAAAAAAATGAATACTTGAATGTATCTGCCCTCATTTCTTAAGTGACTGTGTCTTTTATTCATGGTTTGTTTCCTCTGATGAGGTTCTCAGCAGATAGTTTTTATCTTGGTGTTTTTATAGTTTCTTAATTATTCACTGTCATTTTTAAATGACTGCTTCAGAAATACTTGAGTATTTACATACTTTTTGTCACCTTGCTTAACTTTGCATGTCTCATAGAAAGGTCTGATAATTATTGTAATAGAACTAGAGAGAAGTTATGTCAGCCTGCACATACCATTAGTGCATTAATGTGTCAAAATATCAGTGAATGACACAGCTCTAGGCAGTCTTAAAAGCTGCTAATGGCAGACCAACTCTAAGGAATTGATTTGTAAGCAATACTAAAGCTATAAAACTTTCTCCTTGATATATAGTTTCAGAAAGCCTTGTTCTATTATTCACCGTATTTTTAGTAGATGAGTAATAGCTATTTGAATAAGTGAGCAATCCATAAAGACAACATGGTTAATATTCTTTTTGTTAAAGTAGCAATACAAAATTTCAAGTAGGAAAATGAACAAGGTAGCAGCATATTAAAATTAATTCAGTTGTTAACATTTAAACTGCAATTTAATCATGGGTTGAATCTTTTAAGTTATTGTTTTGTGGTTAATAGGAATGGATATAGTAATGTGGTTGGTCAGATTAATAGCTTTTTGAAACAGAATAATTGAAGAGAAAAACATCTGAAAAGTAAAATAAACTTTATAAATAGAAATTTATGTTAAATAATGTGATGTAAAATGTAACAAAAATAAATTAAATGTACTGGTTTTAATAACTGAAAAAAAGGAAACAAAGAACATACAAAGTTCAAAAGCGAAATGACCTGATACTTTTTATGTGGAGTTATAGATAAAAACTTACAATATTATTCTCCACATAGAAGTCAGAGATTCTTATGGCACTTTATTGTTGTTATTTGAGCCAAGTTGTCTCACTCCCAAGCAGCTCTGTTAGATCAGGATCCATTTCCTTCATGTTTGTCACTGTAGCTTCCTGGATTAAGATCAAGGTCCAGAACAAATTAGAAGCCCCCAAATTTTGTTTTGATGTGGAGTCTTGCTTTATTGCCCAGGCTGGCTTTGAACTGCTGGCTCAAGCAATTTTCCTGCCTCAGACTCTCTAATAGATGGGATAGGCAGGAGCCACTGCAAACAGCCCTATAAGTATTTTTAAATGGGTTGGGCACAGTAGCTCACGCCTATAATCCCAGCTCTTTGGGAGGCCACAGCGGGTGGATCACTTGAGGTCAAGTGTTCAAGATCAGCCCAGCCAACATGGTGAAACTTTGTCTCTACTAAAAATACAAAAATTGGCCAGGTTTGGTGGGGCACACCTATAATCCCAGCTACTTGGGAAGCTAAAGCAAGAGAATCTCTTATGCCTGGAGGTTGCAGTGAGCAAAGATAGCCCCACTGCACTCCAGCCTGGGCGACAGAGTGAGATTGTCTAAAATAAAAGTGAATAAGTGAATGTGTGCTCTCTCAAAGTCCAGACCATATACCTTTTTTTTGAGATAGAGTCTCGCTCTGTGTTCCATGCTGGAGTTCAGTGGCACCACAGGCGCAATCTTGGCTCCCTGAGGCTTTCCTCTCCTGTGTTCAGAAAATTCTAGTGCCTCAGCCTCCAGAGGAGTTGGGATTACAGGCGTGTGCCACCACGCCCAGTTAATTTTTGTTTGTTTTTTTGTATTTTTACTAGAGATGGGGTTTTCCGCATGTTGGCCAGGCTGGTCTCAAACTCCTAACCTTAGGGGATCTGCCCGTTTTGGCCTCCCAAAGTTCTGGGATTACAGGCGTGAGCCACTGTGCCCGGCCTATAATTTTAACAAAAACAATTTTTTGTAAATGTCCCAAGAATGGCACAAAGGATAATGCAAGTAACAGCATATATTTTGTGTCTCATATTTCCTAAAGCTTGCTCCAAATGGACAGCTGTTGAAAGAACAAGCGACAAAGTAGTATGGTACACTGTGCATTACAATTGACATTCAAATTTGCACTTAAAATGAATGAGTTAGATTAGACTATTTCCTAGGTTACTTTTGACCTTAAAATTTAGGACTCTGATTTAGTTCATAGCCAAAGTTACTGCAAATATATAAAATGAAAATTACTACAAAAATTGATATTTTGAATCAATGTAGAAATAGTTATTTCAGTGAAAAATGAGCTGACCTCAGAATCAGGTAGCTCCATAGCTCAAGGATTTTATTCCACTATGAATGACAAGGGAGGGATAATGTAAGGAAGACCCTTAGGAACTTTGAAATTTCCATGCGTGCACTTAGGGACAATGCTGGACAAAAAATCATGGGTTGCTTTGTTAATGTAATTCCTTCACTACCACTTGCATCTTCTGCTTTCATTAAGTGTTAAAAATATGGTGATTTTCTGAAACAATTTATCTGAAAATATAGTATTCCAAAGTAAAAACAAAATGTAGGAAATATTCAACACAACATTTGGGTGTCAACAACAAATTACCTCTGTGGTGTGTGTGTGTGTGTATGTGTGTGTGTGTGTGTGTGTTTGTGTGTGTGTACATATATACATCTCTCTCCCTCTCTCTCTATATATACACACACATACACATTCATACATATATGTATATAAAAGTTTGTCTCTATAAAGGAAACATTTTTTCTAGTATGCTCTAGCTGATTGAATTAATAAGGAACTTTATACTCAGTAGTATAGCTCACTTTTTAAAAGTTAAAAAAAAAACAATATGGCATAGTTCTAAATTTTTCATACTTTAAGATTACTTTAAATTTCTTATTCTAACTTTACAATATTTTAACTTTACAAACTGCGTTATATCCTGACTTCCTGTTTTAAATTGCTCCCTCAACTTATAATTTACTACTCTGGAGACAGTGGTTGGCTTTTTATGGGGTGATTATTTTCTAGTTGTTTCGTCTTTCAATTCCCTTTTCTGCTTTCCCCCTCTAAGCACCCACAAACACATGTACATATCTTTTCTCATTTACTTGATATGTGGTCTTTACAATGAGGCTGTCTTTCTGTGAAAATGAAATTTTATATCTTGTTAAAAATCCCAGAATATTGTATCCCAAATGGGTATACATTTCTGAATACAAGACCCTAAATCTGAAAAGCCAGAGGAAAAATGACTCACTTATAATATCCATAACTACTTATTATAATGCAACCTTATAGATTTACTGAGGCCATGATTTACAAACGTGCAAATTCTTATAAGTAAGGTTTTCATCTCTGAAAGTGTTCTTTACCACAACAAAATAGATTTGTATTTCACTTAATTATAACTGTATATCTTTATAGAACTTATTAGTCTTTTCTCACATTCACCTTTGGGAGATCATATTCCAGATAAATTTTTGATTTTGTCAAAAGTTCTGATTATTTTACATTTAGCTTCATTTCACTAACATTTTGGGCTTAAAGACCCATGCATGTCTCAAACAGTTCATCCTCAGTGTTGTATTTATATGTTTATATTCATAATATTTTAGGAACTTTTAGATAAGATATACCAATTGGTGCCCACAGGACTTCACAAGGTAAGGTAATGTTAAATTCAGGAGAAGCAAGCTGCCACTAAAGAAATTCAGACATAATTCCGTATATGAGTTCTGGTGGTAATAAAAAAGATAAAAGTACAAAGTAATTGAAGGCTGAAAAATAATTTGATCCAACTGGCACAAAGAACTATGATTTTTAGCTTTTATTTAAACATCTACAACTAGCATTTTCAAGTATGTAAAAGCCTATAACTCTTGAAACTAATAAATTGTAAGGATATGTATGTGATTCATTTGTGTTCACTCTTCATTTAAGTTACACTAAATCATAGTCTTTTAAAAAATACCCTTATTACTAATAAAATGCAATGTACTTCTACTTCTTCATGAGAAATTAGAAGTCTCAGAAAGAACTTCAACTCATCTCTTTATAAACATTCTTTGGGCATCTACTTCCTTGGGGAGATGAAAATATTTCCTAGGGTTTAAGAACAATACTCATCTCAGTCCTTTAGACATGATCACCGCCAGGCTCTCACACTTTATCAATCTCCTCTAAATCCTGTTTCTTCCGACTCCTTCCTCATTCATCTCCTTTCTCCTATTTCGGTAATCTCTCCAGTTGCTTACTCTCTTTTTTCATTAATGCAATATATTCATGATTCTGGGACATTTAGAACAAAAACAAAACCTCCTTTCATAACATGTTAGGAACTCGCAATCTCTCTTTCTTCATGGCTAGGCCCTAGAGAATAGGCCAAATTTACTATTTTTATCTGTTTACCTTCCAAGCATGCTTAATGTGATCTGTCTTCTACCACTCAGTGGCAACTGATTTTGTTAAAGCCAGCAATGATTCCTAAATGCAAAATCCAAAGAACATGTTTTTGAATCATTGTTTCTGACTTTATATATTTTGTTTACTTTATTTTGTTTTTACAGCACTGGCCACTGTTAATCATTTCCTCAGTTCTTTTGGGGGGGCTCTACTTTGGCCTAGATTTGTGACTTTGGCTAGGTAGGCCACTCTATTGCATAGAGTGTGATATTGTGAAACCTGTCGAAATATCTGGACTTAGTGCCCTTATTTTGCTGCTTATAGTCTAGATTACATTGGTTGCTTAATTTAATTTCTCTAAATGCAGTTTCCTTTTCTTTGAAGTGATGATGATAATCATACCCACTTCATAGGGTTGTTAGAATTAAATTTTTGAAATATTAAAAGGCTTTGAGATATGATTTATAAGATATAATACATTTATATTATAAATATTTTGTTTATATAAATATATATTTGATGATATATAAATATATATAAATATATATTTGATGATATATATATGAATATATAAATATATATAAATTTATATATTTGTATAATATATAAATATATAGATTTATAGATTATATATAAGATTTATATATTTATACAATATATAAATATATAAATATATATTCATATAATATATCATAAATATTTATAAGATACCTATGTATATGTGTGTGTATATATACATATATCTTATAAATATTTATAAGATATATATGTATGTGTGTGTATTATAAATATTTATAAGATATATATACACACATACATATACATCTTATTATAAATATATATATTTATAATATATAAAAATATTTATTATATATAACATATAAACATATATAAATATTTATAATATATAAATATATATAAATATAATATATATGATAAATATATATATTTATAATAAGAGATACATATATATATCTTATATCTGGCCTTCATCTGGTTCCCTGGCACACAATAGAACCCTTGGGATCTCTGGAGTGATAGGAGAGTCTTCTGTATTCTAGTGAGATGACTGGTGGCTGGAGACCCTAGGTAGCTTCAGAACGGGGGCTGGTCACTTGAACGACCAAGGCATGATTAGAGGGTTGGAACCTTCACTCCCATTTTCCAACTTCTGGGGAGCAGAAGGAGGATGAAGGTTGACTTTATCACCGATGACCACTGAAATCAGTCAATCATGTCTATGTAATGACATCTCCATAAAAACCCAAAAAGACAAGATTTGGAGGAGATTCTGGATAAGTTAAAGAGTGGCAGTTCCTGAAGGGTAGCATGCCTAAAGAAGGAATCTTTAGGCATGCCTCCACTTTACCTTGCCCTGTGCAGCTCTTCCCTATGGCAATGTATTCTTTGTAATATTCTTTATAATAAATGGATAAATATAAGTAAATGGTTTCCCTTAGTTCTCTGAGCTGTTCTTACAAATTAATCAAATCCAAGAAAGGAGTCATGGAAACCCTGATTGATACCTAGTCAATAAGAAGCATAGGCCACAATCCGTTCTTGCAACTGGCATCTGAAGTGGGGGTAGTCTTGTGGGACTGAGCCCTCAACCTGTGGAGTCTGACACAATCTTCAGGTAGATAGTGACAGACTTGAATTGAATTGAACTAGAAGACATCCAGCTGGTGTTTGCTGCAAAATCATCTGCAGAATCGTGTGAGGTGTGTGTGTTGTGGGGAAGCTCCACCCATCTGTAGTCACAGGATTATTCTGTGTTGTGAAAGTATAGTGGGAGAAAAAGATTTTGGATTTTTCTGTATCACAGGAGTATGTTGATGTCTGGTGCATGCTGAACCCTCAATAAGTGATAGCTATTACTAATATTTTCTATCATGAAGATACTTTTTCATTCTCCTTCCTTCTTCTTCCTCTCTCTCCTATCTTTCCTTTCTTTTCTATTTCCCTTCTCTTTCATTCATTTTTCTCTTATTTTCCCTTCCTTCTTCTCTCCTCTGTTTTCCTCTCTTCTCAATTTATTTTCATTAACACTTATGTGCTTTTAAATATAATCTTGGCTTTAGATACTATCATATCCCAAATATGTTGATCCAGACCACATCTTTCCCAAGCTTCCAAGCTACATATGAATTCCATTCTAAATATTTCCAGCTAGGGATTTCATAAACACCTTAAAGACAGCATGCTCCAAACTGAAGTTAACCCTTCTCACCATCACCCTCACATTTGCTCATTGCCTGCCTTTTCTATATTAGCTATTGATATCAATCATGTAGTTCTGGTAGTTTTTTAATTTTACTATGTGTCATCTTTTACATGACCATTCTTATATCTTCTAGTTCATAATCTTCTTATTTTTACCTAGATTTTTATAATGTATAATGGCCTATTATAAGGGCTCACTCCCTATGGTTTTACACATTTGTAATCCAATATTTAAACAGTTGCCATTTGAAACTTTCAAAGCATAAGTCCAATTTTCTTATATGACTTATTAGCTTCTTACTTTTTCCCTGTACAATTTCAAGATTATAAGAAAAAAAAAGGTTAAAAAAAAACTGCAAGGCATACAGGTACTTTCCTAGTAAAGTCACTACCTATCCCTCCAGCCTCATCTCTTGCCACCTTCCACATGTAACAGCTGCTCTTAAGCAACTTTCAGCTCTCCAAATACGGCATGCTTTTCACAGGTGTCTCTGTATGCTTGGACAGGTATTTTCTTCCCTTTTTTTCCCTGCAAAATTGTGCCAGCTCAAACATTCTTTTTTTATGTCGAAAATTAATTACATTAGTTACATAGTTGCTCTGTTTTTTATGTGTTTTTATTTGTTATTATTTATTTATGGTAAGTGATCTCCAAGTGATACATTTTGATAAATATTTGACATGTGGTTGAAAATAATTTTTATTATGCAGGTATTGTGCATAATGGCGTTTTATATATGCTAATTAAATCAAGTTGGTTAATTATGTTTAAATCTTCAACAGTGTTGCTGTTTTTTGCTGTTGTTGTTGTTGTTGATTTCTGTTTATTCTACCAGTTACTGAGATAAGTGTACTAAAATCTCCAACTATGATTGCAAATATATGCATTTCTTTTTACTTCTCTGTTAGCATAAACCAATATTTTCTCCCTTCAAAGTGGCTGCCTCCTTTCATCTCTTTAAAGTGTGGCAAAAGTGGGGGAAACCATTGTCAGTATTTTTTATTTTGTTTTCCCTTATATTCCGTAATAAGTGCATATTTGTCTTTATTTAAAATCAAATTCTATGAGTAACTTTCTAGTGTTAACATCTGAAAAAAAGGCTTTGTTTTTAGATTTTTGAATATCATATGCCACAAATCCTCATTAAGCTATTCTTTATCACACTTTTCTTTCTCATTTGTGACTTCTCTCTGATTCTCTGAACAATGTACTAAAGAAACTTCAGTGTTCTTTATGGTTTATGTTAAGGCAAGACATTATTACAGCTTCTTGTAAGATTTTTGTGAACCTAGTTGAAACTTAGAACATCAATTGTCATTTTTATGGATTGGGTGTCTAAAGCTCATAACAATGAATAAAGTTTTATCTTGAAACTGTAAATGGAAACTTGCTATATTATATAAATTTCCATCTGAAGTTTTCACACTGACCTCTTAAGAATTCTGGGGGAAAAAAAAGTCAAATTCTTTTCTACCTTGGGGAAGGAGCTACAGACTGTCAGGAGTGCAAAGACAGAAACAGACCAGGTTTAAAATTAAAACCCAGGAGAGAAATAAGCCCTCTGAAATATGTAGGAGCCAGACTGGGCCTCACAGTGAAGACTATGCTGTAGAGCAGGCGTATAGTTCTAAGTACATCAGTAACACATTAAAGAACTTAAATACACAAAAATAGGAACATGGTTAATTAATTACAGTTAACTCACTGAGAACAACATTATGCAGCCTTTAAAAAGACAATGAAAACAGTGTAGCAATGAGAAGAATTTTTATGACGCAAGATTTAGGTAGTTATAGAGTGTTTGCTTCTCTACAGATAATCAGAATACTTTGGCCTTCTGGTATAAGGCACTATTCAAATATATTTTCTGTGTTGATTATTTTTAATAAAGTAAATTTTAGTTCATAATAGTAGATTTATATTTTGTATTTTTATGCTATAATTAATAAAAAATATTTTATGTTCAACAAACAAATTCTACTTATTTTGATAAAATCATTATGTCATTATAATTCTAAACATATTTTATTAAGTTAATGAAATGAGGAATAATAAACTATTTTGAATAACACAATAATACTGAATTAATAATTATTTGTTGATATGGCATGTTGCATTTTTATTCTCATTTAATGCAAAATGTTATCTAATTTGCATTCTGATTTTTTTTACCTGTACTTATACCGAAATGTATTGTTTAATTTCCAAACATTTGAGGAAACAATTCTAGTCATTTTTTAATGATTGATTTCTATATTCATTCTAAGGTAGTAAGTAACCATATTTTGAAATTTTTTTTATCATGAAATCTGTCATAGATGTGTCAGATGTTCTTTATCTGTCACAAACCAATATATGGTAAACTCTGGTGAATGTTCTATGTACACTTGAAAATCATGTGTATCTTTTTTAAAACAGACTGATTCAGCCTTCTCAATATTTCAATTATGTCTATTTCATAAATCATTTTGTCTGGATTTCCTGTACCCTTCGGGATGTATCTGCTGTAGTTACTGTGGTATAATAAAGAATTTCCCTGGTCTTCATTCCAGGTTTCTTCACAAATCTGTAATTTCCTGAATGAGAGAAATGAGATGGCTCGTAGTGGGCCCTTAGGTAGTTTCAAGATAAGGAATGGTCATGACAAAGACTAACCACATGGTTAGAAGGTAGGGACTTTGGGTGGGGAGTAGCAGGTGGCTAAAGATTGAGCTTAATCATGTGACTGATGATTTAAACAATCGTGCCTATGTAATACAACCCCAATAAAATCTTTGGATGTTGAAAACCAGTGAAGCTTCCTGGTTGGCAAACACATTGATGTTTGGGAAGGGTAACCTGCCCTGACTCTTTGTGTGAAAAACATGGAAGTTCTGCATTCGGGACTTTCCCAGACCGTACCCTATGTGTATCTTTCATAATATTAAAACTGTCATCATATGTGCAGCACTTTTCTGAGTACTATGAGGCTTTCTAGCCCTTTATCAACCCTGAGTGAATTCATGGAAACCCCTGAATTCGTAGCCAGTTGGTCAGAGTGCAAGCGGCATGGTGACCATTGGGACTTGCAACTGGTGTCTGAAATGAGGGCAGTCTTATGGAAGATGTTGCCCTTAAACCTGTGGGATTTGCACCAACTTTGGCTAGTTAGTGCTGAAATTGTATTGCAGTTGAAATTGTAACACAGTTGAAGTGTAGTTACTGAGAAAGATGTATTAAGAGCTGTAACTTGTTTTGAATTCATTATTTTCATTTTGTCAATTTGTTCTTTGTGTATTTTGAAGCTTTGTTAGATGTATACCAATTTAGCATTGTATCTTCATGGGAGAATTGATTCTTTTATAACTAAAATATTCCTATTTGTCTTTTGTAATGATTCTAGTGTTAAAGTTGCTTTGATATTTTGGCTGTGTTCTCATGGTTTACCTTTTCTAACTTTTTTCTTTCAATTTTTGATGTCCTATTTTGTTCTTTTTTGTCTCTTATTAGCTGCATATAGTTGGATTGTAAAAAAATTCAAGTCTTATGATTTTCAAGTTTGGATTACATATTATATTAAGACAATGTATTTCTTGATAAATTTACATTTACATTCTCCTTTGTATTATTTTTAATCTATTGTTCCATCTTGTTTTATCTTTGCTTCCCTTTTTCTTGCTTGCATTTGAAATGATCAAGAATTTTTTTTAATTCACTCTGTCTGTTAGCTTGTTAGTTATATATTTTATACTACTTTGTCAGTGACCTTTTACAGATCATAACATCCATCTTATTTTATTGGAATCTAATATAACTTAGTCCATTTGCCATTTTCTAGGCAATACTAAGAGCTTAGAATACTATTGCCCCTTTTATGACTGGTATTACTATTGTCATGCAATTTAATTCTCATGTATATCATCATTTATTATAGTCATTATTTATTTGGTTTTAACTATATAAAACACTTTCCATTTGTGTTTTTAACTTGGATGGTTGTTTTCTATTTCTGCCTAAATAATGCCTTTTGGTTTTCCACTTAGTTTATTGACATCAAATTTTTCAGTTTTTCTTTGGCTGGAATTGCCTTTATTCTGTCTTCATTTTTGAAGGCTATTTTATTTGCATGTATAGAATTTTAGGTTGGAGCCTCCAATCTAAACCTTCATGTCCCAAGTGTAAGTATTGTTTCTAATATATCTTTTCACTCTTGATCCTATTTCTTGATCAACCTATTAACTCTTTGTTAATCCAGAGACTGCACACAAAAGAGTCTCTAGATAACAATTATTTTTCTCCACAGAAAATTTACTCTATTCTATTGTAGGCAGCTAAAGCAGGACAGATTACCTCAATCCAGTCAGTGTCTAAGCTGTCTTGAAGAGAGTTTGCAGTTTTTATAAACATAAAACTATGGTTAGTTCATACTCACTCCTACATTTCCACAGATCTAAGACAGAGCCTGAAGCCTTTGTTTTTTGTTTTTGTTTTTGTTTTTTGTTTTTTTTGGTTTTCTCCTTTCTGGTTCTGAATTCTTGCTGGTCCTCAGACCATGAGACTGCTGAAACTATGTAAAAATAGTAGCTAACAAATTTTATATAAAAATCTCTTCAAAATGAACATACAATACATAGCCATTGTACTACTAAATATTCACAATAAATAACAATTAATTGGTCAATAAGCCACTAATATGTCCACTAATAAATTAATATACATTGTACAACATCAGAAACATCACTCAGGATACAGCATTCCTCCTGGAGTTGCACAGTATAGTAGTACTAACCTGTAGTTAGGTTAATTTTACATTTTGAGAAAAGAAATAAGAAATATAGATAATTCAAAATGCATGCAACTGTTACATACTACTTATCAAAATTACATACTCAAAATAGATAACTCATTATTAGAACAACATCAGTGGACAATTTCAGTGCATAGCAGTCAAAACAATGCCATTAAGAACTTAGGACCTTTGTATTCTCCAGCATGCATCCAATTAATTCTGTCTTTCTTATCCTATACTCCTGTTTGTATTCGAGTCCCTCTTTGCTGTTTTTAAATCTTTTATCTCTATTAATTTTTTAATAATCAATATCCCCAGAAATCTTCAATCAAGGACTATCACCTTCTATTTTCATATTCTGGTTTAGATAAACTAAGTTTCTTAAAAAATACATATTTGCTGAAGTTGTTCATTATGGGGACAATAGTAAGCAAACAGCATCTGGGAGTAATCATAGTGAAAATGGTAAGAATGCCATTTGGGGTAATTTGAGTCATTTTAAATACAAGTTTTTTCCAAACTATGAAAAGACAAAAGAAAAAAAATAAAAGCATTAAATCCTTCATATATTTTAGAGGTCATCTTGAGTAAATGCTTTGACTTCTGGTTGGATTGGTATTTGAGTTGTCTTATTTTATTAGCTATTTCTAGGCTAAAAATCCTACTTACATTATCTAAATGAGAAAAATACTACTATAACAGACAAACATTTGTGACTTTCCTTTTGTGCCTGCTCTTCAGATTTCCACTTTTTATCTCTTTCAATTTGGGCAAACCTAATTCCTACAAATGTTGAGCTTGCCTTGGCTATACCATGATGACAACAATAACATTTTTTCAGAATTGTAAAAAACAAAACATGACATCACGGTTGCCATTGAATAGTCCCTGGGACATAGTAGGCTTTTCCTTTGACATTCTGATGAAACAAAAGGATTTCTAAGTAAAATGTCAAGCCCATTTCTTTTTGCTTTGTGTACATTTTAATGATCCCGTAGGAAATACCTTATAAGCACTTTCATTACTAATCTGTTGCACTGTGTGTGATTTGGGTTGTTGTTTTCCTATGTTTCAGATGTTATAGCTGGAGAAAATAGAACATTCAGACTTCAAGATTTTAAAGAGAAAATTTTACAAGAAAATACATTTTCAACTGAACATAATAATTGGTTATATAAAACATAGCTTAGAATTTAAAAACTATGAGAGATGTTATTTTTCTCACATTACTTCCCATGGGTACTATTTAAATTTATCTCATTTTCCACTGCTGTTCTTTTTCCCCACATTCTCTCCCTACTACAGTTCTATAAAGTTTATTTAAATGCAGAAATGTAATTTTGATGTCAAAACGAGAATCAGTTGAGTAGACTATAAACTATAGGCCAGGTTTTAGTTATATGTAACAAAAACCTTAAATGAATTACTATTCTTTTTCCATATAATCAAAATTCTAGATACATTTTAAGGAAATAACCAGAAAATAGGAGTAAACAGGTAATAATTTTTGAAAATATTTAATATATTTTAAAAATATATTTATATGAATATGATATATTTTGAAAATATTTAAATAGTCTATAAACTCAGAACAATTTGCACACACTATTACTTCCATGTAGTGGATTAGCATATTAAAATGCTACTTAATGTATATTTAAACATAAGGAGATATTTGCACTATAATTTATAGTGTAAAAATAGGAATTATAAATTTCATTTTAACTTTTAAAAACATATATACTAGTGAGGTGCAGTGGCTCATACCTTTAATTCCAGCACTTTGGGAGGCTAAGGCAGGCGGATCGCTTGAGATCAGGAGTTTGAGACCAGCTTGGCCAACATGGTGAAACACTATCTCAAAAAAAAATATGAAAAAATTAGCTAGGCATGGTGGTGCATGCCTATAATCCCAGCTACTTGGAAGGCCAAGGCAGGAGAATCGCTTGAAACCAGAAGTCAGAGTTTGCAACAAGCCAAGATGGTGCCACTGCACTCCAGCCTGGGCAACATTGTGAGACTGTCTCAAAAAAAAAAATACTAGACACATATAAGGAAATACACTAGCATATTGGCAGCAATAAGAATTAGATGGTACATTTTGAAATATTAAATATATTATTTTCTTTTTTCTGATATTTTGTTTTCAAATGAGTACTTTTTAAAGAGTAAACATTATTTTAAAATATTTGGTCTTCTGACTGGAAACAAATTTAATTTACTGTTAAATATATTATCCATGAATTCTGTTGATAGGATTTGACTATTTCTGGGGGTGTAAATACTTCCACAATGGCCGATTTTAGACTACCAAAGTTTGAATAACAAGCTGGTAGAGATTCTGAAAATTTAATAATTGGTCTGTGAGCTGGTACAAGCCATTCTTATACACTATTTCAGGGATCCCATTAGTCACTCTGAAAACTGGGTAAATAAAAGGAAATCATCAAATATTTATAATCCCATTATAATTGAACTATCCCTTGGGTAACCAAATAGTATATAGGACATATCTCTTTGTAAATAATTACTTTAACTATAAATAAAAACAAGGTAACAAAATTAAATATCACAAGTTTATATCCTCAATGTATTAATGGATCTAGCCTTTGAGCATCAGTGGGAGGGAGTAAGAGAGTGAATGAGAAAGATTGCTATTCACAGCATAAGGGGCAAGAAAACAGTGATTATATAAACGTTTTAAAATATGTGTTTCAATTTAATCTGCATGCAGTTACTCCCTGCTCTATAAATTGTATATTTTACTATTCCACTTGCTTTCTAGTCTGTTCCTATTATTTTTTGTCAGGGTTTATATTAAAGACTGCCTTGCAATTCCTATTTTTTTTTCTAGGTGGATTGTTCTGATTCCCTAAATGAATTCCATACTTACCACCATTTTTTATTTTTTTAACTAAGCATGGCTATTTCATTTTAAAATTTTTGAATTCTTGATATTTGAACCATCTTTTGTTTGTCTGGATTTCAATACTAGTTTGCTTTTTAGCCATCCAAGAACTCATGCATACTCATTTAAGTTGTCTCCTGTGAATGGTTGCCATTTGCCTTTATATTTGTAAGGCAACTTTCTGTATAATAATAATTTTCACTCACACATTGTTTTCCCCATCAGAAAATCGAAGACAACATTTCACTATATTCTGGTATTCATTGTTGCTGTGATGAAATTTAAGGCCATCTTTTTTTTTTTTTTTTTTTGTCATTAAGAACTTGCTTTATGTATCCGGGTGCTCCTGTATTGGGTGAGTATGAATACTTTCTTCTTGATGTTAACTTGCTTTTTCTGCCTGTTTGCCTAAAATATTCTTTATCAGGGACACACAATAATTTAATTAGGATTTGTGTCATTTCTGAATATCCTGTTAAAGATTTTCCTGATATATAATATAACCTCTTCAGATTCAGTTCCTCATGTCTTAGAAAGATTACTGTATTATATACCTTAATTTTTTTATTTCACTCATCATTTCTAATAAGTAGTTTTTCATATATTCAATCATCTTTGTGTCTGTTTATCTTTTCATCTTTCAATGAGAATCTGTTTTCCTTTTCTCTGAATTTCCTATATTTGCTTCAAATCTTTTCTTTGTGTCACTTATTTGACTTTTTATTGTGTTTATTTTGTTTCTTGCTATTTCTAATCTATTCAATCAATTTGACTACTTTGGTTCTCAATTTTCTTAGTTGTGAAATCTTATATTTCAACACATTTTGTTCTCTCATCTCATCTCTGTGATCCATTTTTATTGACTCCTACTTATTTTTAATCAAATTATTCAGTATTTCAAAATGATATTGACAGTATGCTTTTATCTTTGGATTATGTTTCATGCAGGTGGTTCTTTGTCCTTAATTTGTATATAATGTTATTGTTTTGTTTACTCTTTTTTTATTTTTTGAGACAGGGTCTCACTTTGTCACCCAGGCTGGAATGCAGTGGAATGATATTGAACTCACTGCAGCCTTAACTTCCTGGGTTCAAGCAATCCTCCTGCCTCAATCCTCCATGTAGCTGGGACTACTGGCATGTACCACTATGTCCAGCTAATTTCTTTTTCTTTCTTCCTTTTTTTTTTTTTTTCCATAGAGATGGAGTTTCACTATGTTAAGCTCAGGCAATTTGCCAACCTGGACCTCCAAAAGTGCTAGGATTACAGGGATGAGCCACCATGCCCTGCCATATATAATGCTTTTTTTCTTCTCTTCTGCCTCTAACTGTATCCTTATTTTCCTTTTTTTCTTCCTGTTGCGATATGTTTACATAGTCCACATATGTTATTTTTTGAATTTTTAAAATGAGCAACTTGGTTCAGATCTTGTATTTGCACTGACTTCAGGTGACTGAATTATCCTACCACATTTTCCACCTTTTAAGACTTTTTTCTCTACACTACTATATTTAAAGGCTAGATATTTTGATCTACATATTTTCTCTAGCTTGTCCATTTAGTAATATTCATGAACCTTTCCTGTACCTATCCAGGGCCTCTCTAGTTGTGAACTGGATCAGATCCCAAAGACATCTCTTCAGGATTTCCACTCTCCCTCCACCATCAACATTTTCTATCTTTTCTAGATGATCCCAGCAGCAGAAAATGTTCTTACATGCCATAGTTTTAAAAGTGCTTGATTGATCCCCTTTCTTTCCAGTCGTTGCTGCATACCACTGTCTCCATTTACTGCAAACTTCCTTAAAATATTTTCTGTACTTACTTTCCCCAACTCTTTCCCTCTTATTCTCCCTTAAACTCAGTAGGCCTTCACTCTTTACATTGCATAGAAACCACTCTTGCCATGTCCAACAATAATCACCATGTGGTTAAATTCAGTGGTCAATTCTCAGTCCTCATCTTAAGTATTAGCAATATTTAACACAGCACTTGAAACTCATTCTTACTTGAATTATCTGCTCTTGACATCCAATGCACATCCTGCCTCACTGACCAGCCATTTTCAGTGTCCTTTTCTGGTTCCTTCTGATCTTCTTAACTTATTAAAGCTGGAATGCTCTGAGGCGCTGCCTTTTAACTTCCTCTTTTCTATTTCTCACACCCTAGGTGAGAGCTTTAAATGCTATAAATATGTGACAAGACCTTATGTTTTATCACCAGTCAGGATCTCTTCACTAAACTCCACACATCAAATCTCCGTTTGGATGTCCAATGGGCATTTCAAAATTTACATATCCAGAGCCAACTCCTGATCTTTTTCACAATTCCTGCTTCTTTACTATTCCTCCCATCTCAATTAATGGTGACATTTTGATTTTCAGGGTGTAATTTTGCGAACATGCTTGACTCATTTTTTTATACCCTTGTCTAATCAGTCAGAAAATCCTATTAGCTCTACTTTCCAAATATATCCACATTTCAGCCTCTTTTTATAACCTCCTTTGCTACCACTGTCATCATCTTTTCTCTGGATTATTGATATATCTTCCTAATCGGTCCCCTTGCTTCTGTTCTTGCTCCCTCTATTGTCTATTTTTGAGACCATAATCAGAATGGCCCAATTAAAATGTGTTAGATCAAGAGTATCCTGTGTTTGAAACTCTCCATGGCTTCACTTCTCACTCCATGTAAAACTTAAAATACTCAACAAAGATATGAGACCTATGCAATAGACCTGTCTCCAGGCCCAGCAAATTACTCTTTTATCCCATCTTCTGTTTAGTAATAACCTCAACCTAGCTCACCTCATCTAAGTGGCCCTGTCTACCTGGCTGTTTCTCACACCTGATCTTGCACCAGCTGTTTGGCTGCCTGGAATCTTTACCTCCACCTATCTACATCGTTCATTCTCTCACTTCTTTCCAGCCTTTGCACATTTGTCACCTTCTCCCAGAAGCCTTCCCTGATCATCCTATTAAACAGTGGAACTCCTTTCCCCTCAGGACTTTTCTCTTTTTTATCCTTTAATTTTCTTCAGACCATTTAAAATATTCTGATAAGAATATGATATCCCCTAAGAACGTTGAATATAAAATTTATATTAGAATATGATAAATAGCATGAAGAAAATTAAAGGAAATTTACTTGGTATGTTTTTAACATCTGTCTCTATTATAGGGTAAATTATGTAAAACTAGAGATTTTTATCTGATTTGTTCACTCATATTTTCTCAGTGGTTAGAACAGTGTCAGATACATAACAGTTTTTCAATAAAGAATGGTTGAATCAATCAGTCAATCAATGAACAAATGAGTTGTGGAAGGGCAAGGCCTTAGCTGCAGCTGAGTGTAATTCATGCTGTGGAATGTGGGCTTTTTCACATTATTTCATTAATAACCATGTCAGGGCACACTCATCCCATCTAAAGTTCTGATACTTCCTTGGTTTTTTGTTCTTTTATTTAACTCAGTACAGTGTGCCTGAAGATAGAAACTCCTGATAATACTTTTTCACTGATACTTCCCTGTATCATGTAAGTTGTTTGTAGTTAAATTTATACCGATTTTCCTAGTGCTCATGAGTCATTCCCTCAGTTAGCTTCACCCAAATTACAAAATACTGATGAAAAGTTACAGGATTTTTATGACTCATCATTCCTTACATACTGGCTTTTTGAGAGATGAGGTGAGGCATGATGGTGCTGAGATGATTTGAATTCTTGCTGTGGCTCTCTACTTTTTCTGGTTGTATATTCTGTTGTATTCCTTTCATAATTGTGGGTTTTGTTGTTGTTACTTTTACCGTTTTTCTTTTTTTTACATATTGAGGGAGAGAGATTTTTTTTTAGTTCTGCTTTTATCCTGTCTTTGCAGGAAATCTAGATATTATTTTTTAATGAAACAATAGTTAAAAATAAATCAACAATCTATGCTATTGGTATATTTTTGTTTCTTTTTTTTTAATTCTATTTAAAAATTTAAAAAAAAATTTTTATTTTATTTATTTACTTATTTATTTTATTGCATTTTAGGTTTGGGGGTACATGTGAAGAACATGCAAGAGATTTTTATTTAGTTAAATGTGCAGCTATTTGTTGCACATCATTCCTATTTTTTTTTTTTTTTTTNGCTTTTTCCTTTTCCAGCTATAGATTTTACTATGGAAATTTCTAAGTAACATTTGTCTAAACTTTATAATTATGCACTTTTCTTTGGTTTCAACATGAACATCCTTGTTTTGTGACATATAAAAGCTTTTGTAATTAAATAGCAGCAAAATTCAGCCGTATTACATATATAATCAAGAAAAAGGTATTCTCAAATGCGAAAGCAGATCTTTATGAGGACTTTTTTTTCTAAATCTTAAACTTAATATGAAATTTGTGGAACGTGGACTTTTTATTAAGATTCTTTTAACATCTTACATGAAAATGAAACACACCTTTATATATTTCAGCCACTCTAGCAACATGATGCCTCATTAATAAGATCTCTGTCAGCCTGGTTTGCACCAGAAATAAAGACTAAGTCATTATAAAACAGCCTACCTGACCCACAGTGAGACTCAGGGGGACTAGATTAAGTTTTTCTTTCCTGAAATTCTTCATTTTACTAAACAAATGCCCTAACCACACACCCGCATTTTTGGGAAAAAGAAAAGGTCTTACTGAATTTTCATCTTTCACTATGGTTCACTTAGTAAGGGCTGTCTATAGCTGCTTGTTCCTGTTCCACTTCCTGTACACAGTCAGGGGAACTGATTCTCATGCTGTCATCATTAAAATTTGTTAAACCTCAGCATCAATAAGTTACATTGAGGCAATAACATAAGAATGGAATAAATAATAGAAAACCTAGGGATAATGAAAAATGTAAGCATCAGAAGAATGTGTGTATAAATATGGAAAGGATAAAAAATGTTAGTGGTAACTTTGAAATCATATGCATTTCTCCATCAGATTTTCTAAAAGTGTTGTAAACAGCAGGTAAATAATGGGATGGACATTTACAGTATTACTTCCCTTTCTAAAAATTCTAACTCAACATAACAATTTTTAAATTATAATTTCCAAGTAATTATCTTATATAGACCATAGGATAATTCAAATTAATTTTAGCTAACAAAAAGAAATTGGCAGAAATGTATGCTTATTTTAACTGAAGATTTTAAATAACAGAAGTATGACTTTCTCTACTAATTAAGAGATTTCTATTGGTAGATGATTTCTCAAAATTTGAAAAATAACTTAGAAAACGTGATGGGGAGAAAAGTATTGCCTTTTCTGTCATACTAGAACTTAACTGAAGCATTTGTATTGAGGTCACATATTTTGTTTATGTAACATAATCAATAATGTTAAATAATTGACATTAAATTACTAATTCCCTTACACATTATAGTGAAATGATGAGATGGCAAGTAGTCAGAAGTGTATATGCTGCCTGCTTTTGTTATTTTCTGTTTTGATTCTCTTTAATGCTTGAGAAATAAAGGGAATAAGCAAAACTGTTTCCTCATTTGTATTTTAAAGAATACTTATTTTTTATACAACTCATCTTGAATAATGCTTCTTTTGTCCTGTGTAAAATACTCACAGAAACTCTTATGCTTTCAAAAACAAGAAAAGATGGAACTAGCAATGAAAAATTGGTTATTTATTTTTCATAGTATTTTTATACGGATATTGTTTTCTATTTTCTAATGGACTCATGAGCTTCTATCTAAAGTATAACAGCAGGAAAAAAAAATAAAAAAACAACTCCTGAAGAAATACTTGGCAGACAAAATGAATGCCCCATGGTGAATCTCACCTTTCAGCAAAGTCAAAGAATAACCAAAGGTATATTTGTAGGAGATTATTAGATTAGAGAAATGATTCACACACTGCCGGGATACACATATTTCTCTGTTGGAACTTCCTTCAGAGTTAGGATGCTTCTGAGAGAATGGGCTAAACTGTATAGATGCCAACACAAACATAGGGGGCATATGTATGATTTTCCAAAGGAAAGATCATTTTATTTTCCAAACCTAATGTTTTCTTACTACCTTCTAGATTATGCAATCTATTTTGCTGGGTAACCATGGCAGTGCAGTAATTCTCAGGTTAAAGCTTTTCATGAAACAAAGCTTACATTTTTTCTAGCAGCAGGAAACATTTGACTGAAAAGCAAATCACAATCTTTTGAGACTAGATGCATGCTGTGTAATTTTGAGTTCAGCATGGGTCTTGGGGAGTGTGTTTAATAAATTTTTTTTCCCTGAGACAGCTCTATTTTTTCTGCCTAGAGATACAAAAGACATTCTGATCAACTATTAAAACTCGATATTGACCTAGGCAAGTACTTATAATCGTTAAAAAGCAAATGTAAAATTGCAGATTATTTTTTCTATTCTGTTTATAATATATTCTTACTGAAAATACTTTTTTGAAGGGTATAGAAATAGGTTATTTTAAGATGTATTTAGACTGAATAATAATATTGTAGAAAATGATGTTACTAAAAATTTGCCTTTATTAAAGTGTTAGTCATCTAATTTATAAGACACGTTTATTGTCATTGATTTTCAACATATATATGCATGTTTGTGTGTGTAAATCATTTTGGGTATTTGTTTAATGTACTCATTAAATTTGGGAGCACAAAAAACAGTTCTATCTTCTCATAATAAATAGTAAAATTTAAGAAAAAAACAGTAAATATTTAGATTCATGTGGATAATAGCTACTTACTGATATATACAGATGTTAATAAACTCAATAAGTTTTTTTGGCCATTTATTTATTTTTACCAAACTCCTTATGTAGAATTCAATGGAAAGTTAAAATTTTAGAATTTGGCTTACTTTATAGTTCTGTCTATTTTTTTATTTCTTGTTTTGACCATCCATTTCTCAAACATTTAAAATTGCAATATTTGGCAAAATAAGTTGTTTTGCCACCAAGAAACTGAGTTTCCTTTGAATGCTGTAAATGCAGATGATTAATATAGTGTTTACCTGTATTTAGTTTTTCAGATCTATTTTTTTCAAACTGAACTGCATAAATATATTACTCCCAAAGAAGAAGATCAAACATTGCCTTATAGAATCTGAACACTAAATGCAATGTTATAAAGAAAATTCAGAAAGAGTAGCTTGTTACATAAAAATGAATACTATACAAAAGTTTGTGTGGGTGATTTTAAGGCTAATATTTCATTTCTTTTTTTTTTTTTTTTTGAGACGGAGTTTCACTCTTGTTACCCAGGCTGGAGTGCAATGGCGCGATCTTGGCTCACCGCAACCTCCGCCTCCTGGGTTCAGGCAATTCTTCTGCCTCAGCCTCCCGAGTAGCTGGGACTACAGGCACGCGCCACCATGCCCAGCTAATTTTTTGTATTTTTAGTACAGACGGGGTTTCACCACGTTGACCAGGATGGTCTCGATCTCTTGACCTCATGATCCACCCGCCTTGGCCTCCTACAGTGCTGGGATTACAGGCGTGAGCCACTGAGCCTGGCCTCATTTCTAATATTTAATATGATATTTTAGCATTATAAACTGATGTGTTTTATCAGATTTTATGCTATACTTTAGCTTAGGTAGAAATAGAAATGCATAAATCAAATTTGGTGACTTAAAAAAGAAAATAGAAATAAACTACTATGAATATATGAATAATAGGATAAAGAAAAGGAAAAATAAAAGCAGCCTAAGAAATATTCTATGTACAAAACAAAAAAGACTCAACCAGAAGTATATGGTCGGTTACAATTTGTCTTTTAAAATGTTTATTTTAATATATATATTCAATTGTTCTCTGAAAGAAACACTAAATATGAGTTCTGAAGATTTATGTTGTAGAGACTAACCGAAACACTGTCATTTGTTAGTTACATCAGAAACATTAATTAATTATTTTACATTATTATTTTTTCTTCTTTATTTTATCGGCAGCGGGTGTGGTTTAATTTAGGATTTAGGAAAACAGTATATGTGGCATATATATTTTCTTAATTTTGTATCATACTATACATTTAATTATTATGATGGCAAAATGCTAATGTCATAGTGTATAAAAGCTTGTGGAAGATAAGATATTATTGTAGCTATCTTTGACCACTGTTTGCTTCCCATAGCACATATCTCCCACAAAAAAAAATCCTTATTCCTTAGTCAAAACTCTCATCCCATTATAGCATTTTCTTGAGGTCTTATCATCTCATCATCTAAGTCATATCAATGATGTTTCCCGGGGCTGGTACGTCAGGCACAGTTCCTTGGACGTAGCTTCTCTTAGTCCAAAGGCAAACTAGAAATTTAATTTTTTTGCCCTCCCTTTGTCAAACACATAATGTGGAGACAAAGACAAGATGACTTCTAGATACATATGTAAAAGAGTGAAGAGCTGTAGGCACATAGACATCACTGGTCCACAGCAATTCTAAAATTGAGCCAGGCAAATAAATTTGCAAGTTTTTTGATTAAGGCGATTCTGCTTCCCTGGATTGCTTCTTTGTTGTTCTTCACTATGCCCACTAAGTAAGTGTTCATTTTCTGTGAGGAAAGTATTTATGTGCAACTGAAAAACTTTCTCAGCATACTACCTACCTGAAGGAATTTGGAGGTTTTATTTTAAAATGTCTGTATCTCTCAGCTCATGGACATATAAGTTCTTTTAAAACTTTGTGAGTTTTCTATGTATCAAATTATAAATTTACTCCATTTGACATAATTTATACCCCCAAATCTCCTTGAGCTAAGCCTTTCTCTGCTATACTTTGGGGTTCTGTGGGACAATTTTCTTAAAAGTTTTTTTGTGTAGAATCAAAGGTGAGAAATTCCTTAGGACTGATAGAAGCCCATTTGTCTAGCTAAAATGTTCTATAGGGCCCTTGTTATATCTGTTTAATGGCTGGGCACGGTGGCTTATGCCTGTAATCCCTGCACTTTGGGGGGCTGAGGTGGGTGGATCACAACGTTGAGATCAAGACCATCCTGGCCAACATGGTGAAACCGTGTCTCTACTAAAAATACAAAAATTAGCTGGGCATGGTGGTGTGTGCCTGTAGTACCAGCTACTCGGGAGACTGAGGCAGGAAAATCACCTGATACCGGGAGGCAGAGGTTGCAGTGAGCCAAGATTGTGCCACTGCACTCCAGCCTAGCAACAGAGCAAGACTCTGTCTCAAAAAAAATAAAAAAAAAAATCTGTTTAACAACTTATCAAAGGATTTCACAGTGGACCTTTGATTGGATCTTTACCCCTGAAACATTATGGATTCCATCTTTGCAAAGAGACCTTTTTCACTATGGTAGTTAGTTCTTGGGGGGCTGACCAAGGAGAAAAAACAGTTTCATCTTGGATCTCAGCAAATACTGGCTTTTTAATATTTTCACTAAATTCTGCTTGACAATGGAACAGTATATCCTTTAGTACATCTCATTTCTTATGTAATTTGTCATGGGCATCTAAAATAAGACAGTTGGCACTTACAGCATTTTGTATGAAAATTTTAGCCAGAACTAAGTACATCGGGTACACTTTTAATATTCCATGTTATTCCTGGTCACACTTTTGCTAATTTTGCTGTACTAGCAGCAAATGATAACTTATATATCCTTTTTTTCTATAATTTTCTCTCTTGCATGCAATTGTAGTTTTCTCACTTCCCTAATATTCTCCCTGACTAACTTTAGACCTATTCCCACTAACTTTAGACCTATTCCCACTAACAAGTCCCAAAATCAATGCTACGTGTTTTAGGTTTCTATTACAGCAACATCCCACTTGCTTATACTAATTATGTTTTATTATCCATTGCTGCACTACAAACCATATCAAAAGTTAGTAACTTCAAACAATAACCAGCTTATTTGTGTATACTTCCTCAATAAGTGCTGAGCTTTTTGCTTTTTGCCTTTTCCTCAGAATCTTGCCAGTGTTATTCTTGTGGCTATGTTTCACTGTTCACTTTGGAGGCTGTAATAACTGATGCTTTACTATTTCTTTATAGACTAAATGTCTCTTGGTCTCTAGGTGGCCTATCCTACATATTATAGGATGCCTCAGTACTATTGAGATCTGAAAAATGGATGTTTTCTGGCCTTCTTAAGGCCCAGGATCAGAAATCTCAAGACATTACTTCTGCCATGTTCTTTGTCAAAATGGTTCCTGATGGCATTTTAGATTCATATACTCTACTTCTTGATTGGAGAGTGCTAAGGTCACATTTTAGTATAAGATTAGGAATAAGAGATTTTGGTGTAGCTTTCTTAGAAATACAATCTTCCAAAATGTATAGTACATTAGTATAGATATTTGAACTTCTAAACTCATTGGGCATTATAATGAGATAGTCTCATAAATTATCCAATTTAGTATCCTAGACATTACAAGAATCTTCTTCTTGTTGAAATATAATAAAATATAAAATCTATCAACCCCCAAATTTATTCTGACACCCACACACACACACACACAAACAGTTTTTATCATTGAATGAGCATTAAACTGACTACAATTCACATTCTAGGCAATCCCTAAAGAGATTGCAAAGAACAAAGGAATATAATCTTTTTCTATAGCCAAGCTGATGCAATCCATTACATACATGTTGGATTGTATGTTTAAATGTTTCAATTCAAAGGAAAAATTAAACTTGCCTGTTTTCAACGAACAGGAAGTTACAGCTTGGAGTCAAATATCTAGGCTTAAACTTCTGAGGAGTCAGGCAGAAAGAGTGTCTTCCTCCTTGATGTTTGTATTTCAAAAAATGTTTTCAGAGTCCCCATGAGAGACATTCCTGGAATCAAAACTTGCAAGAGGCTCATTGAATTTTTTAAAGATTTGCATATATCTCAAAAAGACAGAGGGAAACATTTACAATTTCAGTGTTCTAATAGAAGACAAGTAGTTCTTTGATGGATGGGAAAGGAGTTCCCTTTCCCTTTGGCACCAGGGAAAATTTTGAATGTAAATATTTTTAGATTTGTATCTACCCTTATATTCAACACCATTCTTACCAGATGACTACCTAGGTGTGCACTGAGTGCTTTTAAAGAGAAAAGACTATAGCATTGTAAATCATACCATATTGGCTACTAATCATTATGAAAGTATTCTTTACACATAAAGGTAAAGTTGGTGCAACTTTTACCCATTTATCCTAGGGCACCATTTATTTTCTTCACTATCCCCTTGCCTTTTAATTGCTCGCTTTCATTATCATTGCCCCATTGAGTTTATCTTCATCACTGTCACTCAAGAATTCTTTGCAAATCTGATCATGTTACTTTTCGTCTCAAACTGTCCATTAGGTTTTCTGTGGTTTCAGAATAAATTTCACACTTGTTTTCATATTATACAGAGACCACTTTAAGCTTTCTTTTGCTTACCTATCTGATTTGCTTCCTTACCCTTGCACCACTCTTTAGCTGAAAATTAAAATTGTTCTTCAAGGGCATCATGTCTTCTTAAGTCTCTGTATCTTTGCATGTTCTCTTGCTTTCATGCTAAGTATCCTCCTATCGCTTCTTCTATTTGGCTAATGCCTGTTTGTTATTTAAATATTCAGCTGATGCTTTATCTCCTCTGAGAGGCCATTCATCTATTGATAGCTGTGTCCAGTGACTCTTTTTGATACTCTTTTCTATGTCTTCTGCATTTCAATAACTCTGGCACCAAGCACAAAGCATTTGGTGCACAAATTTCACCAAATAAGTTTGATAACTATAAAGAGGAGTAAGTTCATCTTTAATCCATCTTGAGTTAATTTTTGTATAAGGTGTAAGGAAAGGACCCAGTTTTGGCTTTCTCCATATGGCTAGCCAGTTTTCAGAGGACCATTTAATGAATAGGGAATCCTTTTCCCATTGCTTTTTTTGTCAGGTTTATCAAGGATCAGATGGTTGTAGATATGTGGTGTTATTTCTGAGGCCTCTGTTCTGTTCCATTGATCTATATATCTGTTTTGGTATGAGTACCATGCTGTTTTGGTTACCGTAGTCTTGTAGCATAGCTTGAAGTCAGGTTGTGTGATGCCTCCGCCTTTTTTCTTTTTGCTTAGGATTGTCTTGGCTATGCAGGCTCTTTTTTGGTTCCAAATGAAACTTAAAGTAGTTTTTTTCTAATTCTGTGAAGAAAATCAATGGTAGCTTGATGGGGATAGCATTAAATCTATAAATTACTTTGGGCAATGTAACCATTTTCATGATATTACTTCTTTCTACCCATGAGCATGAAATATTTTTCCATTTATTTGTGTCCTCTCTTATTTCCTTGAGCAGTGGTTTGTAGTTATCCTTGCAGGGGTCTTTCATATTCCTGGTAAGTGGTATTCCTAGTTCTACTTTTAGTTCTTTAAGGAATCTCCACATTGTTTTCCATAGTGGCTATACTACTTTACATTCCCACCAGCAGTGTAGAAGTGTTCTCTCTTCACTGCGTCCATGCCAAGATCTACTGTTTTTTGATTTTTTGATTAGGGTCATTCTTGAAGGAGTAGGTGGTATTGCACTGTAGTTTTGATATGCATTTGCCTAGTCATTTGGGATGTTTTACATTTTTTCATATGTTTGTTAGACATTTGTATATCTTCTTTCTGGAATTGTCTATTCATATCCTTGGCCCATTTTTTGATGGGATTTTTTTTTCTTGCTGTTTTGTCTGCATTTTTTGTAGACTTTGGACACTAGTCCTTTGTCAGATGTATGAATTGTGAAGATTATCTCTTACTTTGTGGGTTGTCTGTTTACACTGCTGACTTTTCCTTTTGCCATGAAAATGCTCTTTAGTTTAATTCAGCCCCAGTTATTTACTTTTTTTTTTTTATGTTGGATTTGCTTTTGGGTTCTTGGTCATAAAATCCTTGCCTAAGCCAATGTCTAGAGGGTTTTTCCAATGTTATCTTCTAGAATTTTGTGTCAGGTCTTAAATTTAAGTCCTTAATCAATCTTGAGTTGATTTTTATATAAGGTTAGAGATAGGGATCCAGTTTCATTCTCCTACATATGGCTAGGCAATTATTTCAGCACCATTTGTTGAAAAGGATGTCCTTTCCCACTTTATGTTTTTGTTTGTTTTGTTGATGATCAGTTGACTCTAAGTATTTGGGTTTATTTCTTGGTTCTTAATTCTGTTCCATTGATATATGTACCTACTTTTTATACCATGCTTTTTTGGTGACTGTGGCCTTAAAGTATAGTTTGAAATCAGGTAGTGTGATGCATCCAAGTTTTTTCTTTTTGCTTAGTCTTGCTTTGGCTATGCAGGCTTTTGGTTCCATATGAATTTTAAAATTTTGGCTTTTTTGGTTCCATATAAATTTTAAAATTGTTTTTTCTAATTCTGTGAAGAATGATGGTATTTCGATGGGGATTGCATTGTATTTGTAGATTGCTTTTGTCAGTATGCTCATTTTCACAATATTGATTCTACCCATTCATGAGCATGGGATGTGTTTCCATTTGTTTGTGTTGTTTATTATTTCTTTCAGCAATGTTTTGCAGTTTTCCTTGCGGAGGTCTTTTGCCTTCTTGGTTAAGTATATTCCTAAGTATTTTATTTTATTTTATTTTTTTGCAGCTATTGTAAAAGGGGTTGATTTCTTGTTTTGATCCTCCACTTGGCCACTGTTGGTGTGTAGAAGAGCTACGGATTTATTTACATTAATCTTGTATCCAGAAATATTGCTCAATTCTTTTATCAGTTCTAGGAGATTTCTGGAAGAGTCTTTAGAGTTTTCAAGGTAAATGATCATATTGTCAGCAAACAGTGACAGTTTGACTCCCTCTTTACTGATTCAGTTGCTCTTTATTTCTTTCTCTTGTCTGATTACTCTGGCTAGGACTTCAGATACTATATTGAAGAGCAATGGTGAGAGTGAGTATCCTTCTCTTGTTCCAGTTTTCAGAGGGAATGCTTTCAACTTTTCCCCATTCAATATTATGCTGGCTGTGGTCTTGTCATAGATGACTTTTATTACATTGAAGTATGTCCCTTGTATGCTGAGAGTTTTAGCTGAGAGTTTTAATTATCAAGGGATGCTGGATTTTAACAAATGCTTTTCCTGCATCTAGTGAAATGATCATGTGGTGTATTATGTTTATTGACTTGTGCATATTAAATCATCCCTGCATCCCTGGTGTGAAACTCACTTGGTCATGATGGATTATATTTCTGATATGTTGTTGGATTCAGTTAGCTAGTATTTTGTTAAGGCTTTTAGCATCTGTGTTCATCAAGGATATTGGTCGGTAGTTTTCTTCTGTTCTTTTCCTGGTTTTGGTATTAGGATGACACTGGCCTCATAGAATGAATTAGGGATGGGTCCCTCTTTCTCTATCTTGTAGAATAGTGTCAAACCGATTAATATCAATACTTTGAATGTCTGGTAGAATTCTGCTGTTAATTTGTATGGTCCTGGACTTTTTTCATTGTTAATTTTAAAATTACCATTTCCATTCCACTACTTGTTATTGGTCTATTCAGGGTATCTAATTCTTTCTGATTTAAGCTAGGAGGGTTGTATTTTTCTAGGAATTCGTTTATCTTTACCAGGTTTTCTATGTGATGTGCATGAAGGTATTCATAGCAGCCTTGAATGATCTTTTGTATTTTGGTGGTGTCAGTTGTAATATCTCCTGTTTCATTTCTTAATGAGGTTATTTGAATTTTCTCTCCTCTTTTATTAATCTTGCTAATGCTTTATCAATTTTATTTATCTTTTCAAAGAACCAGTTTTTTGTTTTATTTAATTTTGTTTGTTTGTTTGTTTCAGTTCATTTAGTTCTGCTCTGATTTTTGTATTTTCATTCTTCTGCTGGGTTTGGGTTTGATTTGTTCTTATTTCTCTAGTTCCTTGCGGTGTGACCTTAGAGTGTCTGTTTGTGCTCTTTTTCAGTCTTTTTGATGGAGGCATTTAGGGCAATGAACATTCCTCTTAGCATCACCTTTACTGTATACCAGAGATTTTGATAGGTTGTGTCATTATTGTCATTCAGTTTGAGTAATTTTTTAATTTCCAACTTGATTTAGTTTTTGACCCAATGCTCATTCAGGAGCAGGTTATTTAATTTCCATGTATTTGCATGGTTTTGAAAGTTCCTTTTGGGGCTGATTTCCAGCTTTATTCCACTGTGGTCCAAGAGAGTGGTTGATATAATTTCAATTTTCTTAAATTTAATGAGGCTCGTTATGTGTCCTATCATATGGTCTATCTTGGAGAAAGTTCCATGTGCTGTTGAATCAAATATATATTATGTGGTTATGGGCTGGAATATTCTGTATATATCTGTTAAGTCCATTTGTTCCACCATGTAGTTCAAATCCATTGTTTCTTTGCTGACTTTCTGTCTTGATGACCTGTCTAGTGCTGTCAGTGGAATATTCAAGTCCCCCACTATTATTGTGTTGCTGTTTATCTCATTTCTTAGGTCTAGTAGTATGTGTTTTATAAATTTGGGAGCTCCAGTGTTAGGCGCATATATGTTTAGGATTGTGATATTTTCCTGTTGGATAGGCCTTTTATCATTATAGAATGTCCCTCTTTGTCTCTTTTAACTGCTATTGCTTTAAAGTTTGTTTTGTCTTATATAAGAATAGCTATTCCTACTTGCTTGTGGTGTCCATTTGCATGAAATGCCTTTTTCCACCCCTTTAATTTAAGTTTATGTGAGTTCTTATGTGTTAGGTGAGTCTCCTGAAGGCAGCAGATGTTTGATAAGTTCTTATCTATTCTGCAGTTCTGTATCTTTTAAGTAGAGCATTTCTGCCATGTATATTTAGTGTTACTAATGAGATGTGATGTGTCATTGCATTCATCATGGTATTTGTTGCCTGTGTACCTTGGATTTTTGATTTCTGTTTTTGCTTTTTAAATTGTATTTTAGTTTTATAGGTCTGTTTGATTTATGCTTTAAAGAGGTTCTGTTTTCATGTGTTTCCAAAATTTGTTTCAACATTTAGAACTCCTTTTAGCAGTTCTTGTAGTGGTGGCTTGGTGGCTTGGGGAATTCTCTCAGCATTTGTTTGTCTGAAAAAGACTGTGTCTTTTCTTCATATATGATGCTTAGTTTCACTGGATATAAAATTTTGGCTAATAATTGTTTTGTTTGAGGAGGCTGAAGATAGGACCCCAATCCCTTCTAACTGGAAGGGTTTCTGCTGATAAATCTGCTTTTAATCTGATAGGTTTTTCTTCATAGGTTACCTGGTGCTTTTGTCTCATAGCTCTTAAGATTCTTTCCTTTATCTTAAATTTAGATACCTGATGAGAGTGTACCTAGGTGATGATCTTTTTGTGATGAATTTCCCTGATGTTCTTCGTGCTTCTTGTATTTGGATGTCTAATTCTGTAACAAAGTCAGGGAAGTTTTCTGTGACTATTCCCCCAAATGTGTTTTCCAAACTTTTAGATTTTTCTTCTTCCTCAGAAACACCAGTGATTCTTAGATTTGGTCATTTAATGTAATACCAGACTTCTTGGAGGTTTTGTTCATATTTTCTTATTTTTTTCTTTGTTGAATGGATTAATTAGAAGATTTTGTCTTTGAACTCTGAATTTCTTCTACTTGTTCAATTCTATTTATTAGTCATCTAGAGCATTTTGCATTTCTATAAGTGTGTCCAATGTTTCCTGAGGTTTTGATTGTTTTTTCTTTATACTATCTGTTTCTTTCAATATTTCTCTCTTAACTTTTTGTATCATTTTTTGTGGATTATCTGGCATTGGGCTTCACCATTCTCTGATACCTCCCTGATTGGCTTAACCACTGACCTCCCGAATTCTTTTTCAGGTAAATCAGGAACTTCTCCTTGGTTTGGATCCATTGCTGGTGAGCTAGTGTAATTTTGGGAGAGTGTTCAAGAACCTTATTTTGTCATATTACCAGAGCTGGTTTTCTGGTTCCTTCTTATTTGGGTAGGCTCTGTTAGAGGGAAGATCTAGGGCTGAAGGCTGTTGTTCAGATTCTTTTGTCTTATGGGTAATAGTAGTGGGATATTGTACTCTCCCCTCTTTCCTATGGATGTAGCTTCCTGTGAGCTGAACTGCAGTGATTGTTATCTCTCTTCTGGGTCTAGCCACCCAGCAAGTCTACCTGGCTCCAGGCTGGTGAACTGTGTATGGGTCTTTCAGCTGTGAATACCAGCACAGTATTTGGGATGTCTTCCAGACCCTGCTGTGGGTCCTCTCGGGAATGCTTGTTTATTCTTGCAGTTGTTCTAGTGCAAAAATTTTTGATGTGAGCCTCCACACACTGCCCTGTTAGTCTGAATTGGAGCTGCAGTCTAGTCCTGCCTGCTATCCACCATGGTGATTTTGCTTTTTTGTTTGTTTACTGTAATGTTTTTCAAATTCATCTATGTCATTTCATGAATAGGGTTTTTTTTTTAACTGCCCAGTAGGATGCTATTATATAACTATATGATATTATGTTAGTTAATTCAACAATTGTTGAGGCATTAGATTGCTTTCAGTTTTAGATCATTATGACTGAAGCAGTTATGGATATTTAAGTACAAGTCCTTATTTGAACATGTATCTCCATTTCTTTGGGGTAAATAAGTAAGAGCGAGCTTAGTGAGTATATATTTAACTTCATAAAAGACTGCCAAATAATTTTTCATAGTGTTTTAAAAATTGTAACTTCAAAAAAAAAATAAATAAAAATAAAAATAAAATAAAATAAAAATTGTAACTTCCCACCAGAAATGTATAAGAGTATTGGTTGCTACATTTCATCAACGTATATTTTCTTTTTAATTTTAGCTCTTTTAGTAGATGTGTAATGTGGTTTTAATTTTGTATTTCCCTGTGACTGATAATGTTAAGCACCTTTCCATATGCCTGTTTGTTGTTTATAGTATTCTGTGAAATACTATTCAAATATTTTGCCTACTTTAATTGGTTTTTGCCTTCTTATTATTGAGCTATAGGCATTTTTAATATACTCTGGTTACAGTCCTAAATAAGCTATATGTTTTTAAAACATTTTTTCCCAGGATAAGTCTTGTTTTATTATTTTCTTTAAATTTCTTTAGAAGAGAATTTTAAAAAATTCAATGTAGTCAAAATTATCAATCTTTTATTGTGTGGTTCATAATTTTGGCTTTGCCTAAGGACATAGAGATTTCCTACTAGAATTTTCTTTTCAGTAAGTTTTATAGCTTCAGTATTACATTTCTATCTAAGAGCTATTTCAAGTTTAATTGTTTTAAATGGCATGACATAGAGAAAAAGGACTTTTTTGGGGATAACAATATAAAGTTATTACACCAATATTTGTTGAAAATATTTCCCATTTTCTATTTAATAACTTTAGCATCTATGTAAAAAATTAACAGACCATCTACAATATTCAATTTTTGAACTCTGAATTCTATATCCCATATCTATATATCTTCTACAATATACGAACTATTTTTATATCTGTAATTATAGTGTATAATCTTGAAATTGAGTAAATCTTAAATTTTTGTAATTTTATTCACAATTGTTTTGGCTATTTTGAGTAATTTGTATTTCCTTACACATTTTAGAATCAGCTTGGCAATTTTTGAAAAAGAAGCTTGCTGGTATTTCTGTTGTGTTTCACCTGTAGATCAATTTGGAGATAATTCACACTGTATCTTCTAATCTATCAATAAAGCATAAAAATGTATTGGGAATGTTAAGATTTTCTCACCAGTGTTCTGTGCTTTGCAGTATGCAGGTCTAACATGTTTTTGTGAAATGCATTTATAAGTTTTTTATACATTTTGATGCTATTATCAGTAGCATCATTTCAGCTTTAAATTTCAACATTTCTTGGTGACTATTTAGAAACACAATTTTTGAATATTGACCTTATACCATGTGACATTGAAAAATTCACTTATTAGTTCTAATGTCTTTGTTTGTAAACTTTTATTATTTTTCCATGTAGACTTTTATTTTTGTCTGTGAAAAAGGACAGTTTTACTACTTCTTTTCCAATCAGTATGCTTATATTTTTATTGCCTTATTAAAGTGGCTAGGAACTCCAGGGCTGTGTTGAATAGGATATGTGAACACAGATATCCTTGTCTTGCTTTTCATTTTAGGGCAAAAGCACTCAGTCTTTTATCAATAAATATATTAGTTATAGGCCTTTCACATATGTCATTTGTCATCTTGAAAATGAGTCCTATTTGTAATTGGCTGCTGATTTTTATCATAAATGTATTGAAATCTGTCAATTTTGGGGGTATCTAAGATAATCATGTTTTTTTCTGTTTTAATATATGGCTATGGTAAATTAACACTGAGGAATTTTCAAATGTTAAAGAATTCTTGCATTCTTGGATAAACTCCATTTAGCCATAATGTATTTTTTTTTGTATGTTATTGAATTTGATTTAAACAATTTTTGAAAAAAGTTTTGGATCTATGTTAATAAAAGATATTGGTCTCTAGTTTTCTTTAACTGTAACATTTTTTCTGATTTTGGTATGGAGATATTCCTGGCCTCATAAAATAAGATAAGGAGGTCTGTCTCCTTCACTTTTCTGAAGGGTTCAAGTGGAATTGGCATTATTTTCTCCTTAAATGTCTGATAAAATTCATCGCTGAAGCAATCTGTACCTGCCTTTTTTATTTTTATTTTTTTTACATGAGAAATACTTTTAAATGATACTCAATTTCTTTAGTAGATATTGAGATATTCATAGTAACTCAGTCATACTGAGTGAAACTTGGTGGTTTGTATCTTCCATGGAATTTGTCTGTATTTTATATATTGCCAAACATATTAACTTTTCATAATTATTCCTTATTTCTCTAATATCAGTAGATCTGTATTGAGCTTCTCTTGCTTTATATTATTAATTTTTGTCTTTCCTATATTTTTGATCAGTTTGAAGTTTGTCAATTATACTGATCTTTTCAAATAACCAGTTTTATTTAATTTGCTAAATATATTTCATTACAAGTGTGCAAAATTTTTTTTTTCAGTTCTATGTTTATTTGTGTAGTGTCCTGAATCTACAGAATTACAGTTTCACCAAATATGGAAACAAATTTTTTATCACTGCTAGAACAGAATAAGCTGGTTCAATTGTAGGGATCACTTTCTTTTTTCTTGAGGATCATAGTCCTGTGCTTTCTGTTGTTCAATAGCTAAAGACAGTTTTTAAATGTATTTTGGCCAGTTTTCTAGTAGTTGAAGAAAAGGAGGGTAAATTTTGTCTTTGTTATTCTGTCTTGATCTATAATGGAAACCTTATTCTATTTACATTAGTCACAGATATCCGATTCTAAAATCTTCTTAAAAACTCTAAAATCTTGGTAGTGTAAAATCTGTGGAATGTCTTAAGGAGTCCATTTGAGAAATCTAGGTGCTAATCAATTTTACAGCTATTTCTATTGTGCAATATGTAGTAGATCTAGTATTTAATATAGAATGCCAGATTCGAAAGGTCATTCTATAAAGACTATTACTAATCAGGGATTTTGGATAGATTTGGAAAGCTTCTTATCTTTTCTTTTATACAGAAGAGTTTGTACTTTATATCATTTATGGCCTAGTGCATTTTGGTGAGCAAAATGTTTTCATGCTAAGTGTGCTCTGAAGGATATTCAGGATAATCTTTTTCCCTTAGCCTTAGAGTTGATAAAAATCAACTATTTATATATATATATATATACACACACACATAATGCCATCTGTGATTTGGCAAATTAGCAATCTCCTTATTTATTTTAAGTATTTTACTTCCTGTTTGAGTAATCCTTATCTATGCCTAAGTGTGTATATGTGTATACATGCACATATTCTGCTATATATATCCTTCTAATCTTTTCAAAATTTTTGTTTTTATATTTAGATAGTCAATCTAATATTTGTTTGTATGCTGTTTTTGTAGGAACCCAATTATTCTTAATGTGGATGAACAATTGTCTTTGCATCCATCGTCCAATTACTTATAATTCCTGGTATTTCATATATAAAGTTCACGCACACACACACACACACACACACACACACACGATCTTTTCAAATAACCAGTTTTGTTTTTTATATATATATATATATATATTTGGCTTGGTTTCTATGCTTCATTTTGTGTCTATCATTGGGATACTTGTAAATCAATTTAACAAATTATTAATGTATAGTAAGTCATTTTGAATTATTAGGCAATAATGATAGCATAATGAAATTAGAAATTTAGGTGAAGAGAAAACCTATCAAACTTATCCTAGTTATTTAATTTTATTAAAACTAAACTGTAACCAAATGAGTACAAAATAATAAAAAGTAGCATTTAACAAAAAAAATCTACATAATTTAGAGACTGTTGAAATAATTTAAGATTCAGGACAAAATGGTATCCAAGATAAAAACAAATACTGCCATACTAATTGGTCGTCATCGAGACTATCATGGAAAAATTTCAGTGATCCTCTATTATTAATTTTTCCAGTTCATATTTCAAGCCGCTTCCCTTTTAATCTATCAGAAGTAAAACAGTTCAGGTCACTGTAAAAAGGAAAAAGTCTTCATGTACTCCAAAGCCCTCCATTTTTCTGATCCAGTGTGCTTTTTAAATATGACTTTCTATTAGTTTATTTTATATTTGTAATTTTAGCTTAATAAAAGTGATTCTCCATACTGCTTGAATCAATATTTCCACTTTATTTACTTTGAGTTTTCTGTTTACTCTGCTTTGTGTATCACTTAACGATAATTTCCAAAATCAATCCATGCTTCAAAATCCAGTTTGAATATTAGCTTGCCTGTCACTCCATGCAGAAATACCAGAATCCTCCTTTGAAAACTTTTTTTTATCTTTTATATCATGAATATGTTAGCTTCTGCCTTATTACTTATATGATTGTTTAATTTCTTTAATTAGACTTCCTGTTCTTCACAAGCCTTACATGTGTATGACACATTTTTATTTACTTAACCTGCTGGTTTTTTATTATATAGTAGGTGACTTACAAATATGTGTTGAATTAATGTAAACTAGGGATAAGATTTGTCAAAGGATATAGAGGAGCAATAGTAAATAATGACAAAAACAAAGAAAGGAGAGGTTTTAATCATTTAAAAAGTGAAGACAAACATAATCATAAAGAGCACTGGATGATGGAAGATAGATTAAAATAATATAAGTTTTTTTACATATTTTTCGAGGTGGATAAGGATAAATAAACTCATAGAACTAACGGCATTTACTCGATTGATCAGGAATTCAGAGCTGAAAATGGGAAGCTGTTATACAAAATGATAAATTGTCATTTTAAATGACCCCTTTGTCAGAGAACAAATGTGACTGGCATAAATGAATAGAAATAATGACAGTTACTATAAAAGCTGCTGTAAAATAAAATAATAATGCCAAAAAAATAGTTAATATTTATTGAGGGCTTACATAGCAATATGTGTCTGCATGTGCACACACATATACACACACACTCAGAGGACTCTAATATAGTAACTGTTCACAACCCAGTGACAGGACCCTGAAATTGTTAAAGGTTGATCTAGTCCATCATGGTGATTCCCAAATATTATCTCCAATCTGGCTGTAGTTTTGTTCCCAAACTCCGGAATTAGTTATTCTAGTTATCCAACTGTGTATTTGGTATCTCCATTTGAAGATGCCATTTGGAATAGTGTCAGGTGTCTACTTATGATCAGTTTACTAAATCAACAAATTAAAGGAATTAAATTATATATGAGGCTCTATTTTCAAAGATGTTTATTCAATATTTTTATAAGCAACACTCTCTTATCCGTAGGCAAGATTTGAATAATTTACAGTAGCTTATTTTTAACAAAAATATGTTAATAGAGTGAATGAATAAATTAAGAGAATGAATTAATGCTATATGAATTAACTTATAGAGACCATATATATCAGTAAGTAAATAAGCATGTTAAGAATTGTATATGCCACATAAAATGCCATATATTTATATAAGTTAAATCTTTATGTATATATTTGTTTTAGTAAGAGAAAACTATGGGTGAACCAACACAAAAAGCTATTTGCTACCTGCTAGGTAAGAATTTTGTATTTTAGGAGAGTCAGTGATTTATTAACTTTTAAAAATCAGCTCTGTGTTTTTTTTTTTTTTCTGCTTGATACAATAAGCATTCCTTTTTGTCATTTTATAAAAATTCAATAAAAGAAATTAAAAAGAAAATAATAACATTAATTTAGGCTTTCTCTCTAAAAGTCATAAACACCTCTGGCTAAACTCCCTCCTTCTCTGTAACCATCTTTCTGGTCCCGGATATATACCAAGGGGTAGTATGGAAAATTTGCCTTACATGCTAGCAATAAGTGAGTATACTGTGGAAAAATTTAAAATCATATTCAAAGCCACTAAAAGTCAGTTGGATTATTATCACCATGAGCTGGCAATTCTAAGCAATAGTAATAAAACAACCATCCCACAAAATGCTTACTATCCACCCCCCACCCTCTACCATTATCATATTTTCATGTTCTCATTTCAACCTTGACCATTGCTTTTAAGAATGGAATGGAAAATGCAAGAAAGCCAACATTCTTAATGTCTCCCTGTCTTTGTTTTCTTAGTTAATAAACTTTATTTTCTAGAGCAATTTTATGTTCACAGCAAAATTGAGCAAAAAGTATGGAGAGTTCCCATATCCTCCAGCTCCCACAAACAGACAACCCTCCTATCAACATCCTAGACCACGGTAGTCCATTTGTTATATCAATAAACCTACTTTGAGACAACATTATCATCTAAAGTCCATAGTTTATGTTAGGGTTCACTCAGGTATATAGTCCATGGATTTTGACAAATGTGTAATAACATTTATCCACCATTGCTGTATTGTATAGCGTAGTTTTACTGATCAAAAAAATCCTCTGTGCTCCACCTCCTTCCTCTCTAACCTCTGGGACCAATGATTCTTTTATCATCTCCATTGTTTTATCTTTTCCAGGATGTCATGTAGGTTGAATCACATGTAGCCTTTCCGTTTGACTTCTTTAACTTAGTAATTTGCATTTGGGGCTCCTCCATGTCTTTTCATGGCTTGATAGCTCTGTGTGCAGGTTTTGTATGGACATATTTTCTTCCTGAGAGAAGGCCTTGCTAAGAACAGTATACTCTCATGTGTTTCAAAATGGTTCCTTTTTCCCTTTCCCTGCTGGAAGTACTAGATGTTTCTCCAGTATTCACCATAAGAACCAAGGCAAGCTCCTGGAGGTAAAACTCACAAAAGTTTGCAGATGCCCACTGACTGGGTTTCCCTGGAGTTTTTATCTCAGACTTGTCCACACTGAGCCTCCAGCAATTCATCAATTACAATTCAGATTTTTCTACCCTAGCACTGGTTCGCACAGAAATTTCAGAATGAATTTCTGTTTCACTAAATTGTGATTCTCTGTTTCTGTTTATCTCTTCAGTTTTCTGGGCAGTGATTTGTCCTGTGACTTCAGATCTCTGATGAAACTAAGAAGACTTGCTGTCTAGTTTACTAGTTGTTAGGATGGAGGAGTGACTTACAAGCTTCTTGTAAAGTACTATGCACACTCAATATACACATAAATGTTCTCAAATCAGCCATCATACAATTTTATGTGATGTGTATTTTATAACTAACTTGTAAATTCGAAAGAAAGAAAAAATTTTATTTACCCAATGGTACTTGATGTATAAAAATATGTTTTTGAGTCATGCGAAACTGAAGAAATAGCATTACTCAGATAAATCTATAAACACTCAGAATATGTTTTCTTCAAATTCTGTTGATATTGTATTTATAATGTTAATGCTTAACTGATATAAACCTCTTCTTGGGATATTAGTTTTTATCTTTTACAACATTAAAATATTGTCTTAAAATGAATTTTAAAATAAGAAGGCAATAGCATGAACACACAATTGCAGCTGTTCTGGGAGAAAGTTGGGTGCTGATCTTTTTTGCCACTTCTATTTAGTTATTTTTCTAAGATGGTCCCTGAGGTACCTTCTCAGAATATCTGTGGATCCCCAGGGCAGTATTTCAGTATTTTGCTGCAGATAAAATGTATGCATATAAAAGAATCACTTCAGTTACTTTAGTTATTCTAAGACTATTTGCAAAACATTGAAATATCAGAAATATCATTATTACTTTAATCATATGATTATGACTATTTTTATTGTTTCAAGTAGAGATTGTGGTCAGGAGATATTTACTCAGCTAAATTACTCAGTTTAAACTCTGTGATAATCAATACATTATACATGACATAACAATATGTAACAATCCTATAAAGATGTACGTTTCACCATAAATCAAGTACAGTAGCTCCCCCACCGGTCTGTGGTTTCGATTTCTGCAGTTTTAGTTACTTCTCCACAGTAAACTGTGATCCAAATATATTAAATGGGAAATTCCAAAAATAATTAATTAGTAAGTTTTAAATTGACATTCTGAGTAGTGTGATTAAATCCCAGGCTGCCCTGCTCAATTCTGCCCAGGATGCCAATCATCCCTTTGTCCAGCTATCCAGCTGTATACACTACCTACTCATTAGTCATTGATATTGACATTGACATTGACACTGTTTATTCCTAATACTCAACCATCGATATTGTCATGGCTTGATGATCCAGGATCACCCAAAGCAGATGATCCTTAATCTGACATATCATCAGAAGGTCAATATAGCCTAATGCTACAGCACAATGACTATGTCATTCAACTCACTTCACCTCATCACAATGCCTATGTCATTCACCTTACTTCATCTTATCACAATGCCTATGTCAACCATTCACCTCATTTCATCTCCTCTCATTGCATTTTATCATCTCACATTATCACAAGAATTGTGAGTACGGTAGAATAAGATATATTGAGAGAATGACCACATTCATTTCACTTTTATTACTGTATATTGCTATCATTGTTTTAATATTATTGTTATTTTCTTATTGTGCCTGATTTATAAGTTAAACTTTATCATAAGAATGTGTGTAAAAAAACAACAACATAGTGTATACAGTGTTTGGTATCATCCATGATTTCAGACATCCACTAGGGGTCTTGGAACATATTCCCCATAGATGAAGGCAGACTACTATATATTAAAGATTACATGTTACATAATACATATTGAAAGATATTATAATATATTTTAGGAAAAATATATAAAGTATGAAATTCTTCCTTGCAAAATAATTTATTTCCCCTCACATTATAAAACACAGAAAATGTTTGGTGAAAATCTTTGACAACGTAGTACAAACCAGAAAGGCAAATGTGCCTCCAGTCTCAGTCTGTCAGCTGTGTTTTAAAATCACTTGACTCTCATTAAGAGGATTCATCTGTCATATTTCTCTAATCTCAACGCCTCCTTACTTAATTTTATTGTTAATTCTCTCTCCTGAGGGAAAAGGCTGGAATCAAAAATCACAAAATAATTGTCCTGAATCTTACTTTTATTTTATAAGATGGAAATAAGCATAAAGCATCCACAATCATAGCTCATCATATGCAGTGGTTTCGATAGGATTCACTGTTACAGAAGGATATTTTTTACTCATGTAAATATCTATTTCTTTATATACACATAGCTCCTAGAAATAAGACATGCTCCAAGTAAAATCTCCTTAATTGTCTGTTCTTTTGGTTACTGGTCCTTTATACTCTCTCCAAGCATTCTCTCATCATGTTCTAACCTGCACGTAAAACAAAACCTGTCTTAGGAACACATGCTCCTGCTTGCCTTTTCAACTTCTTGACATGGAGATTTATGCCTCTGTGTTTTAGTTTCTGTATCAGTGTCTTTCTGTGGCATTTCTTCAGACTCTCTTTTTGGCTCTATAAGCTTGGTCTTTCTATTTGGTTTTGCTTGGGTCTCTGGTTTTTTGTCTTCCTTGAGGTGATGGGTCAGAAACAACTAATTTTGTATCTCATGAATCTTAGATTCAAATGCACAACTGCTGCCCTCTTCCTTATCCTAGCCCTCACTCAGACATCTTAAACTCAAAATGTCCATAACTGATTAGACATTTTGAGTATGTGCCTCTCTGATTCTTCTCTCTCACTGTAATTTCTCTGTTGTAATGGTTGTAATGTAGAACAGGGAACCAAATATAATTGGGCAATCCAATATTTCTGTCAAGCCTATCCTCAACATTTTCCTCCAGCTGTTACAGATTAGCTTGATCAATATTCCTTCATTTCTGGTTTTGGTTCACTTTTTCCAAAAAAAGTAGAGAATGACTACAGTTATTTCAAATCCAAATTATTTAGTATGAACTCAGTTCTTTAATATATGAACATGCATTTAAAAAAATTATAAATGTTATTGTGTTGTTTTAGAAAACTGAGCACTCTAGTTAGCCAATAAACAGGTGGATTTTAATAGCACTACCTGAATATCATGATGGTACATGTTTGCCTGAGTATTAAACAAAATGCTTCCAGATATGTAGGAGTTTTACCAACCTTTGTTTTTCTCATCCATATTTCATAGAAAAGTTGCAAGTAATTCAATTGTTTGACCAATGTACTATACTATTTTGAAGGCAGTAAATGTTGATTGTATGTATGTGGTTTTTATTTTGGTTCTGTTGTAGTTTCTATGTCTGTGTGGAAAGAGAAGCCAGCTGGTCAAGGGAGGAGAGTTTGTGTTTTTTACTTATCTGTGAGAAACCTTAAAGTAGCCTGCCTAAATAAAACTGCTTTTCTCAGGTATCTTTTTCTTAATTCCCCAGTCCACTGCATAGGCCAAATCACTACGAGGCTATTTGACACATGGAAGAATTTTCTCTGCCTAAGGCGAAGGAAACAGAATTCATCTGAACTGGGAGAGAGTTGATTTGCTGTTCTATAGTGTTTATAGGGCACAGGAAAAAATCTGATAGTCTATGGATTCTATTTACAATGACTACCTCCAGAAAAGCTGCTTGGACTAGTTATTACCACTTTTAAGTACCTTTTCTTCTAAAAAGTGAAGATGCCAGATACAGAGCTTTAGATACTAGTGCATGTAATACATTTAGGAATGTGAGAAAGAGAATGGTGTAAAGCACAAAGGAGATGACTGATGCTTGTAGGTAGCTCCCATTTAGGTGACACCAATTATAGCAACCTATGCAATTAAGCTCATTTACAGATAGCACAGAAGGCACTAGAGTTTTCCTTTCTTCTTGATAGTCAGAAAAGAAAAAAAATGTACTTATTTTTGATTAATTAAAAAATAAACAAACTTGGTTGGGCATAGATATGGATTTTTTAAAACCCAAATAAATAACTTTCCATTGTTGCTTTCAAAGATTAATACAATGTAATGCACAAGTTTGTCACTGTCACAAAGTTGTGAGGAAACCATTACATTGGAAAGAAAAAATTTGACAAATATTTTGTGTACTAACTAATCTCTTAGAGTCTTATAAACTTGAATCTAGCCATAAAAGCTTTTCTTTTAGTTTTTGTTGTTTAAGCAAGAAATTAATGATGGACTGTTAAAGTATAATTTAATCACTGGGTTAATCTTTGTGAGGATATGTAGCAAAATCTTTAAACATGCTAATGCTGCTCTTTTTCCTATCAACCCTCTTAGAGATAATATGATGTTTATTCTCTACAGTCTATGTAGTATGCCACCTAAGTACCTTACCTAAAAGCAAATCCATTCTTGTTGTAGTAGGTGGAGTCCTATCCCATCTTAAATAACAACGAAAAAGGCAAAAGCAGCTGCAATAACTCTATCAGCCATATTCTTACTCAAACGATGAGATGACTTATAGAGTTCCTGGCTGTGTTTCTTGTTCTCTATCTAATTATTTTGCATTAGTCTACTCTGCATTTGCATTTATCTCCTGATCCAGTCAACAAAACAATCTAAACTTTTTAACCTATTTGCTTATTTTCTCATTATGATTTTTTCTCCATTTCCATTTTGAGTATTATCAGTTAACAGACTGGTATCTTTTCAATAGGTTTTAAAAATCACTTTATTATTAATATGCCTTGTGGTTCATATAATATGAATACTGTATGAATGTAAAATGAATTCTTGAACTCATTATGTATGTAATTTATTTTAAAGTTGAAAACTTCTTTTGGTGAATCATCATCTGGTTATTCTGTTTTACTCTTACCATTAGTATTGAATGATGATGCTTGGGATTTTTTTTTTTCCATATGAATAAAGGAAGAAGAGTATTTTATTATGGTAATATATGATTAAGAATTTATATGCTTTTTATCAAATTTAAAATATTAAAATCATCAAAAGTAAAATCATATACTTTTAACATTTTAATTTATGAAATGATAAACCTCTTTTATAATTGTCATGAAAATGAAAAATGGTCATTTTGTAAGGTTTTAAATATAATCAGATTTTGATTGTAATAATGTCAAAGTAATGTCTGGTTAAGGCTTCCCCAGAAGATAGGGTTAAATTCAGTGGCTTTGCAATTTTTGTGACCTTTTTCAGATACTGGAGATAACTTAGTCATTTTCCATTTCTCAGCTATAGTATTTCTTTTGAATGTTGTGAACTTTTAAAAATGTCACTAAAATGTTAACTACTTTTTTTTTCACACATTTGTCGGTTTTGACTACAGTAGCTTAGGTACTAAAAAGTCTATTGCAAATATCTTTAACAAACTATAACTATTTCTCAACTTATAGGTAATCCTATTTCACACTTGAATGCATGATATATGGCATCAAATAATCTATGATCTAGTTTTCTGAAATAACATGGAAAAAGATCAAAAGTTTCTTTTTTAATATTCATTAATTTAACAACCTATTCAAGTAGTTCATTTTTTTTTGTCCTAACATTTCTGCTATGTTTATGTACATTTTGGATGATTTTGTTAAACCCTGGGAGGTGTGAATAATTCAACCACAAATACAATAGAAGAAACTCACAAAAGAAAAATGTAATAGACTTATTCATCTAAAAAGTTAAAACTTTTATGTGAGAAATAAACACTTAAAATCTGCAGAAAGACATAGATACATATTATTAGTAATTACCACAGTTAAGCAACAAATGTTGATCAGTTTCTGTGTCCCAAGCCTTTTAAGAACTGCTTATTCCTATTAATGGAAAATGTAGCTGAGTACCTGGCCCTATTCACAGAATTTTTTTTTTTTTTTTTTTTTTTGAGTCGGAGTTTCGCTCCTGTTACCCAGGCGCAATCTCGGCTCACCGCAGCCTCCGCCTCCTGGGTTCAGGCAATTCTCCTGCCTCAGCCTCCTGAGTAGCTGGGATTACAGGCACGCGCCACCATGCCCAGCTAATTTTTTGTATTTTTTAGTAGAGACTGGGTTTCACCATGTTGACCAAGATGGTCTCGATCTCTTGACCTCGTGATCCACCCACCTCGGCCTCCCAAAGTGCTGGGATTACAGGCGTGAGCCACCGCGCCCGGCCAATTCACAGAATTATTAAGGGGCAGTGCTTGATTCTAAATGTAGACAGTATAGTTCAAGACAGTATATACTCATCTTAACCACATCACTAAGATTTAAGTGATTAGGGGATATCTAGATATTTGGAAAAAAAGTGATGCAGATGTATCCCAACTTCTATTAATTACACACTCAGAAAGGCTGTGTAAACACAAAAATTTCAATCTCAGACAAACAGGCTCCCTGGCCTTGGTGCTACAAGTTGAATGTGGCTAAATATTTTGAACAGGAGATTCAAATGATGGGCTTGCATGAATCATAGGTATGGACGTAGTTTTTAAATTACCTTTAGATATTGTAATACATAGATATAAAGGATTTATTAAAAACCCTGAAATCGTTTAGAAGCAAACACAAAACTTCTCTGTAGGGCTATTTTTGGTTTTGAACAAAGATTTCTTTTCTAAGATCTGAAAATGAGTTAACAACAACAATACCCAAAAAGTCACAGACCACTGTAAGGGGGATTAAATGCACATAAACAACAGGAGAATTAACATATTCAAGAACATTACACTTAACCTTCTGTCCTGTGGGTTTCTTATCTACAGATTTAACCAACCATGGATCAAAAATATTGGAGAAAAACACAAAAAAGTACAATTCAACAGAAAAGAGTTACAAATAAAAATATACAGTATGATGACTATATAGCATTTACATTGTATTAGGTACTACAAGTAATCTAGAGATGATTTAAAGTATATGAGAGGATGTGCATAGGATATATGCTAATATGATATCATTTTATATCAGGAGCCTGAGCATCTGAAGTTTTTGGTATCCACTGGGGTTCCTGAAACCAATCCCCCATGGATACAAGAGAAGACTGTACATGATAAAATAATCTGATAAGAGATTATAAAATACATGATAAATATGATTAAACAAATAATATAATAGAACACAGAATGAAAAATCTGGAAAGCATATATACACAAAGAACAGATACATTTTTCAAATATCCAAATAGACTTCTGGATTTAGCTCTAATATGTAAAGAGCTTGAAAGTCATCACTCCTGTCTTCACACTAAGAAAAATCTGGACAAAATGAAAAATAATGACTTTACTTGGACCCATCTAAAAACTGAAGTTGCAGTAACAGCCACGACTTTGAAATCTAGACAGAGACAAATACAGAGTGATACAGCAAATGAGATTAGGAGTTGAAGTCATTGGAGCCATCAACTGGGAGGAATAAGTAAAATGGTAATTTTGACAAATTGCTAGAGGCTAATTGAAAACTAGCCTGGGAATTAGAAAGCTCCAGGCCTGGAGCTTTCATTCTAAACCCACATATTCATGTGCTTTCTCTCTAGTAGCTCACCAACAGGTTCTCCTAGTGAGAATCTGAAAAGCTTCCTTCAAAGAACCATCAGGGAGAGAAGAGTAACCATTATGAAGTAAGACTGTAACCTTTTCCAAAATAAAGTTCTACTCTCCAGGGGAAAGAACTTAACCTCACACGGTTCTGAAACTATCCCAGCTGAAGAAGACAGAGGCACAGAAAAAATACATGACTTTTTTAAGTGTGCATGTGTTGAGTACTATAATTGAGTGGTTATATATATGATCTTTTATGACTGTTGACATATACTTAGGCAAGAATACATTTAGATTTCTTGCAAATACTCTGTTAAATAATTCAATTCACCCACTATTTATCTCCACTATTATATGGTGACATGTACCAGGCATGTATCAGTGACAGGGTAAATAAGCATGTAAAGACATAAGGAACATTTGTGTGGCCAAGGTGGGAGAATCACCTGAGTCAGGAGTTTGAGACTAGCCTGAGAAACCCCGTCTCTACTGAAAATACAAAAATTAGCCAGGCATGGTGGTGCATGCCTGTAATCCCCTGGTACTCAGGAGGCTGAGGCAGGAGAATCACTTAAACCTAGGAGGAAGAGGTTTCAGTGAGCCAAGATCATACCACTGAACTCCAGCCTGGGTGACAGAGCTGGGTGAATTGCTGGTAAGGATGAAGAACAGCAGGGACTGGAATAGAATTAATTCCAGAATGAACACTGGCACCACTACTTTGGAAGATAGTTTGACATCTTCCAAAGTATTACTTCATCTCTAGATCACTTAGAATACCTAATACAATGTAAATGCTGTAAAATAGTTGTTATACTGTATGCTTTTATTTGTATCATTTTTTACTGTTGTGTTGCCTTTTTATGTTTTCCCCCAAAATATCTCACAAACGTTGTACAAAATTTCTTACAGAGCTAAATGTAGCTTTACCATACAATCCAATGATTGTGTTCTTAGGTATTTACCCAGCTGACTAGAAAACTCATGTCCATATAAAAACCTTCATTCAAATATTTACAACAGCTTTATGCAAAATTGCCAAAGACTTGAAGAAACCAAGCTGTTGTTCAGTAGGTAAATGGAAGATCAAATTTGGTACATCTATATAATGGAATATTATTCAGCAATAGAAAGGAGTGCAGTATAAAGCCACACCTGATCTACTAAATGTAATATGGTATCAAGATGAGATCTCACAATAGAAAAAGAACATTAGATGAATACTAAGGAAATTCGAAAAAAAACATATGGAGTAAGTGAGCAGTAATGTAGCAATATTGATTCGTTTATGATAACAAATATATCATACTAATGTAAGATATTAACAATAGGAGAGGCCAAGTGTGGTAAGTCATGCCTGTAATCCTAGCACTTTGGGAGGCCAAGTCAGGCGGATCACCTGAGGTCAGGAGTTCAAGACCAGCATGGTCAACATGGTAAAACTCCATCTCTACTGAAAATACAAAAATTAGCCAAGCATGATGGCACACACCTATAATCCCACCTACTTGGGAGGCTGAGGCAGGAGAATCACTTGAACCAGAAAGGTGGATGTTGCAGTGAGTTGAGATCATGCCATTGCACTCCAGCCTGGATGGCAAGAGTGAAACTCCTTCTCAAAAACAAAAACAAAAACAAAATAAAAAATAAAAACATAATAGGAGAAAGTGTTATGGTATATAAGGAAACTCTAATAACCTTGCTACTTTTCTATAAACCTAAAGCTATACCTAAATAAAATGTTTATTAAAAGCTAATAAAACATCTGGAATATATATGTAAACACATACATAAGTTCATTTAAATAAAACAATTGTGGTGGCTGTGCACAATTGAGAAAAGAAGTAAAGGTAAATGTGAAGTATCAGTTAAAATATAATTCAAAAAGGCAAAGAGATGAAAAATGTAAAAGACTGCTTGCAAGCTGGATAATATTTCAGAACAGCAAGGATAACAAAAATAATATATGAAAAAATTATGTTACTGCAGTTGCATATAGGATAATGGTAAAAAATTATGTGATCATCTCAATAGATTCAGAAATTAAAGGATAAAATTTATGCTCATTCATTGTAAACAACTATCAACAAATGAATAAAAGGAAATCTATAATCAGATAAAGAAATTTTTAAAAATCATAATGGTGAATTATTGAAAACTTTTTATGCCTGTGACTGGGAATTCATCAGCAATGCTAGTTATAACCACTGCTATTCAATTCTATACTGGAAGTCTTAGTCAATACAACAAGGAAGAAATACAATTGCAATCATCTGCAGATAACACATTATGAAATTTAAGAATCCAAAATAATCTACAGATAAGTTACATGAAAATAAATGAGTTTAGCATAGTCAGTGAACAAAAATAAAATTTATAGTTATCAGCAACAAATTATTGGGAAAAAATTTTAAAATGTCAATATAATTTCAAAAATATGATGCCGAAAAAATCTAACAAAAGATGCACAAGACCTCTAAACTGGTAACTACAAAAAATTATTGACAAAAACTAGGAGTTATGTAAATAAATAGAATGATGTATTATGATTATACATTCAATAACTTATGGATGCTACTTTTCTGAAAATTGACCTTTAAATAAGTTCAATGTAATCTCAATTAAAAATCTCAGCAGATTTTATGTGTGTACAAATTGACATGCAGATTTAAATATTTATAAGAAAATTTATATAGAATTTTATAATGAAAGCAATTATAAATAAAAATATGTAGAAGATTTACATACCAAATATTAAAATTTATATAAAACTACTATGAGTAAGGCAATATGACATTGACATGAAAATAGAGAAAATGGAAGACAAGAGCACAAGTTACTAACAGAACCATAGATATACAGGACAATGTAAAGTTGGTCTTATCAATAAATAATCCTCATTCTACTGGGTTTCCACATAGGATAAAAACAATCTTGAGTGTTCTCTTACACCATATACAAAATTGATTCCAGATATATTGTTGATCAAGGAATGAAAAATAAAAACCATCAAGATTCTAGAAAATAAGTAGACTATCTTCATGAGATTGAGTTAATCAAATACTTCAACAGGACATAAAAAATGTTAACTAATAATAAAAAGATGATAAATTCGATGATATTAAATAAAGAACATCTATTGATTAAAATACACCATTAAAGTGAGTAGAAGGGAATGACAGAAGAGTGAAGATATCTATAATACATGTATCTAGAAATGAACTTCTAAAAATAAATTTAAAAAAGGGAAACAGCCAATAAAAATGGCCTGAGACTTGAACAGGCACATTCAAAAGAAAAGAGGATGTGGAAATGGCAAGTTAACATATGAAAAAGTTCTCAACTTCATTATAAGTGATAAATAGATTTAAACTACAGTGTTTATGTTAGTCAGTTTGGGCTGCTGTAACAGAACACCATAGACTGGGTGGCTTATAAACAGCAGAATTCTTTTTCTCCCACAGTTTTGGAGGCTGGAAATCTGAAATCACCATGCCAGCATGGTTGGGGACTGCTGACTTCTCGTTTCCTTACATGATGAAAAGAAAGCTAGCTAGCTCTCTGGCCTCTTCATATAAGGGCATATATCTCGTTGTTGAGGGCTCTACCTTCATGATTTCATTACCTCCCAAAGTCACCACCTCCTAATATCACAATGCAAGGCGTAGGATTTCAACATATGAATTTCGGGTGAAGCACAATTATTCTGCCCATAGCAGTGTTATACTACTTTATTCCTGTTAGCATGGCTAAAATGGAGAGAGAGAGAGAGAGAGAGAGAGAGAGAGAGAGAGAAAGAGAGAGAGAGACACAGAGAGAGAGAGACAGAGAGACAACCAAATGTTGGAAAAGATGTGGAGGAAAATGAAACTCTAATTTGCTCTACTTGGTAGATTCTGTAAAACTAAATGTATAAATAGTTTATGATCCAGCATTTACTCTTTTGGGCAGATAACCAAAAGGCATGTTCAATGGTAGATAGAAGCACTATTTTTAATAGCTAGAATTGGAAACAACCCAGAAATGGTCATCAGAAATAGAGTGGGTAAAATACATTGTGGTGTGTCTATAAAATGGAATGCAGAGGAGAACTGAGCAGGAATGTTATATACATCCACGTGGATCCATATTACAAACATAATTTTGAATGAATGAAACCAGACTTAAAAGGAAATTCTCTATGAGATTCCATTTATCTGAAGTTCAGTATTAGGCAATGGTCATCTAGTAATGTGTTAGAAGTCAAGATTCTTGTTCAGGCTCAGGAATAGATAAGGGGAGTTGTGACTGGGTGGAGGAACATAAGAACATTTTGGAGGACTGGTGATACTTTGTTTTTGATTGGGTGTTGGTTGTACAGCAGTGTTCACTCTTTGAAAATTTATTAAATTATATTTACTTGTGCAATTTTCTATATGTATGTGATGCTTTTAATAAATATTTACTTGAAGAAATACATGAAGAATAGTTTAAGAAGGTAAAACATGCCCAACAGCAGTTCCAAGAAAAAAAGAAAAGAAAATGTAGAAGAGATACACAAATTAATCTTAGCTGAGATTGTCCAGAAATAAGTGAAGATCTAAAGTCTTCAGAATTACAAAAAAAGAAAAAGAAAAATAATTCAAGAGTCTGTGTCAAGAATAGAACTAAGTATTGTAGAACCAATAGACAAAAACAGCTTCCAGGAAGTTAGATAAGAAGCAAAGCAAAATACAAAATAAAATATATAATATGCGTATTAGTAATAGAAAAAAATAAAGCAGAGAAGGAAGCAATCACGTTTGAGGAACAATGTTGAAATTTTAAATGGGGTTTTTGGGGAAAGCCCTACTGAGTATAAGGAGACATAATTTAGGGGTGCAGATGCAGGAAATCGGGTGGATGTAGTGGCAGGGCTTGATGGCAGAGAATAAAGTGGATCTTCCTTCTATAAGCACTGTAGCTTATTCTCTATAGTTAAACCGTAATTCAGTTGCTAGTTACCTGATTGTGAGGTGAATGCTCTGGTGTCAAATAAAGACTCTGTAGAGGTTTAGTAAGTATAGCATAATGTTTCTTCTACCAGCATTCTCTAATTATTGGAAAGAGTGACATACCAAAGAAATATAACAAGGCTGACAGAGCAGATAGAACATGCTTCTCTCTAGTACTTGTAGATAGAGTTTAAGCAAATAAACTCAGTGATTAGAAGGACCCAATCAACACAGTGGCACAGATTTTTACTAAACTCTAAGTGAAAAATAAATCTAAAGCCATCTAAAGTAGAAACTGACATTGTTAAAAAGAGGCATCCTTTGAATTGTATGATACTAGGTTAAATAGAGGACTTCCGCTTCTAGGGAAGACGAATTGTAACCAAAATATTAGCTAAAGAGAAGTTGAACACTTTAATTCCTAGAAAAGGGACTTCATGTTTTGAGTTTAAATTGTGTTTCAACATTTATTTCGAAAAATTCAAATGTCGAAACACTAATTGTTGATATATTGTATCATTTGCACTCTTCCTCTCTGCCTCTTTATCTCTCCCTCTCTCACACACTCACTCTTACACACTGATATGCACATATTTATACATTATTATTCTCATTGAATAATGTTTTCTTAGGAAATTATATATTATATAACCGTTTGAATCTACTAGATATAATAATCTTTTACCTTCAAATACTTTAGCATATATCTCCTAACAATGAAGACAATCTTCCTATGTAACCACAAAACAACGGTCAAATTCAGGAAATTTTTTATTGTTACAATATTATCTATAATATAGTCTTTATTTTAATTTTGCTAATTGCCCTGATAATATTCTATACCCAGAATCATCCATCGAATTTAGTTATCATGTTCCTTTAATATCCTTTAATCTAGAACAATTCCTCAGTCTGTCTTTGTCCTTTAGGAGCATCAACGTTTTTGAAGCTATTTGGTATGATTAGTTTCAGTATTTGTTGATTCTCTCTCCTAACCCATGTGTAATCAGAACTGCAAAAGTTAGCTGTTCATTATCCTCTCATCCTTTTTTCACAGGGAACAATGTAATGATTTCTTTTTTTTTTTAATTTTCCATTGTGCTTTGAAAATGCATTCATCACTCCAGGGGAAAAATATATTTAGTTACTATTCTATCAAACATATGAATTTAAAAACTCTAGTAACTTCTTTTGACTGAAACGTTTTAAGCAATGTGTTTTACTGCACAAAATGAATATATACTATATATTTACAATTTCAGTGAGAATTATAAAAAAAAGGAAAATTAGAATATATTCGTTTTGCCTTTCGTTTCATTGTGAATTTGAGAAAGAAAACGTATAGCTTTTAACATTGTTTTGATTTTACCTCAATTATAATTCATATTTCAAACTCATTCATCATAATTTCAATGAAATGACTTATGAATTGTTCTTTAGTTTATATTAATTTTAAACCAATTTTGCAAACCAAAGAACACAGAATATAAAAATTCTTAGTGGACATTAGGCTACTCTTTGTTGCAGACAAGTACTTTCAGACACTTTTGTATTCTGAAAGCTGCAATCTGAAAATGGTTTCAATGCAGATCAAATACACTTAGGACCCATCTTGTATTCATTCCTATTTTCAGGTGAAAAATGCTTTGAATACAAAATAACTGTTTTCATCTCTCTAGTAAGAATGTCAGTCTTTTTATTCTCCCAGTTGCACATGCATTAAGAGAAAGTAAGTTGTTAATTAGAAAATGTTTTTGCACAGTTATGAACTTCTGATTATGCGCTGTCATCCATATCATTTTATTTTTCTCACCTAACAGTGCAATGGGTGTTAAAGTTTAGTTCTTTCATCATTGGCAGCTCTTCATCATGGTTATTTAAACCATTTAATTTTATTCTAGGTTTTTGTTAACATCACCCTGTTCCTCAAATGCTCTGCAGTTTAAAATTTCATGTTTAAGTTCCAGATTTTTAGTCTTTTCCAAACCCAAGCTATCTCCTCATATAGTTATCATTCTACTTCCACATATTATTTGCAGCAATGGTGCTTTTAACCCTTTATTTTATGTTGTAAACTGTTAAAAGTCAAGCTTAGGCACATTAAAATGTTAAAGACTTTTTTGTTTGTTTGTTTTTTGTTTGTTTTGAGCAAACAGTTTTTCAGGAATTGGCCAGCACCAGACCAGAAGTGGTTCAGAACTCCTAGGGAGTGTGAGGTGAAAACTTACATAAAGTGTTGAAGGAAGCAAAATGATGAAAATATTTGATTGGCTAAAGGGGAAAGTTCCTAGTTAAATATTAGTTGGTGGCCTGTGACTAGTTAAGTTTCAGTCTTGTTTGACTGTTTACACTGAGTTGTGTTTGGTTTGATTACATAGTAACAGAAGGCACTGGAGCTGTCTCAGCCTAATGGTCTCCTAATTATTTTTAAGTTTTGGCAATTGTGAACAATATGCCTGTAAGCATTCATGTGCAGGTGTTTGAGTAGACATAAGTGTTCATTTCATCTGGTTAAAGTAACAAAAAGTGTGATCACAAGATCACATGGGAATAATATGTTTAGTTTTGTTAAAATACTGCCAAAATATTTTCCATATTGGCTGTGCCATTTTGTATTCCCACCAGCAATGGACAAGAGTACTTTTGCTTCACATCCTCACCAGTATTTGGTATTGTAAATGTTTTGCATTTTGATCATTCTAATAGGTAGGTAGTGGTTTCCCATGGTTGTTTTCATTTGCAATTCCCTAGTGACATATGATGTGGATCATTTTTTCACATGATTATTTGCCATTATATAATCTTCCTTGGCAAGTATCTATTCAGGTATTTTACCCATCTTTTTTTTTTTTTTTTTT
>NW_016107459.1:4322416-4347456 GCF_001604975.1 Cebus imitator | reverse complement strand
CCTCCGCCTCCTGGGTTCAGGCAATTCTCCTGCCTCAATCTCCTGAGTAGGTGGGATTACAGGCACTCGCCACCATGCCCAGCTAATTTTTGTATTTTTAGTAGAGACGGGGTTTCATCATGTTGACCAGGATGGTCTCGATCTCTTGACCTCGTGATCCACTCGCCTTGACCTCCCAAAGTGCTGGGATTACAGGTGTGAGCCACCGCGTCCGGCATTTTACCCATTTTTTATTTTCTTATTGTTGAGTTTTAAGAGTTCTTCATCTATTTTATATAACACTTCATATATTTCTTTCGCAGTGACATGGTTTGGCTCTGTGTTCCTACCCAAATCTCATGATGAATTATGATCTACATTGGAGGAGGGACTTAGTGCTTGGTGCTAGGTGGGAGGTAATTGGATCATGAGGGCAGATTTCCCCCTTGCTGTTCTCATGATAGTGAGTGAATTCTCCCAAGATCTTGTTTTTCAAAAGTGTGTGGCACTTCCCCCTTCGCTCTCACTTTGCTCTCTGTCTCTCCCCACCATCTGCTGGCCATGTGAAAATATGCTTCCTTCCCCTTTGCTTTCTGCCATGATTGCAAGTTTCTTGAGGCCTCCCAGCCATGCTTCCTGTACAGCCTGGGGAACACTGAGCCAATTAAACCTCTTTTCTTTGTAAGTTACCCAGTCTCGGGTACTTCTTTATAGCAATGTGAGAACAGACTAATATAATCAAATATCTTTACAAATATTTTCTTGGAGTCTGTAGCTAGTCTTCTCATTTTCTTGACAGTATCTTTTGAAGAACAAAAGTTTTTAATTTTAGTGAAATACAGCTTGTTTTTTTATGGACCCTGCCTTTGATATCATTGTATGTAAAATGTTGGCACAGGAAACATTCCCTTGTCCCCCTCTCAGGGTGTGCACCGGGGGAATGGATCACTTCTTCAGTGCCCCACTGCTCTAACCTGTAGGGGGAGAATGTAGATGGGCAGGCTGTAGGGCTCCAACAGTATGGCAGTGTCTAAGGGTGAATGTGTAAAATTCCTGAAGCCTCAGTGGGCATGTGTTGCAGTGGGCTCTTTCAGTTTATCCATCTATAGGTGGCTTGTATTTATAAGCTCAGTTAGACCTTCTGCCTCATCATGAAGACAGAGGGCTTTCTGTATCCGGGGCTTCTTGCCTTGATGTACTGGAAGAATTGGATTACACGTGAGCTTGGAGAGTGAATGTAAGGTTTTATTGAGTTAAAGTAGCTCTTAGCAGATGGGGGAGCCAGAAGGGGATGGAGTGGGAAGGTGGTTACCTCCTGGAGTTGGACTGCTCAGAAGCTGGGCTCTCCTTTGACCACCCCAGCAAAACTCCACATTGTTCCACTGGTTGATGGCCTGCCAGCATCTGCTGGTGTCTGCTGGTGTCTGCTGGTGTGTCCTTCTGCCAATGTGTTCCTCTTGATGTCCAGCCGCTTGTGTGTCCTCCGGTTAGGGTCTTGGGGTTTTTATAGGCACAGGATAGGGATGGGTGGGACAAGGTAGTCTTGGGAAATGCAATATTTAGGCACAAAAACAAATGCCTGTTCTTACCCAGGTCTGTGGGCACAGGCCTCCGGGTGGAGCCCTCACTATGGGCCCTGCCTTTCTCTCCCAGCACTTTCCTGCCCCACTGCTGTATCAGTGTCATTGCCAAACACAAGGTCATCTAGAATTTCTTTTGTGTTATCTCCTAGGAGTTTCTTGGTTTTGCATTTTACACTGAGATCTTTGATCTGTTTTGAGCTAATTTTTGTGAAGGTTGTAAGACCTGTATCTAGACTTTTTTTTCTATCGATTCTGTTTGTTTATTTTTTTCACCAATAACATATTGTCTTGATAAGTGTAGCTTTATCATGAGACTTGAAGTGCTGTAGTAAGCATATTTTTGATAGTAAACAGTAGGCATGTTTTAGAATCAAATATACCAGCTTTATATAATGTTTGTTGCAGCATTCTATTTATTCTATGTTAGGAATAATTTCTAAAACATTGTCAGAAATTCTTTCTAGAAATTTTGAAAGATTTTACTGGCTTTCATATTCTATAAAACAACAACATTAATATCTCTGATACTTATTTGTATATAATCAGGACCTATTCCTAAAACAAATCCTAGGCATGATATTCATTTTTATTTTCTTTTAGTTATTCTAATATTCCAGATTGTTTTAACATTTAAACATTTAACTTTGCATGGGCCTATAATGTGAAGATATACTATATATTCATTCTTACAAATACAAAACTGATTATTACAGTATTGGCAACTTTTGAACCCGTTTCCTGTTGACTGAAATGCCAGCTTATACATTAAATGCCTATTCTAAGCCAGGAAAGCTTCTTTTTCATTAAATACATATATTTACATATTTCATTCATAAATATTATATATTGATATTGCTTTATAATGTGTGGTACTATCCCAGTTTTCTAACCCTTTCTAAGAACAATCTTCAGTCCCAGTCTCCTTCAGATCTAGGGGCCTTTGGGGAAGAGTGTAGAGAGAATAGCTACCGGGAATAATATAGGAAGAATTCCATTTCTTTCCTCTGCTCTACTTAAAGCCTGATACCTCCACCTCTCTTCTGCTTCTCTGGTTCCCAAATTCAGACATCCTAGTGTCTCTTCTTGGTCTGATTCCTATGTCTGAAACAAAGTTGACTATACTTACTTCTAAGTTTGTGCTGAGCATGGTGCCAGGACTGAAACCTGGGACCTCTCAATAGTAGTCAGACTCCAGTATATTATTCTCAATGATACCACACTAATTCCTCATTTCTAGAGAATGGCAAACTTTTAACTTCCTGAAGTCAACATTTTTTATTAGAAGTTGTTTGGTGGTAGGAAACAGAAGGCCTGAATTCACATTCTTACTCTCCCTTTAGCCCATTGCTGTCCCTATTATGTCAAGCAGTAATTCTTTGAAAATTTCAGCAGATCAGTATCCTATTGTCGCAGGATCTTTGGGGTCTTGCTTTCCTGGCCTGAAATCTCTGGCCAGTGGTGCCTTTGCCTGAGTTTTATTCAGATCCACTGGGCTGGTTCTGCTCACTCAGCCTGGCAAGCTGTGCTCAGCTCACACTACTGGCCTGCATCCCATGCCTGCCAAGGAAGAGTCAGGTGTGGAGCAGCGAAGGGTGTGTGAGTAAGTGTGGGGTCCAGATATTGTACAGTCAGACATGCTGGCTGCTGTAGCAGGGTGGGCAGCTCCACCATTATTTTAGTAGTTAGATAAGTGCATATAGGATAGTTAATATTTATATAATAATACAATAAAAACATTAATATAAAATATGATAAGTGATTTTCCAAAAAAGCAATAATCTCTTAACAATTTTGTAATAAACTTTAATGGCCTTTCATTAATTTGTCATCACTGAAATCCTTAACATGGCCCACTAGGTCTTTGGCACCATCCCTCATGACGCCTACCTTGTTCCATGCCACTCCGTGCTTATTAGCTTTCTTTGAGTTAATAAAACATGCTACAGGATTTTTGCCTGTATTTATCTCTGAGTCTGGAGTGCCTCGCCTGACCCTCTTCCCCACTGTTGCCTGATAAAGTCCTATCTTTTCTTCAGATTTCTGTTCAATTGTCACTTCCTTAATAAAGACTCTGATCTCCTTTACTTGGTCCATTTTTCTTATTTTGTCTCCATGTACCTCTTCTTAGGAGTTCTTTTCAATTTTTTATTTTATATTTATTTTATGATTATCTCATTATTGGTAATAGATTTTGTGAGACCTGAGATTATGTATTTTTGGCTGACAATTTTATTGTTAGATCCTAGTATGGTGCCTGATATGTAATATCCACTTGATGTTCACTCATGGAATAAATAAAAGGAGGAGAGAATAATGGAAGTTGCCCAGTTTTCCTTCTATAAATCATGAAATATTTTGGATTAAGACTAAAGTTTGTGGGTAGTTCTATGAATGTTGATTTTTCCTTTTGTATTATTTTTCTAAGTCATTGGATTTATATGCATTTTTCTCTTTAGTTCAATACTTATTCAAAAGGCTCTTTTTAGATTTTTTAATTTAAGGATTACCCCACAAACTTTAGTTCCAATTTTATGTATTTTTCTGAAACGTATTTTTGTTTTACATATTTTTCTGAAACATATTTTTGTTAATATTATAAATAAGTATTGATGACTTTTTATAATGTATCTTCAAATTAATGTTATTTTCCTTTTAGCTACATTGTTTGCATTGGAATTGTGTAGATGTGTTTCTGTTTGTTCATGCTTTTAAAATAAGGAATCTGAAAAACTGAAACTTCCCAACAGTAGGACATTTGGATGGCCCTGGCTCTGCTCTCTCAGTTTGATCATGGAAATAATAATATTCTTAATTTTATCCTAATAATATGCTAAAATATTTTACATCAATTAACTTTTAATGTCTTTACAGAGTGCTGGACTGAGGGCAAATTCTAACTGTCCTGTTTGCCACTTCTCTCATTATAAGAGTGAAAGTTTATTTTTAACTAAGTTGATACAAATATTTCCCTATTGGGAGATATTACACAAGAACATGATGCTGATGAGGAGGATAATAGTAATAGACACATATGGTTTTGATATGCCAGGCTTGATATGCTTTATACATTATTAACTCATTTAATCCTCATAAAAATGTCATAAGATAGGTATTATTTTAGCATCTTCACTTTCCAAATATAAAAAACAATTCACCTAGTAGGGTATGGTGGAGCACATCTGTAGTCCCAGCTTCTTGGGTGGCAGAGGTAGGAGGGTCACTTGAGCCTGGGAGGCTGAGGCTGCAGTGAGCTGAGATTGGGCCAGTGCTCTCCAGCCAGGGCAATAAAGTGAAACCCTGTCTCAAGAAAAATAACAACTAGAAAGCCACAGAACAGAGATGTTGAGTAAGTTGCTTAAGAACACACAGAAGGCAGGTGGCAAGAGTGGGGTTTCAACCAATGAAAGGTCCAGGCTTTTAACCACTAAGCTATGTTGCCTTTCAAAATAAAAGACTACTTTCCATACTTTAACTCAATTATTGTAACCCCCAAACCTATATAGAGTAGATTGCTTTGACTCCATTTGAAAAGTGAGGAAACCTAAGCTATTAAAGGGTAGGTAACATTTCCAAGGCAATGACATTGAAAATGTCTGAGTCCAAATTTCTACTGAGATATATGAGTTGTCTTTCTACATGAAGCTGACTTTAAACCTGTAACTCTCTATTACATAAAGATAGGCAATGAAAAACTATAAATCTAAGAATGCAGTATTCTCAACTTGTACTTGCTAACTAATGCATCTCAATTTCCAACTTTCTAATATATCCTATTATATGACATTCTTGTGGAGGGTAGAATGAAAAAAAGAGGATTATTGATATAGCTCTGTTAGGACTAATACCTATCATGTAGGAAGCACTCAAAAAATATTGATTGAATGATTATTCCATTAATTTCATTCTTCAATCAGCTTCTTTTTGCAAGAAATTTCGTGGACATTCCTCACAGCAATTGAAATTGGAGTTTATTGTTTGTTACAGTTTTAAAAATTCTTTTAAATTTTGTTCTTTCTTGATATTTTCATTGGCATGTTGAATGGTGAACATAAATTGACTTTATCTTGTTACTGCATGTTCATAGGAAAATAGGCAGATAATATGCATTTAACAAATACTTTTGAAAGGATCAATGCTGAGAGAAGACACATCTGGAAAGTCAATATCTGCTTTCATTGGAAGCAAAATTTATTTTGGGAATAAATTTTACATGTATTAATATCAAATAAAAATTATTTGATATTAATACATGCAAAAATATATATATTTCTTTTTTAAAAAGAAATTTTAGGTTTCACCAAAGGTTTTTGCCTCTACCAAATATAAATGACTTTTAGAAGAATATTAAACATGCATTAAATTCATGACTTGTAACTTTTATATATTTTATTTTATTTTTACCTTTGCATATTTTAAATTATATTTATATATGTTAGCCCTAGGAATCCAAACATTTAAAATATCAATAAATGGTGTGGGTTAGATAGTTTATGTTAATGAGTTCATTATTGATTAATATAAAATAATGTTTCAAAATTTACGAATGTTACAATTAAAATGTACTATTCTTTTTTTTTAATATCCACAGCTCAGTCCATTTTTAAGGCATACTGTTCTGAAGAGAACATTTAATGTAACTCTGCCGAATTCTTTCTTGATTGATAGAGAAACCACTCCCACTCTAGAACAAAAAGCCAAACAAAAACTCCGAGGATGCAAAATGGTGAGTGTATCAGTTTGTTCTCACAGTGATATAAAGAAATTCACAAGACTGGGTAATTTAAAAAGAAAGAGGTTTAACTGACTCAGTTTCACATGGCTGGGGAGCTCTCAGGAAACTTAAAATCATGGTAGAAGGCAAATGAGAAGCAAGTACCTTCCTCACAGGGTGGTATGAAAGAGAGAAGGAAGAGGAATTGCCAAACGCTTATAAAACTATCATATTTCATGAGAACTCGGTCACTATCATGAGAACAGCATGGGGTAAACTGCACCCATCATCCAGTCACCTCCCACCAGGTCCTTCCCTTGACACATGGGGATTACAATTTGAGGTGAGACTTGGGTGGGAACACAGAGTCACACTGTATCAGTGAGTGTACCTGTCCTCCATGAGTTATATGGTTACTACGTTCTTACAATCCAGAAATTAATTGTCATATACAATCTTTTGGTCAGAAAATATTTTTCTTTCCTGTAAACAATATATTTGTATCCCTCTTCTAGAAATTTGTTGTGTTTGTGGCCCCAAGGTGTAATTAATAGATTATAGTGGAAGGCAATCTGCATTCTTCTAGAAATAAGTGCTAATCTGGTCAAGAATAGCCGGTACATGATTTTTCCATTTTTATAAAGTTTGTTTTTCATTTGCCTTTAATACCAAGATAAAATAGTTACCTTAATCAGGTGAGTTGCTTTTTAATTAACCTATCTTTTTAATACAAATACATTTTTGTAATGTTATTCTTTAGTCAGTTGTTGTAGGATTATATCTTATTTTAGCATGTAAACTTTTTGGTTAAATTGCATTATCAAGCAGGTTTGAATTAAAAGTCAATCTTCTTATATAAAGAGTTAATATATATTCAACTATGGGTTATACGGTGAATTAATAATAAGGACTGTAACAGTGGTTTAGACTTTGAGGCTTTTGTAAGATGAGACTGTATTTGAAAAATTGAATGTTATTCTTTTCCAGAAAAAAATTCCTTTTCTTTTCAGTACCCACACCATTAAATGGCTTTGTATTTCAGGAGGAAATTACTAAGATTATTTTAATTACTGGAGAACTAAATTCTAAACAGAAAATTATTTGTTAAAGTAATAAACTATAAAGTTTAATATCTGATATATCATTAACCTGCTTATTAGAGTAGTAGATCAAATTCATATAGATGCCATCTATATGAATAGTTAGATTACTGCTGTTCATGATGGTAGCCACTAGCCACACGTGACTATTTGGCACTGGAAATGTGGCTATTGCAAACTGCAATGTGCTGTAAGTCTAAAATGAATACCAGATTTTGAAGACAGTTTTACAAAAAAAGGTATAAAATATCTCATTAATAATATTTTGTATTTATTACATGTTGAAATGATAATATTTAAGGTTTACTGCGTTAAATAAAATATGCCATTAAGATTATTTTCATCCGTTTGCTTTTTATGTGGTCATTAGAAAAATAAAATTACTTTTATGGCTCAAATTATATTTCTATTAGAGAGTGCTGGTATAGAACATTCATCATTTAGAATTATTAATTCATCAGTTGATTGTATAGGAAAGCAATGTGTACAATAATGTCTTTATTTTAATTTCACCTTACAAATTATACTTTTGCTTCTATTATATATCTAGTTATGGCAGAGAGAAATGGTCCATTGACTTTACTTATAATCTTTATTAGTTATCAATATGTAGTACATTCTTTACAATGCAAAGATTTTTAAACGATTTCATATCATTTAAAACCTTATTATTGTTACCATTTTCAATTCTATATCTATTGACCCCACAAGAGATTATTGTCATCATTACTTAAGATATTTTTATTTTGATTTACCCACATATTTAACTCTTTCATTGTTATTTTTTTTTCTTCTTTCATTTCTATGCTTCTCTTTGGATCATTAGTCTTCTGTCTAATGAACTCCTTTTAATATGTATGTTTGCACAGTCTACTGTTGAGTTTTCTCAATTGTTTGTCTGAAAGCATCTTTGTTTCAATTTCCTTTTTGAGGAATGTTTTTGCTGAATAAAGAAGTCCAGATTGGTATATTTCCTTTGGGTATTTAAAAAATGTCATTCTATTGTCTTCTGCCCTCCATAGTTTCTAATAAAGTATCTTTCCTTTGAAAATAATGTCTTTTATTTATCTGACTGCTTTTACAACTTTTCTTTTAGATAGAAAGGGGAGAGATGCCAGATGTAGGTGATGGGGAGGAAGACAGCAAATCACACTGCCACGTGTGTACCTATGTAACAATCTTGCATGTTCTTCACATGTACCCCAAAACTTAAAATGCAATAAAATAAATACATGGGAAAAAGAAAAAAGGGCCAGTTTTACTCTAATGTTCTTAGATTTTCTGATCTTCTGCCCCAATCCTCCTTGGTGTGTATTAATGCTCTGGATTTTGTGGGTTGATGTCTTTCTATTGGCTGTGAAAGTTTCTCACTTATTATCTTTCCAAATATTGCTTCTTTAACATTTCTCTTCTCTTATTATATACATGCAATTACAGATATTAAATTGTGTCTCATGTGTCTTGTATGCTGTTTTGTATATTATAGATTCTCTTTTATTTTTGAATTTCAATCTGTATGATTTACAATAATCTCTCCTTAGTTCAAAAATCCTCTCTTTAGCAGTTTGTAGTTAAACACATCTATTGAATTTTTAATTTAAATGTTAAAATTTTCAATTCTACAATTTACATTTGGTTATTATTTATAAATTCCTGTTACGTACTGAGGTTCTTGATCTTGCCAACAATTTTATTAAGCATTTTATTCTTTATTATTTTAAAATCTGTCATAGATAACTCCAACTCAGATTCACCTTTGGATATGCTTATATTATTGTTTAGTTTTCTGGTTTTTGATTCTGTCTCCTGACATGCCTAATAAGTTTGATCAAATGTAGACTATTGCTCATGAAAATTATGGAGATAATTTGATGTTTTGTCACATATTTTCTTTTATCAGGGAGGATTTCCTTTAGCTTTTTCTCAGGTACCTTAAATATGGGGCAAACCTGTTTTTCCAATCTGGGCTTGTGTTTGACCAGAGCTGGTTTCACATTTTTGTTAAGAATTTATATAATTCTTAGTACCCATATTTTTAGAGTATAACCTTCTGTGAATTTATTAATAATAAAAAGTCAGTGATATTAACTAGAGTCCCTTCTCCAATTTTTTCTTCTTCCATCCTGGGAAACTGCCAACTACCCCATTTTGCTGCCCATATCTTTAGCTGCTACTCTTGACTTCATATGATAGGCTGATAGCCCTATACCAGATAAAATTTAGCAAATGTCTTAAGGAGAAACATGACACAATGCCAGACTTCTCTCATTCTTCTTCATTTTTCTTTGTAATTTAGTTTCTTGACATCCTGCTTTCTTAAACTACAAGTTTTATCTTTAGAGATCCTCAGAGATCCTGATAAGGCCAAAGTCTTAGCTTAAGTTTCTATGTGCTTTATGGCTGTCTTCTTGGTCATTTGGCCTTGTGCTATTTAGAAACTAAAACATTCCTCCAAGAGAAATGTAAGGCTCACCTCAGTGTTACACCTGCCTCACTTTTCTCACCAAATTCCTGGCCCTTTAAAACCTGGTTGTCTGTATAGTTTTCCATTCAGGTAAACAAATTTAAACAGAAATAAATTCTATAGATTTTCTTTGTTGCATGGTCTGCAATGTTATTCTTTGCCATATCTGAAATTCTTTACCAATTTGTCAAGCTCCTTTCCTTTTATCTCTCAATTTATGAAATCCTATATCTTCAATGAATAGTTACAATTAAAAAAGAATATCTCCTAGATGAGATATCTTGCCATGTAACTACTCATAATTACATAAAAAGCACACACTCTTTTTAAGGAAATATATTTATTTATTAAACTTACTTGCAGATTTATTTTTTGATGATTACCATTGTCACATTAGAAACCAATAATATGTTATGGTTATATGTTTAATTATTTAACTATTTTTATATGGTATCACACAAAAATAAGCCCTTAGAAATGCTTTAGTATTCCAGGCATGCTCACTCACACTCCAAGCCCTCTGTTAAACAAGCCTTCAGCAGACAAAGCTAGATTAGCTCACTGTCTAACTTTACCATTACAGATGGACAAAAAGACCCAATTCTATCTTTTCGGCTTCTGCACTCTCCTATTATTACCACTGAAGATCCTCAAAAAGCTACCAGAGTTGCATTCAGAATTATTCTGCATTTTAGGAAATATAATGTCATTTGGAGTCTCCCTATTTTAATTAACTTTAATTAAAAACAATTTTATTCTACAATTAGAGAGAAGTTTAATGCTTGGCTGAGCTACTACACCAACTCTAGAGAAAAAGAGTGGGTTAACATCTTCAAATAGCTGTTATCAGCTCTAATTATGTTTGCATGGAGGAAGAACAAGCTAGATAATAGAAAAGTGTTGGATAATTGAAAATGGGGAAAAAGTAACCATCTGAATAAAACAAAGCATGTCATGTAGTAAAAATGATATCGTCAGAAAAAATTCTCTGCAATTCATAGGTTTGCCTTGGGTCAAGCCATATTTTCTTAAACTGTTTTGGTCATAATAGAAATCAACATAAAATATTTCATCATAGGTAGTTTCACATACATGAAGCTTAGTGAAAAGAGATATTTCTGCTAAGATAATATCTAATAGAGCCTCTAATGTGTTACAAGTTTATTTTATAAGTAAATTTATTATAAAAGATTTTTATTTCCAAAATACTTGTCAGTGGAGAAAATAGTGTATTAAATTATACTGTGAAAGTTTTAACACCTCATTTGATTTCTTTTTTTTTTTTTGGCTCTGTCAGTAACATTTTATCTTATTAGACTCGCTATTATCATGATGTAATGTCTAAACAATTGGAGAATATATACTTCTGTATACGCTTTTATCTAGTCAGATCTCCAGCAGAGTCAAAAGGACAATACAAAAAGCCAGAATTATGACATAATATGAACTACTTTATACCAATGAGATTTAATTTGGTTTTAAAAAAAGAGCATTTTGTGAAATTTTATATCTTTTTTATTACAAGTAATATAACTAAAGAAGCCATCTGAAAGAGTATTTTGACTTAGGTGGAGAAGTACAATAGATATACCATTTACTGAAATAGCTTTTCTTTTCTCACAGATATATCCCAAAGGTAATATCTATTAATATAAAGGTAAGCTGACTGTTCTCTCACAAAGAGGTACTTCCATTTTGATGATGTCCTCCATCAGCTGCTCAAAGGAATGTAATTGCTCTTCTAACATCTAGAAATAGAAAAATCTATTCTTATAAAAAATATTTGTTTTCTTCTGAAATTTTTTCCTGTTACCAAAGCAGTATATATATATTCCTTGCATTCTTTTTAAGCATATAATACTGATACTTCTATATAAAATATAATGCTGAATAAAGACATCTGATGAAAAGCTTTTCTTTTTTACTTTAGAACCTCATTGTCTGACAAGAGAATGTAATTACTTTCCAAATACTAGGCATGCTGAAACAAAGTGAATGATGTTATTATGCAGATGTGTTATTTCCTTGACTTGTTTTCTTACTCTTCATTTTTCTGAAATGCTAAAAGTAGAGAATAAAAATCATAAAGGGAATATTCAGTATGTTTTGCTTTGTACAACTTTTATGTGCAAATAGGAAAGCAAACAAAGAAATGATTAAATTGTGACAATAAACTGAATTATCTTCAATAGCCTACATCTTTGAGGAAGATGGGTAAATTTAAATATATTCCAAAACTTTTGGCTTTTATGCTCTACTTCTAACATGGCCTTGTAAAACAAATCAGCTGGAGATAAGGATTTATTAATAGAATTTAATATTTCTACAGGAGCATATCCTCTTTGAAACTTTAAAGCTATGGAAACTTCATTGATGGAAGTGGATTTATGTAAACAATCAAAAATTAACATAATTCTAAAAGATTTAAGTACTCCTGAAATTTTCAATGTATCCTGATTTAAGAAAACTGTATCTAAAATATCTCTATTAATATACCTAAAATTAATCATTCAAGATTGGAACAATACAACACCCAAACTGGCCAATAATTGCTCTTCCATTGAATTGGATGAATTGAATTGAATAGGGAAAGCAGCACAGAACTGGTGGCTGATAAAGAGGAGACTCTAAGCTCATCTAGTTACATAATCCTAAATTAACTAGTTAATCTCCCAGTTCTTCTATGGTTGCAAATTGAAGCAGTTGATTTACCAGATCAGTAGATGTCAAACATAGAGAATGCTTCCCAGTCACCAAATGAGGTAGTAGAATGACACAATTTTCCAACATCTAACAACTCTCCACCTAGTATTATCTGTACTCTGAAATGGGGTCCTGAAACCTGTATTTTTCTATTGGTATTTATGTAATGTACTTAAGCTCTAGCTACATGATCCCCAAGGTTTCTGTCATCGCTATAGCATTTCTTTTGTAATTACTTTTCTATTCGTCATATAAGCCATGCACAGTATAGTTCTGGTTGCTGAAAACTCAGACAACCCAGAGTATTTGAAGTGCATTACATATGTTGCAACACCCTTGCATGTATTCTTAAAAAATAAAAAAAAACCTTATAGGGTGATTTTTACTTTCTTCTTTTTTATTCCTCTATATTGTATTACATAATATGCAAAACTTGGTTCACGAATAAAGAATAGAGAAATGAAAATTCAGAATGTGGGAGAGAATTTCCAGTCAACTTTTAAGACAATGTTTTAATTATTCAGTAGAATAATTCTTATGTCCATAATCTTGTTATGTATTAACACTTTCTAGATCAGATCTAGTTAAAAATATATGCATAAATTTCATGCCACTAGAATAACAAAATAATATAATCTTCTTGTCACCTAAAAACAAAGTTGGGAATACAATATGTGAACATTGATGTGAAGTATAATTATTTTGACATATTTGAGAGAGTAAATACTCTTGTTTCAAAAATTATAGCCTTTCTATAAAATTAGTCACTTTGAAAAAACTACAGAAAAGATAAGCATAAAGAAATAGAATAGTAAAATAGAAAAGGCATTGTGTGTGTGTGTGTGTGTGTGTGTGTATACACATATATATGTCTTTGGAAAGATGAGTAAAAATATAAATAAAATCAAACAACATGAGAGACTATGAAAAATATATACATTATTAAAAATATGAATAATATAGAAGGTCTTAGAATATTTGCCTTTCTTTGAAAAATACTACAAGAGGCAAGAAATTGTTGGAAGAAATCTTTTTGGAGTCATTGAAACTTTCAAAAGATATTTCCTCTGTGAAAAAGAGCAAACAATTCTGAAGATGGAACATATTGAGGCAAAGAAAACCTAGCTAACTGAACTAAAAGGAACATTATTGATAATAGGGAAATTTAATAATTCATAAAATAAAATCAATGATGTAGCAGTTCAGCTTTAGTAACACAGAATTCACAGAGGCAGTTAAGTAATAAAAATAATGATGAAGTTGGAATGGTCAGGAGATCCCAGGTATGCCCATTTTGCATTTCTAACCATGTTAGTGTAGACCAGTTACTGGCAATTAACTTGTGTAAAGCTGGAAGAATTCTCCTTTTTCAAAGACTTGGGACCAGAGATCCCAGGGAAATAATGATTTAACCATTCTCTGAGAATGTATTCTGTAGAATATAGCAATTGCTTCAAATTAGAAAGGTTGAAAGGGTTGGCTAATTACCATAACTTTGACAAAACGTTTGTAAAAATACTGAACAGCTGCCTTTTTCAGCTCAAAAATCAATGCAACTAAAACAGTATTATATTGATCCATTAGTATTTTTTATGCCCAGTGTGTTAGTCTCTTTTGCATTTTTATAAAGGACTATATTGACTGGATAATTTATGTACAAAAGAGGTTTATTTTGGATCATGGTTCTGCAGGCTTCATAAGAAGTGTAGTGCTAGCATCTGCTTCTGGTGAGTCCTTAGCAAGCTTACAATGATGGCAGAATGCCAAAGGGGAGCCACAAGAGAGGGAGCAAGAGAGAGAGAGGGAGGAGGTGCCATACCCTTTAAATAACCAGATCTCCTGTGAACTATTTTTTTTTTTTTTGAGAGAGTGTTTTGCTCTTGTTACCCAAGCTGGAGTGCAATGGCGCAATCTCAGCTCACCACAACCTGCACCTCCTGGGTTCAAGCAATTCTCCTGCCTCAGCCTCCCGAGTAGCTGGGACTACAGGTGTGCACCACCATTCCCAGCTAATTTTTGTATTTTTAGTAGAGACGGGGTTTCACCATGTTGACCAGGATGATCTCAATCTCTTGACCTCGTGGTCTACCTGCCTCGGCCTCCCAAAGTTCTGGGATTACAGGCTTGAGTCACCGTGCCCAGCCCTGTGATCTCTTTACTGCAGGTAAGGCATCAAGCCATCCATGAGGCATCCACCCTCATGACCCGACACCTCTCTAAGCCCTACCTCCAACATTGGGGGTCACATTTTAACATAAGATTTGGTGGAAACGAATATCCAAATGGTATCACCCAGCTTTTTCAATTATATCCAGGTAGTCTTTTTCTCTTTTATAGCTATAATAAAATGACCAGTTGGGTTACTTAATGTGCAAGTAGTTACATGAATGAAGTTTGTGTGTTCTTTGTTTTCAAAAGGAATGTTATAGCAGTTTGGTTATAAAGTTATAGTATGACTATACAAAGTTTTGGTATCTCCTCATTGAGCAGACTTGCTTTTGTTAACCAAACCAGTCTGCCTTTCTGCCTGGCAGTTATTTGCAAAATATGATTGAGTTATGGCCAATAAAATGTGGGTGGAAATGACATATGCCACTTTCAACTTTATCCTATAAGCAACCTCCCAGTCAACAGTCCATTCTCTTTTTATCCTGTCTTCCAACTGAATGCAATGGAATTCAGGGGAGTGCACTAATGAAGCACTAAGAAGCCAAAACATGAAAGGAGGATGGGTCATGAATGACCATTTGCATAACATCCTGGTCTTTACAAGAATAAGAAATAAATTTAAGCTATTAAGATTTGAGAAAAATATTGGTTGTAGCATGACCTTAACTAATGTGCTCTAGATACTTCCTTACATGCCTAACAAAATGGGTCTCTCCACAGGTAGGGCATAAAAGCTCAGATGGTACCTGTACCTTAAGGAATCAGACATGATAAACCAAGGGACTATATTTGGGAGAACAGAAACAAGTTACTCATCCCTTAGAGCCCTCTCCCTCAGAGCCAGGTGTTGGATTGGAAAATATCTGTTTCAAAGTGCATCACATATGTTGCAATGCCCTTGCATCTATTCCTTAGAAAACTGATTTAGTATCCAAAGTGTACAGGCCATAAATCTCCTGTCATTTTCATGATTGAAATTAGCTGTCTGAATTAATCTCTCAGCTCCAAGTGGCAGTTAACTAAAAACAAGTTAGTGCATAATTGTAAAGGAAAATATTCAGAAAATGAAATTTAATTTGTTGATCAAATTGATTATTTTGTGGAGTTTTGCTAGTTTCTAATTATAGCAAGTGCCCTTCATTTAAAACAGCTGAATGGGTTGATTACTCTCACATATGTGAATTCTGTCTGCCTTCCCAAAATGAAGCCATTGATTAGAAAATTTCATGAGTGTAGGCCTGTGCATTAGTCCATTTTCACACTGCTGATAAAGATATACCAAAGACTGAGCAATTTACAAAAGAAAGAGGTTTAACTGGACTCACAGTTCCACGTGGCTCAGGTGACCTCACAATCATGGCGGAAAGCAAGGTGGAGCAATTCACATCTTACATGGACAGCCACAGCTGAAAAGAGAGCCTGTGCAGAGCAATTCCCATTTTTAAAACCATCAGATCTCATGAGACTCATTCACTATCACAAGAACAGCACAGGAAACACCTGCCCCAATAATTTAGTCACCTCCCACTGGGTCCCTCCCACTGTATGTAGGAATTGTGGGAGTTACAATTCAAAATGATATATATGGTGGGGACACAGCAAACCATATCAGCCTTTAAATTATGTTCCAACATTTATTTGTTGTTTGGAGTGGACACTTATTTTCTACTGTATTTTAAAATACGTTTATATTGACCAGGTGTGGTGACTCACAACTGCATTCCCAGCACTTTGGGAGGCCAAGACAGGCAGATCACCTGAGGTTAGAAGTTTGAGACCAGCCTGACCAACATGGTAAAATCCCATCTTTGTTAAAAATACAAAAATTAGCTGGGCATGGTAGTACACACCTGTAGTTCCAGCTACTAGAGAGGCTGAGGCAGGAGAATCACTTGAACCTGGGAGGTGGAGGTTGAAGTGAGACAAGATCATGCCACTGCACTCCAGTTTGGGTGACAGAGTGAGACAACGTCTCAAAAAAAGAAAACAACAACAAAACCCCCAAAACCCCACATTTATATTAATTTTAAGTTATTTACATACATTTAGATATTTCAAATATATTTACAGTGTATATTTGATTTCTATTATATTTTCTGTTATATTTTGGCTCCATAAGTAAAAGGTTGTTATAGCTATTGCTTTGGCTTTTCAACACATCCTCTCTCTCTATCAGTCTCCCTCTTTTTCATCTTCCTGCCTTCCTGCCTGCCTGCTGGTGCCTCTCTCCTTCTCTCTCTCTTTCAATCTCTCAAACACACACACACACACACACACACACACACACACACACACGAGAGAGAGAGAGAGAGAGAGAGAGAGAGAGGGGGAGAGAAATAGAAATATCTGACAGGAGCCTTTCTCTACCACCAATTGATCTTTTCTAATAATGTCCTCCAATAAGTCTCCTATTTGCTTCAACTAGTTTGTTTTCATCTCTGTCAATTGAATTATCACTACCACTTGGCATTCAATTTTTTTTGAGGAAACTCATCTCTTATTATTTGATAATTGCAGAGCTTATTTTGGTGAGGCAGTTTTATTCCCCAGGAATATTATATATGTTTATATTTTTCTCTTCTATATTTCAAACTTTATTGAGGAATAATTGACAAATAAAATTGTGTATATTTTTGGAATGCAATGTGATGTTTTGATGTGTGTATACATTATGAAATGATTACTACAATTAAGCCAGTTAATATATTCATCACCTCACATATTAATGTGTGTGTGTGTGTGTGTGTGTGTGTGTGTGGTGACAACATTTCAGATCTTCTCTTAGCAGTTTTCAAATATACTTTATCATTAACTATAGTCACCATGCTGAACAATAGATCTCCAGGAATTATTCATCCTTTCTAACCAAAACTTTGACCAATATCTTCCCCTTCCCCATATCCTTAGGATCCCCTGAATGCCTATTTCTTTTTAAATTAAATTCATTTGTGTTTTCAATTGACAAATAAAAATTGCACATATGCATTACCTTACATATTTATTTTTTGTGTGTGTGGTAAAAACACTTAAGTGTACCCACCTTTGGTTTTTAAGAATATAATAAACTGTTATTAACTATAGTTATCATGTACAAATAGATCACTTGAAATTATCCCTTCTATCTATCTGAAATTTTATATCCTTTGATCAATATTGTCCAACCTCTCTCCTTCAGGCCATGGTTACCACCATTCTACCTTGTTTCTATGAGTATGGCTTTTAAATATTCTACATAAAGTGAGATCATGTGGTATTTGTCTTTCTGTATCTGGTTTATTTCACTTAATTTAATATCTTTAAGATTCATCCATGTTGCTGCAAATAATAGGATTTCCTTCTTTTTTAAGGCTGAATAGTATTCCATTGTGTATATGTAACTCATTTCCTTTACTCATATGTTAATGGATACTTAGGCTAATTTAATGTCTTAGCTATTGTGAATAATGCTGGAATAAACATAGAGTGCAGATATCTCTTCTACATACTGATTTCATTATCTTAGGATGTATATCCATGAGTGTGATTGCTGGGTCATATGGTAGTTCTATTTTTAATATTTTGAGTTATCTACATACTGTTTTCCATAATAGTTATACTAATTAACATTCCCACAAACAGTGTGCAAGTGTCCCCTTTTCACCATCCTCACCAACAGTTGTTGTCTTTCATCTTTTTTGATATTTGCTATTCTAATACGTGTGAGATGATAGCTCATTATGGTTTAAAATTGGATTTCCCTAACGATTAATGATAGTGAGCATTTTTTCATATGCTTGTTGGCCGTTTGCATACCATATTTTGAGAAATATCTATGCAGGTCCTTTGTCTGTTTTTTAATTGGATTTGTTTTCTTGCTACTGAATTGAGTAAGAATATTTTAAGTCATCTGTTGTCTGCTGGTGTTACTGACCAATTTAGCCTTCGCTGAATGTGTTAATGTTAAGAATACTAAATGTTATTACAAATGCAATTTCATGAGCAGGATGACTCATTATGTGGGCACTAGCAAGATTTATGCCATTACTGTTACAGTGTCAGACTTCCTATATTGCCTTGCTTTATAATTAACTACAGTGACATAAATAATTCCTGCTCTTACTCACACTAGGGCATGTTACCTATAGTTCCCCATGTGAGAAGCAGCTAAATTCAAATTGGAACTAAAATTTGCATGGTCTTCCCTTGTAACTTCTAATTCTGTCTGATTTTAAAGACACTTATTTTTTTGTTTTGTTTTGTTTTGCTTTATGGCATATTGCCATAGCATATTTCTCCAAATCAACAGCTGTTAACATTTCTGAAAAATGATGACTTAACCTTTTTGAGATATCTCCAAGATTGCTGAAAGTGTATTTTATGTGTAATATTTTCCATTATTTAAAATCAGATATTTCCAATAAGTAGCCCTAAATTTGGCATGGGATTTACTAATAAACCTCCAGAAATTGAAAATGTTACTTTACTAAGAAATTATAATGGCATCTAATATAGACCATTCATATAAAAATCATGTATATCAATTGACCATATTTATTGATGTGGGTCTAGTATACTCCCTAAAGTTACTTATACCTAGAATCTCATAAATGTCGAACATTTAGAAAATTTTGGAGTCTTTTTTCCTCCCAATTTTAATATAAATTACATACAACATAAAATTTGCCATCTTAACCATTTTAAGTGTGCAATTCAGTGGGATTAAAGACATTTATAATGCAGTACAACCATAACTGCCATCCATCTCTATAACTTATTTTGTAACCTGAAACTCTATATCCATTAAACAGTAATTCTTCATTTCCCCTCCAACCTTTAACCCCTGGAAACCACCATTCTACTTTCTGTCTCTATGAATTTGACTTCTCTGGGTACTTCATATAAGTGGAATCATACATTTATTTGTCCTTTTGTGACTGGCTTACATCACACAGAATAATGTCCTCAAAGTTAACCGATTCTGACATGAAATATTTCACAATTTCCTTCCCTTATAAGGTGGAATAATAATCCATCGTATGTATATATCACATTTTGCTTATCAATAAATTCATAATCAACACTTGGGCTGCTTCCCCATTTTAGCTATTGTGAATAATGCAGCCATGTATGTGGTTGTACAAATGTCTCTTTGAGACCCTATTTTCTTTTGTATATATACCCAGAGTAGATTTGCTGGATCACAAAGTAATTTTATTTTTAATTTTTTGAGTAACTGACATACAGTTATCCACAGTGGTTAGACTGTTTTACATTTCCACCAACAGTGCACAAGGGTTGCAATTTCTCCACATCCTTGCCAACACTTGTTATTTTCTGGTTATTTTGATAGTAGCTATGCTATTGAGTGTGAGCTGCTATTTCATTGTAGTTTTAATTTGCATTTTCTAATGATTAGTGATTTTGTGAGCATCTTTTCAGGTGCTTATTGGCCATTCATATATCTTCTTTGGAGAATTCTATTCAAGTCCTCTGCCCATTTTTGAATTGGGTTTTTTTGTTTGTTTGTTTTATGTTGACTTTCTCTTACTTCTCTATATATTCTGGATATTAATTCCTTATTATGAATTAGGTTGTGTGTTTGTTGTTGTTGTTGAGTTTTAGGAGTTATTTGTATACTCTGGATATTAATCCCTTATCAGCTATATGATTTAGAAATATTTTGTCCCATCTTGTAAGTTGCCTTTTTACTCTGTTGATATTGTCTTTAGATGCATGCATTTAAAAATTTTATGAAACCTAATTTGTCTGTTTTTTTTTTTATTTTGTTGTCTGTGCCTTTCATGTCATATCAAATAAATCATTGCCAATTCCAATGTCATGAAACTTTTGCTCTATGAAAAATCTTGTAGTCTTGTTTGCAGAATTACTCATATATATACACACACTCCCACACATGCACATACATATGTGTATATGTATATATGTAGATTTTATAGTAGGCTGTCTCCAATTTTGTTTGTCTACCTAATTATTGAGTGGTGGAGATTATGTTTTCTTATGATCTGTTGAAAGCAAGGTAATTAATAGAGAACAAAGGATGCAAGTTGGGGAATTACCTTTGAGCCAATGCTGTTCGGTTGTAGAGGTTCAAAATTTTGAATGATTGTGTTGAACACAGTGAAGAATAAGTTATTCTGGACAGCATGGAAAGAAATGACACATAGAAAATAATATCCATGAACCCATGCTAGACCAGTTAGAACCCATGCTTTTTCACAAGGCAGATTCTGTAATGAGGCAACAAATTAATATCAAACTGATATCAATAAAGCAAATTTCAGAACCCATATCCTTTAAAATGAAATCTCTCTATTATATATCTGTGTCTAAAATCATATTTTTCTATTTAAAAACAACTATTATATACCAATGACTAAAGTTTTACGTAAATTTTATGGAACACTTCTACTTAACAGTGAAATGCATAAAAGAGTTAAGAAATGTATTCACTGAAAACAAATGTTTTAATCCATAATATTTACAGCTCGGCTGTCTGGATAATTTAAATGTCCAGAATGAAGTATACTCTGAAGATTATAATTTTATCATCATGTGAGATAGATCTAATTGATCAACTGTATTCACTTTACCTTGGTACTTAAACATATAATTTTCTCTACAGTCAAATAATAAAAGATCTGGAGTTGTATTTAACATCATTCTTAGTGGATGATATCATAGGGGAGATAAAAGTTCAATGCCAAATTTATCTTCTCCGAGTTTAAATATATGTCTTAAATCTGATAGCAAAATGATTTATAAAAAGACACTATTCCAAAAATAAAAATTATCTCATTTTAAAGTTAATCTTGTAAATTGCTTTAGAAGTCAGTAGGATCTATGTAATCTATAGCATTGTGTGGAACGTGACACAAGCCCACTTTTTTAGAGCGGTTCCTCCTTGCCTACATTATTATTCTTTTTTAAACAATCATGACACAACAAATTGAGTATAGCATTTATCATGCTTTTTTTAAAAAATGTAAGAATAGTAATTAATTGAGTGTGTTTTTGGTAAGGGGGTCACAGAGCAAACTTTTAGCAGAAAGTTACTTACCCAGATTCTATGCCTGACATTTCACTCTCTAAAGCCATGAAGTTGATACCTTGGAATAATTTTTCTTGAGTGTCAAACAAATGTAACTGCTGATCTGAGAGCAACAAAGAAGTTTTACAATTTAAAACTTTTTGCAAATAGATCATTATTTGTTTTCTATTTAAACCGGAAAAAAAAAAATTTCTATTTAGCAGAAAGTTACTTACCCAGAGTAGAGTCTATGCCTAAAACTTCACTCTCAACTAAAGCCATGAAGTTGATACCTCGGGATAATTTTTCTTGAGTGTCAAATAAATATAACTGTTAATCTTAGAGCAGCAAAGAAGTTCACCATTATTTAAAACTTTGTGCAAATGGATCATTATTTTATTTTATTTAAACCACAATAAAAAAGGTTTTAAATTTAACAGTTGATTAGTGCTTGTTCTATTACCATCATTCTCAATGTAATTAATGTTATAAACCCATAGAATTTCAGGATTCAAGGAATTTTTACAACTTTAATCCCTCAGAGTACAAACAAATTTTGCAATGATGAGATGTGGGCAAAACTGAACAACTGTATAAAATTTTTCTTAAACCGCAGACAGTAAACTTAAATGCTTTTGTATCCTTGGGGTGTGTTTTTTTTTTTTTAATATTTTTCTTTAGGTTCAGGGGTACATTTGCAGGTTTGCTATATAGGTAAACTTGTGTTACAGGGGATTGTTGTACAGATTATTTCATCACTCAGGTACTAAGCCTAGTACCACTAGATGTTTTTTCTGATCCTTTCTCCTCCCATCCTCCATCCTCAAGTAGGCCCCAGTGTCTGTTGTTCCCCTTTCTATGTTCATGAGTTCTCATTATTTAGCTCCCACTTATAACCGAGAACATGTGGTATTTGGTTTTTCTTTTTCTGCATTGGTTTGCTAAGGACAGTGATCTCCAGCTCCATCTATCTTCCTGCAAAGGACATGATTTCATTCTTTTTTTGACTGCATAGTATTTGATGGTATATATGTACTATATTTTCTGTATCAAACCTGTCATTGATGGGCATTTAGGTTGGTTCCATGTCTTTCCTATTGTGAATAATGCTTCAATGAACATTCACATGCATGTTTCTTTATGGTGGAATGATTTATCTTCCTTTGGTTATATACTGAGTAATGGGATTGCTGGGTTGAGTGGTTGTTCTGTTTTTTGCTCTTTGAGGAATCACTACACTGCTTTCCACAATAGCCAAACCAATTTACTCTCCTACAAACAGTATATAAGCATTTTTCTTTCTCTGCAGCTTTGCCAGCATCTGTCATTTTTTTTACTTTTAATCATAGCCATTCTGACTGGCATGGGATGGTATTTCACCGTGGTTTTGTTTGCATTTCTCTAATGATCAGTGATGTTGCACTTTTCTTCGTATGCCTGTTGGCCACATGTTTGTCTTCTTTAGAAAAGTGTCTCTTCATTTCCTTTGGTTATTTTTCAATGATGTTACTTTTTCCTATAAATTTATTTAAGTTCCTTGTAGGTGCTGCATATTAGACTTTTTTAAGATGCATAGTTTGCAAATATTTTCTTCTATGGGTTGTCTGTTTACTTTGTTTATAGTTTCTTTCACTGTGTAGAAGCTCCTAAGTTTCATTAGATCCCATTTGTGAATATTTTCTTTGGTTGCAATTGCTTTTGGTATCTTTTATTGTGAAATCTTTGCCCATTCTTTTGTCCAGAATGATATTGTTAAGGTAATCTTCCAGAATTTTTATAGTTTTGGGTTTTACAGTTGTGTTTAATTTATCTTCAGTTGATTTTTGTATATGGTATAAGAAAGGAATCCAGTTTCAATCTTCTGCATGTGGCTAGCCAGTTGTCTCAACACGATTTATTGAATAGGAAGTTCTTTCTCCATCTCTTGTTTTTTTCAACTTTGTTGAAGATCAGATGGTTCTAGATGTGTGGCATTATTTCTGGGCTCTCTAATCCATTTCATTGGCCTGTGTGTCTGTTTATCTTTGGTGTTTATATAAACACAATATTATGAAGTCTTCAAAAGGAAGGTCCTCTATTTATATATCTTCATATATATTCATATTAGCCAAAATGCATAGCAGAATATTTTGCATGTAATATTCAATCAGTCAATGTATGCTGATTTACTGAGTTAAATTTGGCTCATGCCAGATTGATGGTAACATAAGAAATGCGGCACAACAAAGTAAGATGCTTTCCTTTTTTTTTTTTTTTGCTCAGATTAAATACTATAGCAACTTGGATGACTCCCACCAGAATATATATATATATATATATACACATATATATAATATATATATACACACACACATATACACATATATAGATTCACAAATAAATATATATACATATATAGATTCACAAATATATATATACACATATATATTCACAAATATATATTCACAAATATATATATATATATATATATATACACAAAAAAATATTATAGCAATGTTATCCAAAGTATTAGGCTACTCTCAATGTATATATGTTATTAGAACTTCTTGCAACTTGTACAGATGAAAAAATCTTTTCATATGTGTTTGCAGATGATTAAGATGTGGTCATTAGGTTGAGTCCTAATCCAGTATGACTGTGTCCTTAAAAAGGGGAAATTTGGTTGCAGAAGCATACATATATGGAGAATGCCAAGTGAGGATAAAGGCAGAGATCAAGGTTTCTTATTGTTTCTGATGACAAGGAACACTGAGGATTGCCAGCAAAATGCCAAGAGCCAGGAGAGAAGATGGAACACATTCTCCTTCACAGCCCTGGAAAGGAACCAGCCCTGCCCATATCATGATCAACTCCTAACCTTCAGAACTACTAAACAGTAAATTTCTGTCATTTAAGACACCACTCAGTTTGTGGCACTTTGTTATGGCAGCCTTAGAAAACTAATACAATATATATGAATCATAGACAACTTCAAACTTGAATATAGCTGCTTAGGTGGTATAAAATTGGATTCTGGTCCAGGTATGGTGGCTTACACTTGTAATCCCAGAAATTTGGGAGGCCAAGTCAGGTGGATCATGAGGTCAGGAGTTCAAGACAGGCCTGGCCAAGATGGTGAAACTCCGTCTCTACTAAAAATATTTTAAAAATTAGCTGAGCATGGTGGTGGGCACTTGTAATCTCAGCTACTCAGGAGGCTGAGGCAGAGAATTGCTTGAACCCTGGAGGCAGAGGTTGCAGTGAGCTAAGATTGCACCACTATACTCCAGCCTGAGCGACAGAGTGAGACTCTGTCTCAAAAAAA
>NW_016107459.1:4268933-4322379 GCF_001604975.1 Cebus imitator | reverse complement strand
AAAAAAAAAAAAAAAAAAAAATGGATACCACGTTTAAACTTAAACTTTACAATGTGCTTTCTGAGGCAAGAATAAATGTTTGGGATTCAAAGTCGACAATCATCTATAGACAATGTCTGATTTGGTCAAAATAGGAGGAAAAAAAAGAATCTGTTTACAGAACAGGATTGGAAGTGAAAATAGAAAAGAACCATAAAATGAACTGGTACAGTAAAATAATCATAGAATTTTGTTCTTTCCCTGTTTCATTTGTCCACTTTTTTAATTTTTATCAATTTTATTAGTATTTCTTATTTTATTCACCAATAATAAAGTGTATATAAATTATATTTTCTTATAGTTGGGAGGAGGTAAAAGGAATACCTTTTTTTTACTTCCAGTAATATAATTAAAAAGAAATTGAAAGGCATATCATTTAGATTATACATACACATTTTTTAAACTACTGTATTTAATTACCTTGAACCTCAATTCTATACTCCATAGTATCTAAGTACTTCATTTTTTTTTCTTCAGTCTTCTACTATCTTTGATGCATTTTCTATAATGCTATGTTGGGCTCTTTGGGAAATAGCTTCTGGTATGCAGTTTAACATAAAGAATGTTTTTAAGAATCTTTGAGATTAACACTCAGAAGGGAGGGGGAGGAAGGATTGAGCAGAGGAAGAAGTTGAGCAGTAATCCAAACTCAACAGCCACCTGTGGGAGCACTTTGGAGACAGACTGGACCTTCAGAGTTGTTCTAAACTGGGCTAAGATAGTTGGCCTTTATACCTTTGCACAGATCAGTCACTGGATGAGGGCCATTGCAGGAATGAGTGTGACATTGTGCAAGGTGGCTCTCTGCAGCTAAGTCAATCGTTTGAAAGCACTGACTGTTCAGAGCTGTCAGGCAACATCACTCTCCCACCAGCTGAGGCAGTAAGTCCTTCATTGAAAAGAACCTCAGGATTGGATCACCATGTCCATTAGATAGAAGAATTAATATCCTCATGAGTTTATCTCACCTTACTGTAAAAGATGTTCTAATAATCTATGAAAAATTTTAACATTGGGATCATTTCAATTACTAGAAGAAGGATGTCATATTTAAAAATTTTATTGATGAAACACTATTTCATGAAGGAAATAATCATCCACTAATTTAAATTTTTAGTTTTAAGATACCCAATCTGTTCCCATGTTGACTTTGCTGGAGACAGAGTTCACCTCTATGTATAAATGCCTTCTGAAATTTTGAGTGCTAAATGATTTTCTACATTGGTGGATGTTGACCTGAACTTTCTTTTTTCTATATACTTTAAGTTCTGGGATACATGTGCAGAACGCGCAGGTTTGTTACACAGGTATACATGTGCTATGGTGGTTTGCTGCACCCATCAACCCATCATCTACATTAGGTATTTCTCCTAATGCTTTCCCTCCCCTACCCCCACCCCCGACAGGCCCCAGTGTGTGATGTTCCCCTCCCTGTGTCCATGTGTTCTCATTGTTCAACTCCCACTTATGAGTGAGAACATGTGGTGTTCGGTTTTCTGTTCCTGTGCTAATTTGCTGAGAATGATGGTTTCCAGCCTCATCCATGTCCCTGCAAAGGACATGAACTCATTCTTTTTTATGGTCACATTTTCTTTATCCAGTCTATCGTTGATGGGCATTTGGGTTGGTTCCAGGTCTTTGTTATTGTGAACAGTGCTGCAATAAACATACGTGTGCATGTGTCTTTATAGTAGAATGATTTATAATCCTTTCGGTATATACCTAGTAATGGGATTGCTGGGTCAAATGGTATTTCTAGTTCTAGAGCCTTGAGGAATCACCACACTGTCTTTCACAATGGTTGAACTAATGTACACTCCCACCAACATTGTGTAAAAACATTCCTATCTATCCACATCTTCTCCAGCATCTGTTGTTTCCTGACTTTTTAATGATCGCCATTCTAACTGGTGTGAGATGGTATCTCATTGTTTTGATTTGCATTTCTCTAATGACCAGTGGTGATGAGCTTTTTTTCATATTTTTGTTGGCTACATAAATGTTTTCTTTTGGGAAGTGCTTGTTCATATCCTTTTTCCACTTTTTGATGGGGTTGTTTTTTTCTTAAATTTGTTTTGTTCCTTGGATTTGAGAAGAGTCCACAAGGCATCAAAGTGTTGCCGCAGCAATGACAGGTCTTTACATGTTAGCATAATATCATCAATGTAATGAAACTGTTTAACAGCATGTGGCAGTGGACATAAAGTTAAATCTCTAGCAATTATTCCATGACAAATATTGGGGTATGGAGATAACCCTGGGGCAACACTTGGAATGGTCATTGATGGCCATTTGAAGGAAAAGCAAGTTGGTCCTGTGAGTCAGAGTGCAAAGGGATGGTAAAGAAGGAATTATCTAAATTTACCGCAGCATGAGTTAACGTGCATTATGCACCCGTGTCCACTAAAGCTAAGCTTCTCTGCTTGTCTTTGGACTCCACTATATTGTGGATGCCACATGGGGCCTCCAGTTACATCCTACTGCTCACACATGAAGGCAACCTTGTCCCCACCTGTAATCTGTGAGCTGAGGAGGAGTACACCCCTGGAACACAGAGATGAGATTCTTTTAGGTATAGGTTTTTTGATCCTTCTACCTCTTTTGATGGGGCACTAGTAAGGAGTTTAAACTGTTCATCAGGAGTTGTATCTTTCCAAAGGCCACTGATACTGCATTTGGTTGGTCTATTATTTCTTTGTCTATCCAGGCAAAAATCAGATGATACCATATGTCTTTACTAGTAATTCTAACTGCACATTTTTGGCCTCTCTTATTTTGGTCTCCCTTTTTTTGGTCCAGCAGTCTCTTATTTCTCTCGTTTTCCCTTTCTCTTTAATGGCCAATTGGACTTTATCTGTTCCTTTTCCATCTTTCCAAGATCAGCTATGGCTTTTCGCATATTATATTTGTCTTGTACCACAAGGAGCCTCCAGAGGGATATGAGAGGGTCATGCCACTCCCAGGGGGAATTTTATAACAATTTGATTTTGTACATGAATGTCAACAGCAGTATTAATATTTCTATGCAGACAAAAGATGGATATACCACAGATGTCAATGAACTGATGAATGAATAAACAAAATGTAGTATATCTTTACAATAGAATATTATCCAGCCATAAAAGGGAATGAAGCACTGGTACACGCCATAACATGGATGAACCTTGAAAACATCATGCTAAGAAAAAGTTTATGACAGACACAAAAGGTCACATCTTGTATGATTCAATTTATATGAAATATGTAGATTAAGCAAATCCATTGAGATAGAAAACAGATCAATGATTTCCAGGGTTTTGGGGTAAGGAGGAAAGAGAAGTGACTATGTAATGGGTACAGGTTTTCTTTTGGGGTGACAAAAGTGTACTGGAACTAGTTAGTGAAAATGGTTGTTCCTTGTGGTGAATATACTAAACACCACTGAGTTGTACACTATAAACAGTTAAAATGGTGAATTTAATGTTGTTAGTCAACCTTTGAGTCTCAACTGAAATGTTGGGCCTTAATGCTGTAAGGTCAAGGTGGCTGATCTAAAAAAAACTCCAAAAAAAAAAATGCTGTACAAAATTGATAGTTTACATTCTTTTAAAGTTTAGTTTCACCTTAAAGTTGAAACACTTCTTGCCAAATATTTGAAATGGGTGTGATTTTGTCTTAAAACCCAAGTGAAAGAACATTTGAGAACCCTTCCCCTTTTATTACTTATAATAGCATATAATGATAATCAATTTTCTTGTTCTTTCAGAAAGTTATTTAGCTCAATAGATACTAAGAGCTGCCACCAAGTAAAAAAAAATCTGTAATTGATTTAAAAACAGTGATTTGGATTATACAATTAGGTCTAATTATTATATTTATTTTATTAAATTATAAACTTACTAATTTCACTTTTGGTGTATTCTCTGTCACAGATTTGTGACAGCTATTTTCCAAACTTGTTACTCTCCGAACAATAATTTTCATCTGTAAGACTTTTGTCAGTGGAACCCTAGACCTTAATGACATTAATTTAAATAGGTTATTGCACTGATTTTAAACTCTTCTTCCTCATTGTAGTCAAAACTAATCCAACTTAAAGAGGCCACATCTACCCAGCAGCTTGCCTTGAAAGTGCAGTCGTGCTCTCTAAGTACCGGCAGCACAATCATTGATTTTAGAATCAATGAACACCACGGTCAGACTAGGTCTCTGCTTGGCAGCTGGAAAATGAGTTAGAACATTTCAAACTTTATAAAATAAAAGCAAGTAAACATTAAATTGCATAAAATTATGTCTATTTTGGCTGCTTGTATCTTAGAAGTCAGCTGAAAGCAGACATGAAATGGGGTCCAACATTCAACTATAGGAATTTGAGAACTAACCAGCCATCCCTGACCTTGTAGTCTAATGCCTAAGATTCCAGTTGAGAGGCAAATGTTGATTTCTTCTGAAGAACTCTTTTTTTAGATATTTCATTTTGAAATTTTTATCAGTTTTCAAAAACTGGAATCCTGGCTTGCAGGCTTAAATATGAATGTATTCCCTCAAAACACTCACAGCAAAAAGCCCAGGATTCTTTTATAAGCAACAACTTGACAAATGTTGAGTTTATTGCTGGGATAGTAGGTAAAATATGCTTGGTGGAATAAATGCCAAGTGGCAGTTTGATCTCATAATTAAGTGACAAAGTAGAAATATTAATTTTTTTCAAATTCATATGGATTTTAGGTGAGATTATACTAAGTAACAGAAAATTTGTTCTTTGAATTTTTTGTAAGCAACTTCTGGCCCCCTAATGCCCCTCCACCAGTGCTTTTAACTGGATTAACTGTGAAAATAGTGGCAAATTATGAAGAATATTTGTCCTTAATCTTCTTCATATAGTTTTGGAGAGTCAATGTTAAGTTACAGTGTATTTTATTTTACTTTTGCCGACATCTCTAACCCTGAATAGCTAAAATTCTAACACACTGTATGCAATTTGTACTTAACTTTCTTTGTGCCTTTAGTGTTTTGACAGATGGCTGCTGCCAAGAATCAGCTTGGGTGGGGAGCTAAAGTTACAAGGAATATAAGAATTTGCATGCATAGCTGATATCCCTTAGGCTTTTTTTCTGTACTCCAAATGATAAACAGAGACCTGAGCCAGAGCTCCTGCCTTCTGGGATGGCCCTTACCAATGATGGTCTCTTGACTGAGTCCCAGGTCCCCAGTCTGTAAATCAGTCATAATTTTGTTTGTCATCCCCTTTATTTCATCAGGGGATTCTAAGGATTGCAAAACCACATAGCACTTCACAATACAAAATGCTATGGTAATGGTTAAAATGAAGAATTATCGTGTCCTGCCAATGAGTAATCTACTCTCAGGGAGCAAGTTAAGCATCTGGGATGTGAATTAACTCTCTCCCACCATCGGGGCACCATTTTGCGCTGAAAGCTGGAGGGTATATAACCTTACATTATTTCTAAATGAGGCCAAAATACTTCTGCCCTTCCCACTATGCTAACATTTTATAACTAAAAATTTACAAGGAGTTATTAGACAGTCTTGGCAAATTCTAAAAATTAAGCCTAGAAGATTATTATAGCTTAATATGTAATTATTGATGCAATTGCCAATATTTATTCCTTTAAAATAAAATATTTTTATCCTTTCAGGTTTTCCTCCCCGAAATCTTCTTCAAAGACTGAAAGTATGAACAATAGTATTGAAGTTGTCCTTTGCAGCTCATTATAGCTTTATGATTTATTAATTTATACAAACTTATTTTCATTCTATTAAGTTATTCACCACAAAGTGATATGTGTTCTTCACATTTACACCGTATTTTCTTAGTTAATAATCCATTTATATTTGTTAGCTAGGGCTGCCATAACAAAATACCACAAATTAGTTGTCTTAAACAACAGAAAGTGTGGTCGCATGATCTGGAGATTAGAAAACCCAGATCAAGTTGCTGGCAGAGCTGGTTCCTTCAGAGGCCTATGAAGGAGGCTGCCTCCAGGCCTGTCTCCTAGGTGCTAGTGGTTTCTCTGGAATCTTTGATGTTCCCCAGTTTCTTCTGCATCACCCTGATCTCTGTCTTCATCTTCACGTGCTGTTCTCCCTGTCTGCATGTCTGTGTCCAGATTTCTCCTATATATAAAACGCTCAACTTAATGAATTAGGGACCCACCTTACTCCAATATGACTTCATCTTAAATTAACTATATCTGCAACAACCCTATTTCCAAATAAGGTCACTTTCTGAGGTAGTAGAAATTAGGATTTCAACTATGAATTTGGGGAGGAGAGACATAATTATAACAAAATTTTATTAAGTCTAAATTAAATGTATTGATGTGACAGGAGACCATAACTGATTACAGTTAAATTTATATTAGAGGCCGTGTTTATTTTTTCACAGTCCACATGGCTTTTTAGATTTTAATCATATATCCTTTCAGATTTCATTTATCATGTTTATAGTGTTCTCATTGATTTCATTCAGGTGTCTTAGGAAAGATTCTCTTTCCTATTCCTTTTAGAGTAATTTCTGCATTTTTAGGGTCCATAGTTTCATTACCATTTTGGGGGTTACCACTGAATACATATGTTGTGTATTATCTATTCCCCCCCAAATTAATAAATTCTTGAAAGCCAGGCACTTGAAGCCAAGATTGTTTTCTACCTGGCAGTAGATACATAACTTTGGGCAAGTGAGTCTCTGTATCTGTAAACAAATTAATAATATTTTAATGGAGTGTTGGAGAGGATTAAGTAAGATACTGAAAATAAAGTAGGAAACACTCTTAGCATAATGCTTGAGACTTGGCAAATGCTCTGATAATTTTCTTGTTTTTGTTTCATTATTCAAAATGGCCTACTCTTATCTGCAAATTGAATGGAAAACTATGCAGCCCTTTTTCCAGGTCATTTAACAAAGTTTACATAAGGTTGTGTCATTTTTTTTCTTCATTAGGTTGCTATACCAAATGATCCTTTCTCAAAATTTCAAATAGCTTTAAACAACAAAGGCATTTTTTTTATTTTGCTTTTTCCTTTTTTCCTTCCCTTTTGTATTTCAGCAGTACTTCTGCCTCTTTCAGCAGTAAAGACAGTACTTCCACTGTCTTTCAGTAGTACTTCTGCTCCTGCCACACATTTTTTTCCTTATTCAAGAATTCAGGCTTAAAATGGAGCCTAAACACCTTATTTAGAACATGCTATCTTTGTGACAGAGGAAAGGAGACCAACCAAAACTTAGAGTGTACCTTGCAGCTTCTGCACACAGGTGACATACTATTTCTTCTACTCACATTTTTGTGGTTAGAGCAAATCATTTGAACAAATATGGTGTAAAGAGATTGGGAAGTATATTCCTTACCTAGAAAGACACAGAAAGTCACATGATGAAATGTAGAAATGTGTAATCTTCCAACAGGAGAGGAGGCAGAAAATAATTTGGAACATGACGCAAAGATCAGTCACAATTCTGATACCTGAAAAACATCAGTATTAATAATTTTCTCTTCATAGGTCTGTCTTTTTATTTCCACTTATGCTTTTTTTGTTTTTAATCTAGAAAAACAAAATAATTGTAGTCTTCAAATGACTACATTTCATTGCCTTCAAAGAAGGCTCTTCAAAAAACATCTAATCGGCATACTTTCATCCACATACATGACTACTTTCTTCAAACTCCTAAACTAACATAATGTTTCCTTATATGGAGATTCATATTGACTTTCCTGTAATTTATATTCCAAATAATTAGTGGTCTGTTAAACATCATTTGCTTTTGCCTACGTAGGAAAACTTCCTGATTTTTGGTAATAGTACCCCATTTAAAAACTACCCAATAACAAATGTAAACAAAAAATAAAATTATTAGGATCCCCCAACCATCTGAATGGATTTCCTCCTCAGCCAGGGCACTCTAAAATTTAACCTGAAAGACTGGTTTAGGCCATGATCAGAAGTGGAAGTCAGACAAGCCTCATTTACCCTCCAGCGTTAACATCAACACAGACCTTAAATCTGATTAAAAAAAAAAACAAAAAAACCCACCAAAAACGTTTACAATTTATTTCCTTTTAAGTGTGTTACCTGGAGGCTTCATCTGCGTGATAAAACTTTTGTCTCCACAACCTGTTATCCTAACCCAGACATTCCTTTCTATTGACAATAACTCTTTCAACCAATTACCAATAAGGAAAATTTTAAATTTACATATGACCTGGAACCTTCTTCCACCCCCATCCTCCCACTTCAAGTTGTCCCGCCTTCCTGGACTGGACGAATGTACTCAGGAACTCCTGAGGGCTGTGTCGTGGGCCATGGTCACTCATATTTGGCTCCAAATAAATGTCTTCAATATTTTGCAAAGTTTGACTCTTACCATCAACACCACTTTCACTCTTCATGTCTCATTTGGGTATTATGTACTCTAAAGTGTCACAATAATTGGTTCGTAGGCAGATATATGACTCAAATTGAGCTTACAAGAGCAAATAGATGTAAGCCTGACAACTTTTACAAGAACTATGAGGAAAGACTGTCTCTATCAGGGTGTTCATTAACTACTAAGATTCATCCCTGAAGCTACTGGTGACTCTCTGGCTACCATGAGAATATAGCTTATATGAGAATACTACATATCAGAGAAAAGAATTCCTAACAGTGGAAGAGAAAATGAAAGATTAAGAAGATTGTTTAAGCACCTGGATATAACCTTAAAAGAAGCTTAGCCTCCTTGACTTCCATTTTTTGCGTAAACTGATTAGATTTCTGTCACATGCAACCAAAATCGTCTTGACTTATATATTCAACTTTCCAGTTTTTTCTGGATTATCAGGGAGATGTGAATATATGCTTCCTGTTTCATTCCACTCTCCCTTTTCTTCTGTAAGATTTATGATTTGATCAAAGTTGCATATAACTGTTTTTTATTCTTCACTCATTTGATATCAAATTAGTATAACCAAAAATCATTAAATAAATCTACTTTATGATAGGTAAGTCTTATTTCTCTGTTCCATGATGGAAAGAAAGAAAACTAATTTTAACGATAAATTATTTGCTATATATTATTTTCAAGCTTTAAGAAAGTGAAGTGGCAGTATGGTATCAAGGAAAAGAATAGAATTTGGAATTGTAAATCAAAGAAAATGATGGAGGTGAGTCTCATTTGTTTCAAAGGTTTATTTTGTCAAGATTGAGGATGTGCCCAAGAAAAAGGAACACAAAACCACAGGAAACATCTCTGATTCATACTTTTTCCAAAGAGTGTTTTAGGATGTATATGTTAAAAGAGAAAGGGCAAGCAGTAGGGCAAAGAGGAAGGAAAAAAGGGGGTAGATAAGATAGATAAAAGGCACAAGCAGTGTCATTTCTTTTAGTCTTTGATTATTTACTGAATCCACATTTTACATGTGTAAGGAGGAAGTGGTGAAATAGTTATGCATCTCTCTTGTGCTCACTGAATTTTTACATAAGTTAACATAGAGCAGAGGAAGACGTCATATATGCATTTGTCTCAGGTGAGTTGTGAGCAGGGGAGGGGTGACTTGTAAGTCCTGTCATTTGTCCAGTCCTCGTGAAAATAACTTACATTTTCAGGGTAAAATTCAACAGAACTGTTTTAGGGAAAAGATGTTGGGGCCCACAAAGAATTGTCAGCAAATTGTGAGACAGGTATGTAGCCTTTCTATCTTTGTAGCTATCTATTTAGGAAGAAAATGAGAGACCGTTTGGCTTGATGTAGTTCCTAGATTGGCTTTTCCCTTTCGCTTAGTGAATATGGGGTCCCAATATTTTATTTTCTTCTCACAGAATTGATGAACATGCATTAAAAATATGACTCTCCTATTTATTAGCAGTATGACCCAAAAGAATGATTTATACTTTATATATATCTTAATTATTTTAATTGGGGATAATGTTAGAAATTTAACAGCTATTGTAGTGAGCAAATGAAATAGTGTTTGTGACAAAAATTATAAAATTTCATAAAAATTACCACTATTCTTAAAACTGGACAAAAGTATAGTCCTAGGATTAGGAGCATTTACTTCACCCAGGAGCTCATTAAAAATGCAGCAAAGCTGCTGTAGCCAGACTGTCTCTCTAGATTCCTCGTTTCTAGGCAGGGAATCTCTGAAAGAAAGGCAGCAGCCCCAGTCAGGGGCTTATAGATATAACTTCAATCTCCGTGGGACAGAGCACCTAAAATAATGGGCAGCTGTGGGCACAGTTTCAACAGACTTAAACATTCCTGCCTCCCGGCTCTGAAGGGAGCAGTAGATCTTCCAGTACAGCTCTGGAGGTCTGCTAAGGGACAGACTGCCTCTTCAAGTGGGTCCTTGACCCCTGTGCCTCCTGACTGGAAGACACCTCCCAGCAGGGGTCTACAGACATCTCATACAGGAGAGCTATGGCTGGCATCTTGTGGGTACCCCTCTGGGACAAAGCTTCCAGAGGAAGGAAGAGGCAGCAATCTTTGCTGTTCTGCAGCCTTTACTGGTGATACCCAGGTGAACAGGGTCTGGAGTGGACCTCCAGCAAACTCCAGCAGACCTGCAGCAGAGGTGCCTGACTGTTAGAAGGAAAACTAACAAACAGAAAGGAATAGAATCAACATCAATAAAAAAGATGTCCAAACAGAAATCACATCCAAAGGTGATCAACATTAAAGATCAAAGGTAGATAAATCCACTGAGGAAAAATCAGTGCAAAAAGGCTGAAAATTCCAAAATCTAGAATGCCGCTTTTCCTCCAAATGTTCACAACTCCTCGCTAGCAAGGGAACAAAACTGGTGAGAATGAGTTTGATGAATTGATAAAGATAGGCTTCAGAAGATGGGTAATAACAAACTCCTCTGAGCTAAAGGATCATATTCTAACTCAGTGGAAGGAAGCTAAGAACCATAAAAAAAGGATAGAGGAATGGCTAACTAGAATAACTAGTTTAGAGAAGAACACAAATGACCTGATGAGCTGAAAAACACAGCATGAGAACTTTGTGAAGCATGCACAAGTATCAATAGCTAAATCAATCAAGCAGAAGAAAGGGTGTCAGAGTTTGAAGATCAACTTAATGAAATAAAGTGTGAAGACAAGATTAGAGAAAAAAGAATGAAAAGGAATGATAAAAACCTCCAAGAAATATGAGACTGTATGAAAAGACCAAACCTATGCTTGATTGGTATACTTGAAAATGACTGGGATAATGGAATCAAGTTGGAAAACACTCTTCAAGATGTTATTCAGGAGAACTTCCTCAATCTAGCAAGAGGGGTCAACATTCAAATTCAGGAAATACAGAGAACACCACAAAGATATGCCTTGAGAAGTGCAACCCCAAAACAAATAATCATCAGATTCACCAAGGGTGAAATGAAGGAAAAATGTTAAGGGCAGCCAGATAGAAAAGTCAGGTTAACTACCAAGGGAAGCCCATCAAACTAACAGCAGATCACTCTGCTGAAATCCTACCAACTAGCCACAAGGATAAAATGGACACATTTAAAGAATTCAATACATAAGATAACGGTAAATGAAATATGATAAGATGCAATATGTATAATTATCAAAGAAATGATATACTATGAGATAGGAAATTAAGAAGAAAAGATAATTGCACACTCCAATTTTCTCAGAGGAACATATAATTTGAGGATAAATTCCTTAAGCTATATACAAACTCTTGTGGGGTTAAGTGTATGGGAAAGATCCCAGATGAAAGAATTATGGTGAAAACAATATAGATCTGCAAGGCCAGGAGTAAGTTCAGTATGACTGGAGTGCAGAGTGCTTTGCAGGATTAAATAAATAAACAAATAAATAAATAAAAACAAAACCACAATAACATTTTCCCATCTTGCAAGATGGCAGGTGAAAATTGAGAAGCCAGATACTAAAGAGAAGAAACCAGAAGCCAAGAAGGCCGATGCTTGTGGCAAGGTGAAAAAGGGTAATTTCAGGCCTAAAAAGCCCAAGAAGAGGAGGCCGCACTGCGGCTGCAATCCCTTTCAGAGGAATTAGCATGTATTACCGATCTGCTGTGTATTCCAGAAGGCCATGTACAAGAGGAAGTTCTCAGCTGCTAAATCCAAGGGTGAAAAGAAAGAATGAGAAAGTTCTTGCAACTGTTACAAAACTGGTTGGTGGTGACAAGAATGGTGGTACCTGGGTGGTTAAACTTTGCAAAATGCCTAGATATATCCTACAGAAGATATGCCTCAAAAGCTGTTGAGCCATGCCAAAAGACCCTTCAATCAGCCCATGAGAAAATGGTGAGCCAGCATTCCCCCGGGGACCCTTCTGATCATCCTCACTGGCTGCCACAGGGGCAAGAGGGTGGTTTTCCTGAAGCAGCTGCCTAGTGACTTGTTACTTGTGACTGGACCTCTGGTCCTCAATCAAGTTTGTCTATGAAGAACATGCCAGAAATTTGTCATTTCCTCCTCAACCAACATTGATATCAGCAATGTAAAAATCCCAGAACATCTTACTGATGCTTACTGTGAGAAGAAAAAACTGCAGAAGCCCAGGCACCAGGAAGGTAAGATATTCAACACAGAAAAGAGAAATACCAGATTAAAGAGCAGCACAAAATTGATGAGAAAGCTGTGGGTGCATAGATTTTACCAAAAATCAAAGCTATTTTTCAACTCCAGGGCTACCTGCGATCTGTGTTTGCCCTGACAAATGGAATTTGTCCTCACAAATTGGTGTTCTAAATGTCTTAAGAACCTAATTAAATAGCTGACAAAAAGAAAAAAGAAAAAACACAAAAAAGTAGCTTGAGAATAAATTAAAAATGGCTGTGGATGACAAGCAAAATTCAGATGACTTTTTTAGCAGTAAGGGATTTATAGCTGGAGAATGGAATCGTGCAACTGTACACACTTTAAAATATCATACTTAAAAGCATGGTTCAGATACTTCTGCCTCAATTTGAATACTAAATTACTACTAACCCTCTGTTAAATTTAACGTAAATGTAACTGTTCTGTGTCAAATGTGCAATGGGAATATGTATTTACATATACAGGTCATTGCTCAGTTGCAGTTACCATAATCCACTCTGAATAGCTTAGGCATGAAGAGAGTTATGCAGAATGTTAAGTGACCTTTGGAAGCACTGGCTGGACTGAAGAAAACAGTCTTCATAATAAATGTTTTAAAATGCTGCCCAAGGCCACATTGCAGAACTGGACTACCATGGATAGAAACCTTTGCTCCTGCCATGATCAGGAAGCTACTGCCACATTGAGAAGTCACCACTACATCTCTCAGGTCCAGCATCACAAAATCTCTGCCATATCCTACAGCAGAAAAATGGGGACTTCCAGTTCTGTATCTATCTTGACATCATTCAGTTCTGATTCAAGTTTTGCATGAACACATAGGAACGAGAAACAAAGTGGTGTGTACACCCTGGGCTGGAATTGTCTGGGCAATGTGGCATTTAGTTTGCCTACCTCATCTCAGCAAGGCACGTTGGGAAAAAGTTAGAATAAAGTTTGAAATAACCAATCTACATTATCTTCTAATTCTCAGAATTACTGTGAGGATTAGATTCAATTCTCTGTATCAAGCTTTTGGGACAACACAGAATATGCAGCATATAGTAGATGCTCAGGAAGTGGTAGCTTATGAATGATTTTAGGATCACAGTTTTGAATAAAGAGAAAAAAGCAATGGAGCCATTTAGAAGACAATTTCTGCAGTTTAGAGTAGAAGAAATAATGGGACAGAATGAAAATGAAGGTTGTACACACGAACAAATGAATAGATACTCCTGTTATTTCAAAGACATCATGGATTGGACTCCATGACAGAATGTAGCTGATAGTTGCCAAGTTGATTTTCAGATTGCTGGTGATTTTCAGATGCATGTTGAAAAGGAACCATATCGGTTTCAAATGCCACAATTGATTGTCCATAGCCATTTTGTGTTCTCAGAGCTAAAAATTGTTAGGACAGACATCAGAAGAGTTTGTAGCAATTTGGCATTCTCTCTGTAACAGTAAATCTCAATGAATATGTTCTAGATGGGTCTTTTGTAATGTTTGAACACCTAAATAGTATTTACTTATAATGAGAAATAAAATTAATATACTTTTTAAATTTTATAAGCTAAAATACCTCCATTTTAAGGTAGAGGAAGTTATTATAGAAGTTCTTTAGACCTATTTTCTGCAAGGAATTAATTTCCCCAAAACATGATTACTAGCAAGACCAAAAAATGTGCTGAATCCAAATGCTCAATAGGACATCCAACTTAACCATGTCATAAAATCTTTCAGGAAGCCAGTAATAGAGTTATCAGTGTTTCCTTACAGTTTACAAGGGAGAAGCAATCATTCATGTAGCACCTTGTTCATGTACTTAGTACATGAATAATGGTCCTTTTCTCTGATCTCTAGTTAGCCTTTAGTTGTCAATCTTCTGCTGACTTATATTCATAGGTTTTTTTTTTTTTTCTTTCTTTCTTTCTTTCATATACAACCCAGGCAGGCGAGTTAGCTTAACTAATGTTTTTACTGATCATTGATTTCTGTCTGCCTCAAGGATTGTTTAGTTAGTGCAAAGTGACAGTGCATCTGGTTACCCTGACTCACCCTCTGCAGAATGCTGATTCCTCAGGCAGTAAGTGTCTTTAAGACTTTTATTTGAGATGGTTCTAACCTCTGAACCTCCAAGTATGTGGGCCAAGTTAGAGGAGCATTACATCTTTTCTTTTAAGAGAGTTCACTTTAAAAGCAATAAGTGAATTTTCCATTTTTATACAGGTTTTCCTCTTCTACATAGAAAAAGTACAGTCAGAATTAGTTTAATGATGCAAATCTTACATGTTATGTGAAAGATAAAATGTTTATATCACATCCATAAGTTATTTATTATAGTTATAAAAAACATAAAATATAATACAAATAAGAAAATTAACACTTATTGAGCACTTCCTATATACCAGGTATCTTGGGGACCACTTTACATGTATTCTCCCAGTTATTCCTTTTAACAATCATGTATGTGAGAGACTACTATCTTCATTTTATAGACAAGCCAACTGAGGATTAGAGATTAAGAAACTAGTCCAGGGTTTCACACATGCAGCTAGGAAGAGCAGTTCAGATATTCAAATCAGGCAGCTTGATTCCAGTTTCAGGGGAAGTATGTGTGTGTAATATGAACTAAGCTCTTAATTTCTTAATGCCAATATGAAATTGATTCACTAAGCAGTTTCTCAGGAAAAGCAAATACTAAATGTCACAACAGATGGAGTGCTAGTTTGTTGTCTTATTCTGCCCTTTGGATGTTTCAAACTGCTGTTTCCTGCTTCAAAATATCAGTTAGGAAAGTCAAAGTTACACAAAGTGGAAGCGAAAGAGTGGAACCAATAAGGGGAAAATCTATCAGAAGAACACATTAGGGATACTCTTAAATAAGGGCATGAAAAAGGAATATTGTCTTTCTCTAAATTACTTTTTAAAGAACAAGAGGCTTTTTTTTCTATGTATATTTTACTGTGGTTTAGGTTTTGGGGTACATGTGAAGAACATGCAAGATTGTTGTATACGTACATGCATGGCAATGTGGTTTGCTGCCTTCTCCCCATCACCTATATCTGGCATTTCTCCTCATGTTATCCTTCCCCCACTCCCCACCCCGCACTGTCCCTCCCCTAGTTCCCTCCCACCACAGACCACAGTGTGCGATGCTCCCCTCTCTGTGTCCATGTGTTCTCATTGTTCAACACCTGCCTATGAGTGAGAACACAGTGTTTGATTTTCTGAAGAACAAGAGTTTTAAGGGTAAAACAATGTTTATCTCATTCTTTATGCAGAATTTTGTAATATGTGTTGTAATATAATGTAGCATATATTAGCAGCTCCTGCATTTGAAGAATTCAGTTACTCAGCTATCAGTTCTTTGTTTTTCTTTCCTTCTTTCATATTTAATCACATGTAGTGAGAAATAATTTAAGGCCAATGAAATGCCTTCTCCAAAACCTCTGGCCAAGCAGAGCAATTTCCAGCATGCTTAGTACCCCTAGAAGTCATATGGACACTTTAAAACAAAGAGACAAATAGAGACACATGAGCTACCAGCAAGCATCTTAGGCTTCATTCCATGAAACTATTCTTGTTACATCTAGTGGGTCACTTCCAGAAAAGGCATCTGTGCAACTTCCCTTTGATTTCTTGCCATTTCCAAGTTTTGAAATAGTTCATGGCAGCTTCACAAGCTAAATGCTTTGTCTAGTTAAATACTAGGCTTCTTTTTGTTTCTCTTTGGTCCAACTTATGAGAGTGAAGCCAGCTTAAAGAGCCCAGCCTGGCAGGGTACATCCCCAGTGATTTATGGGATGTCACTTTCTTGATGATTAACCTGAATAAATCATGCTGGTCTTTTCAGCAGTGATATAACTGCCCTTTATATACTTATCAATTTTCAAGGCAAGGAGAAATTAGCCCAGTCCTCCCATTGATCTTGTGAAGAAAATTGTACCTCACAGCAGGGATTCTACTGATAAACAATGAACACTACAAATAACTTACTGGTTTACTTTTTAATCAATAAAGTTTCTCACAATGCATTATTCTAGCAATCGGCCTAAATCACTGTGCCTATAACTGTTGCTTTCAAAACCTTTTAATCTAATTGGAAAATCTTCCTTTGTACTAGTAATAAACACCCACTAAACTGTCTGTACCTAATTGAGCTATAGTAATTTATGGGTGCTCCCTATTGTTTTTCCCCTCTTTAATCAGAGAGACCACTTTACGTCTTTAACTAATGAATTCGAAGAATCCACCCAGTAGATCTGATCAAATGTCACTAGTGAATAAATCTCCATTAACACTGGCAGGTACTGAACCTGGTCTCCATCTTGATTTAATTATTGTCTCACAACTGTACTCTTGTCAGATTTTCTCCATTTCTTCAAATAATGCCTTAATCACCAGATCTACTTGTAAAGTACAACCCTCTTCCGTCAAGAGTCTATACCTGTCCTAGGAATGGAAGCAGAGCCCACTCACTAGTATAATCAAGACTATGTTATCTGAGTGTGAACATTGTAATTGTTATTTCAGGTTCCTCTGCATCCTTTCACTTTTGCCTGTATAAAAAAAATTCATGCTTCTATCAATTAATCTGGTAAATTAATTTATGCTACCTTCAGTCAGAAAAGTATATACATCAAGATACTGTTAAGAGGAAAACATATATTCACAATAGGTCTTTATCTCCATAGGAAAGTGTTCTTGGGAAATCAGGTTGATGTCATAAATTTGTTTAAGGTCAGAGCAAATGGAGTCAGATGATACTAAGTTTAGTGGGGTGTCACAAAGCTGGCAACTACCAATGACCAGCCAGATCCACTGAAAGGACTCCATCAACTATGTTCACATTAAACTGATAGATCACTTATTTTCCTGAACTGTTTTCAGGCATACTGACTGATGAGGTTTATTTTGAATGTTCCTTCTTATTCAACCTGTTTCATTTTGAAATAATTTCCTCATGCTATCGTTCATATAGTCCTTGTGCTATCATTTATATAGTTCTTAAAAAGTATGCCATCCACAAGTGACTCAGGTACATGAAGCTGATAAAACAGAAATAGATGCTGACATGCAGGAGAGAGCAATAATACTAGCCACAATAGTTTAATTGCTAGTTAACAAATATTTATGTAGGATTTACTACTGACCAGATACTCTTCTAAACACTTTGCAGTTTTTAATCATCAGCACAACCCCAAAAATCTGCTCTTATTTAAAAATCTTATTTCCCAGATAAGAGAACTGAGGCACAGAGAGTTGAGTATCTTGCTATAGTCGCACAATTAACAAATGGCAGAACTGGGATTTGAGTCCAGGTAGACATGTTTTGGAAGTAATTCTTTATTTCCTAAACCGTGCTGTTTGCACAACAGAACATTTGACTTGATTCTGAGTTCTAGACTATAGGACAAAAAAGGAGCATAGCTCAGAAAATGATAGCTCAGAAAATCCTGATATTTAGTCATAAAAATATGTTCTAGTACTTATTCCAGAGAATCCCAGTCTCTCACAGTGATCCTCCAAAAAGAGATTCCATAGCTGAAAAAATTTAGGAAACTTTATCTATGCTGTGACTCCCCTGGAAATTCACAAAGCACATTAGTATGCTAAAGACTCTGAGAGGATGTTCAATGGAGACACAAGTATAACTAGGTGCAGTCTAGTATTTACAGACCTACTGGACAGCAAAACAATGTTTCCTGGAAGATTCACTAAAATTGTGCAGATATTATGACTCACTATGAATCATATTTATGGAAAAGTAATATTAAAGTCTTGTTTAATGTGGGTCCTTAGAGGAATGTTGAATAATCTTTTCAACATTTTCTTGACACAAATCCATAAAACAAATGCCAAAGTGGTTTTTACATAGTATGACCATCATTCACTCTTTTTTTTTTTAACTAAATGTTTAGCACAGAAATAAAGCGTGTTAAAGATGGTCCTAAGGGAAGCTAGACTACATATAACCTTCCTGTGGTCATTAGATAGAATGAAGACAGAATGCCCTAGCTAGCGACTACAATTTCCAAGATTATAGCAGATAAACTATGTTTTAGATTAGTTACTTCTTAACTGAGACTTTGGAAAACACTTATTGCATTATATTTTTAAATGGTACAGCTATTTTATTTCATAGCATCGAAGCTTTTATTTCATTAAGAGTGGTCATTTTTTTTAAGCATTGGGTCAATTTCTGACTCCCAGAAAAATTTTATGTAGCCTCTGTATATTGGGCCTTCAGCTGATGTTTCTGTACTTCTATTGTATATCTTCACACAAAACTAGGGAAGTTCTTTTCTTGTCCTTTTCTGCTTGGGTACTCTTCAGAAGCTAAGAGTATGAGAATTAGACTATTCAGAAGGTTGTTAGAAACCTAGTTTCCACGTGTTAGCTCTGAGACTGTAACCAAGTTACTTTTCATTTATAGGCCTCTGATTCGTTACCTCTGCAATGGGGGTAATGAAAGAATATATTTTGCATGGTTATCATAATGTTTAACTGACATAATGCTTATAAAGAAAATAGTATGGTCCTTGGCATTATCCAGCAACTGGTGTCTATTCCTAATGTCGTAGCTTAAATCATTAATGTGCGTTAGATATACTGGAAGGCTTAGGCCGGGTGTGGTGGTTCACACCTGTAATCCCAGCACTTTGGGAGGCCAAGGTGGGTGGATCACTTGAGGTCAAGAGTTCAACACCAGCCTGGCAAACATGGTGAAACCCCATTTCTACAGAAAATACAAAATTAGCCAGGCATGGTGGCAGGGGCCTATAATCCCAGCTACTCAGGAGGCTGAGGCAGGAAAGTCACTTGAGCCCAGGAGTTGGAGGTTGCAGTGAGCCAAGATTGAGCTACTGTACTCCAGCCTAGGCAACAGAATAAAACTCTGTTTCAAAAACAAAACAGCAAAAAAGAAATACTGGAGGGTGTGTTAAAACACGGATTTCTGAGACCCACCATGAACGCTTCTGATTCACTGCATCTGTGGTGAGGCTGGAGCATCTGAATTTTTAATAACTTCCCAGGTGATGCTGGTGCTGCTTGTTTGAGAACCACATTTTGAGAATCACTGCCATAGAGTAAGTGGCAAATGCTCTATATAAAGAGAAGCTGTCAAAGTCATCAAGTTCTGTGAGGTTATTTTTTTTCCAGACACATTTATCAGATGCCTATATCAGACATATCTAATTGCTTTTTGCAGAGCAATTGTCTTACCTAGATCCTGCTGAGTATGTGAGTTGTGAAGAGATATACAAAAGTCTTCAACTGTTCTACACTGCTGTTGCATTTGCCTGGGATGGTTTTCTTCTTCCACATAGTACTGCATTCATGTACAGTAAGTAGTAATGTTTCGTGTCGTCATTTTGTATCAAATTCCCTTGCTGTGACATAACGGTCATCTGACATTTTGGAGCCTGTTTCCATTCTCCCAGGTCTGTTTTAATGGTACAGTTAGGATAGTTATCCCTTAAAAGTTATCCAATGAGAAGTAATACTTATGAGTCACTGAGGGCCTTTGAGTATGCAGCCTGGAATAGAATCACTAAAAAGTTTATCTTTTCACCTTAGAACAGATGGAAATAGTGAGAGTAAATGATAGGCAGAAGGAAAACAGATTTCATTAAACTTTCCAAGTTAATATTGACCTGGGAACATACAATAATTTCAAAGTTTGTCTTGATAGCTGAGAAAGACTTCTTAATTGGAGCTAATGTCAAAAAGGTAGTGATTTCCCAAAATTCCTACTCACCTACCATCTGCTACCAATAAAGGTTTGGCAATTAAGGTAAGTTAAGAATAAGTTCTAATTATCTTCCTCCTCCTGTATCTTGTTCCCTTGATGCTCTTTGGTGGCCTTAACTGAAGCCCACATGTGAATCACAGCTTTTGCTGCATGCCCACTCCTTTTGCCTAAATATGCAGTAATCATAACACATCCAGAATTGCCCTCTAGTAAGTGTCTGATATTTAAAAACATAATTGTATTCTTCTCTCCATTTTGGTGGCCTCTCATCTTATTTTATCTTAATAACTCTGAGTGTGGCATTGATAGCAGTTTTAAATTTAATTCCCCAGTAATGGCTGGGGAATGATTGGCTTAGTTCACTCTGATAAACGTGATAATGTAGTCGAAGTGGCAGCCTTTCTCACCAAACCCTGCGTACTGAGATTTGTGAGGTCATATCCTATTGATAGCCATTCTCCTTTCAAAACTCATAGAAACAAATTTTAGAATCTCTATTTTCAGTCGGGAAATTTTGCTTCCTGTGCTTTGGGTACTGCCAGTAGAGAAAAGAAAGGAAGAGCAGTATTATTTTAGAAGTAATTTATGACTGGAGTCTGTGCTTGTATGGGAATAGTGTTTGTTTGCCCTCCTGCAGCCAGATAAAAACCGATGACATTCAGACTGTATGTTGCTATGGTGTTTTCAAGGTGAGAGATTCACCTCACTGCAGTGACCTGGAAAAGTGCAAACTAATTGTTTCACTGAGGTCATCATAAATATATCTCCACAAGTGGTGCCCAGAATCCACAGAAAATCTCAAAATATCTGAGTTCATAAAATTTATTTATATCCAGCATCTGTTCAATTTCTTCAGCAATTATTTTAGTCAGAACTGGAGAGCCAGATCCTGATAATTTTCCACTTTATTACACAATCCAAAAATGCAGCAGAATATAAGCAGTTATTCTTTGTGAAGCACTTATAGGAGCAAAACCATATGTTGTTCTTGTTTGAGATAATTATAAATCTTTAAACATCTAAATGTAGTTGTCTTTAAAACTGATATTAACTCCAAAACAAACAACTTAATGTGAATGGCTCAACACCTAGAATGTCAATGTGCAAAGCAGTTCATTAGGTTTATGCATGTATCCATGCAAATAATTACAAATGGCTTTCGTGCACTTGCGTGAATAATCAAGGTAGGCCTATAAATTAACACACTCAAAAATATTTTACTAGGACTTGAAGCCATTGACTTTTAGATTTAGGACTACAAAATCTATTTCAGAAGTTCTCAAGCTTGACTATGTATTATAAGCTTTGGAATTAAAATGAATATACCTGAGCCCCACATTTGAGATTGTTGTTCACTGTGTCTTCAAGAGAAACTTGGCATGTATTTTTTTAGATGCTTTATGGGTCATTCTGATCGGCATCTGTATTCATTTCCTACAGCTTCCATGACAAATTACCACAAACTGAATTGGTTAATACAACAGAAATTTATTCTTTCAGAGTTTTGGAGACATCCAAAATCAAGATGTTGACAGAGCCATGCTTCCTTTCAAGGCTCTAGGGAAGAATGTTTCTTTTCCTCTTCCTACCTTCTGGTGATTGCTGGCCATCCTTTGTATTCTTTGGCTTGCAGCTGCAACATCTTATTCTCAGCCTTTGTTGTCACATGGGCTTCTTTCCTGTATGTCTGTGTCTCTGTGTCTCCTTATAAGGACAACAGTCATTGAATAATTTATGGCCCACCAGTCGTCTTAACTTGATTACATCTCCAGAAACGCTATTTATAAATAAAAGAACATTCACAGGTACTAAGGGCCAAAAATTAAACATATGGTGTGGAGGGGAATAACACAGTTCAACTCCCTTAGCATTCAAATAAAAGGTAATGATCTAGTTGACCTGAACCCTACTGACATTATTGAGTTTAAAATAGAGACAAAATTTGCACTAGTTGTTACCTATTTCTTTGTAAGAAACTATCCCATCAAATTAAAACAATAAACCTTTATTATTGGTTATTATTATTGTGACTTTCTGATGATCAGGAATCTAGAATTTCAATAGCTTAGAATCTAGAATTCTGATGGTTTGAATAGGGTTGGAAGATCCACTTCTGATCTCATTTAGTTTCTCACTGTCTGTTGGCTTTGGGCTTTAGTTCCTTGTCATGTAAACCTTTCCACAGGAATATTCTCGATGTGGCAGTTAGTGCCACCAGTCTGAGTGATAGAGTAGAAAAGAGAGATCAACTAAGACAGAAGCCAAAGTATCTTAGGTAACCTCATCTTAGAATTGACATACTATCACTTCTGCCATATTTAGTTGATCACACAAACTAATCCAGATACAGTATTGGTCTGTGTACAATACCATCAGGTATGGATCAAAGGGGCCATCTTGGAAGCTAGCTATTATAGTAGGGAGTCAGGAATTATGACTTTAGGGCCAGGAAACTAAATCATTGCACTTCAATGTGTAATCCAAGGGTTGGCATCACTTGGGAGCTTAGTAGAAATGCTAAATTTCAGGCCTCACCTCAGACATAATGAATTAGAAACTATGGTTTAATAAAATTCCCTGGCGATTTGTATGCACATTAACTTTTGATAAGCACTAGATGAGAACAAATTACTAATGCAGACACATTGCCCTTTTCAAAGTAATTGCCTTGGGTAGTAACCTAGTCCAAAGAGATTGCCATTGCTCAAAATGAACTTTGCTTTGGGCCAAAGCATAAAACATGCTAAAAAATCAGTATCTTCCCACTGTGGCCATACCACCTTACTGTAGTCATAACATTTTATCCTTTAGTCATACTAATTTTATTTAACAGAGTTGTCTGAAAGGTTTTCTACTTATTTTTAAAACACCAAAAGTACATTTGAAGAGGAAAAATGTATTCTACACTACAGATATTAAAAGTGTATTGTATCTTCCAAAAATCATCCCCAAATCATATTGCTGTTTTCAGAAATGGTGTCATGCATTTCTAGCCTCTTCTGAGGGAAAGGCCATCATCTGAAATTGAAGCCGGTAGTGAACTAAATCTAATTACAAGTATAACAAATCTCAGACAAAATAAAACACAGATTACATTAACTTAGGCCCCCATGCTGGCAGTCTGACAGAACAGAGATGTGTTATGATTTGGCTGTGTCCCCACCCAAATCTCAGGTTGAATTGTAATCCCCATATGTTGAAGGAGGGGCCTAATGGGAGGTGATTGAATCATGGGGTCAGACTTCCGTCTTCCTGTTCTCATGATAGGATTCTCATGGGGTCTGGTTGTTTGAAAGTGTATAGCTCTTCCCCTTTGCTCTCTCCTGCCACAATGTAAAGAGGGTGCTTGTTTCCCCTTTGACTTCTGCCATGATTGTGTGTTTTTGAGGCCTCCAAGACATGTTTCCCATACAGCCTGTAGAACTGTGAATCAGTAAATTTCTTTTCTTCATAATTTACCCAATGTCAGGAAGTTCTTTATAGCAATGTAAGAATGAAATAATATAAGATGTAAACTTTCCTGGGTGCTACATAATATTTATTTAGCATTATATTATTTTGTATTTTTTAACACACAATAACTGTCATGTGATTTTCTAAGACAAATAAAACATCAAAAATTTAGTGCATCCTCAGAAGGGAAACAGTTATAAAGTCAGATGCACAGATGGCCTAGATGTTGGAATTTTTAGATAAGAACTTTAAAATAATTATGAGAAATACATTAAATGCTTTAGAGAAGAGGATTAGCAACATTAGGGAACAACTGGAGAGAGATTAAAACTATAGAAAAGAAATGGAATTATTAGGAATAAAAATATATGATTAAAAACCTGAAGAATTTATTTGATCAGTTAATGCAATCTGGGCACACACAAGGAAATAGTTAGTGAACATGAAATGATGTCAATAGGACTTATAAAATCTGAAACCTATGAACATACACACAAAATTCTTAACAAAACATAGCAAATCAAATCACATAACAAAGTAAAAGAATAAGGAATCATGATCTGAGTTTATCTCAGAAATGCTCTTTGTTGAGCACTAAAATTTTGACCATTTTAATTCACCATATTAAGAAGAAAATATCATTAAATAACCTCAATAGAACCAGAATATGCATTTGGTAATATTCAGCACTCATTTTAATAAGAACTTTCAGAAAATGAGAAACAGAAGGAAACGTTCTCAGTCTAATTTAGCACATCTACGAAAAACCTACAGCCAGCATCATACATGATGAAACATTCATCACTCTTCCTTTGAGATCAGAAATAATGCAAGAGTGTCGACTCTGATCACTATGTTTTAACATACAGCTGTTTTACATTTATATTAGAACCAAGGTACTAAGTAAGCTGAGACATTCTTATCCAGCAGTGGCTTGTCCTCTACGTGCTCCTGCAGCCCTGGGATTTGAGGATAACACTAAACTATAGTAATAGCCTCAATCTCTGATGTTATTCAACATCTCAATAATTCATTCATTTTATTAATTCAGAGTCCACCATGTGTTAGGAACTGTGCTAGGTGAAGTCCTTACAGTTGTCCTTAAAGAACATACAGACAGGTGGAGGAGAAACATAATACCAAGAATTTAGAATAGAGGTTGACACATGCTGTTATGTAAATACTCATAGACTCCAATACATCACCTAGTCTGGGAAAGAGGGGACAGGAGGAAGTAAGGAAGTCTTTCAGGATCCTGTGAGTATTAATCCTCAGATTTGACTATTAGCCATAGTTTCTTGCTATTAGTTCCCAAACCACAAACACCAAATCCAGTGCAATCAGAGGAACTTCCCAGAGACCACATGTGTCTTTGGCCTTCTATATTAGCGATAAGGCAGAGACAGTATAACAGGAAGTATATTCATTTATTCCAACTTGAGAGAAAGGGAGTGTGTCTCCACCCTTAGCCTAATAGTAAGGCAAGGCTCAGTGGTTCAGTAAACATGCTGTTGGACGTTTCTTTCAATTTGGCTGTTGTGTGACCATTCATCCTGCTCAGTCCTTCTAGGGCTTGCTACTACTGCTACTTTTTCTGCAACTATCTGACATATTCATAATTTTCTGTATCCACTATTCCCAATAAATGCATGTAGAGAAGCTAGATAATGAACAGATACTGCACCACACTTACATTTCCCTCAAGCCAATCTGAAGGTGTTTAGGAAGGGAAATGTGTCACTGTATGATTCACTTTTATTTTAGGAAATATTACTCCAGTGACAATGTGAAAAGTGAACTTAAGGGGGCAAGGCAGGAGTCTTGGAAACCATTTAGGAAATTGTTACCATAGTGGACTGCGAAATGATGATGGCATAATTCAAGGCACTGGTGCTAAGGCAGAGAGAAAAGGACAGGTTCAAGAAAATGAATAAATAGCACTTAGTGGTTAATTGGACTTGAGAGTGACATAGGGTAATTATGCTTTAGCCCTTCCTCCTTCATCATTCATCAAAGGACATTTTTGTAACACTATGCATTACCCTCCGGTATTTTATACTTCTTCATGAAAGCATGCATTTCTCAATTACCTTGTTAAAAGCCTGAAAATGTTCATCCATTTATAATTCTTTGTCAGTTCCTACCATAGCAAAAATAAAATGTATCTTTGAACAAACTATCATATCACTTTACAGCACAAAACTTTGAACATAGTATTCAAGTATACATAAGATAATATAAGGTGCAATTTCCATCTATCATAAAATAGCTTTACATGTTTATTTCAGGGAAAACGTGAACTAAAAGAAATCTAAGTAGTATTTCAAATTATTTTCTGGTTAACCCTAAGTTAACTAAGATTCTCTCTTTATATCAGCATCTTCTATGGAAAATCTTGTTAGAAATAGACTGTTTGTCTTCAACCTCACTAACTACACCATACCAAACATAATTTAATTTCTTTCATGAGTCAAAAATGTTTTCATATCTGTAAGTCATTATAAATATCAATGTGTCATCATCACTCTTGAACTCACTTTATATTCAGTGATGACTTGATCCAGTAAGCATAACAAAGAAATAATAAGATCAAGTTTCTTTATAAAACTAATAACCTAGTACAGCAAATAGCATAATTTCAAGGGGGATTTTAAATTTAGCTTTCAGGAACATGTTGAATGCAGACAATATGCATGTTGAGGGAGGGAGCATTTTCATGTATGAGCCTAGAGGGAACAGTAGTGTTCTGAACGAAGAAGCAACTCTGGTCTTTTCAAGGAATAACAAGGAGTTCAATATGGCTGGAAATGAGTGAGCAAGAAGTGGGAAATGAGGTCTGAGAAGTGATCCGCTTTAATGGTTTTTAAACATGACTCTCAAGTTTTTTGGTACTCCTCCTATTGAGGAATAAGGCTTAGACCTCATCCCTTGAATCTAGGCCTGCTGACTGCTTGACCAGTATTGTATGATTAAAGTGAGGCTGTGCCAGTTTCCATGCCAGACTTTAAGAAAATGGCACCTTTTACATCCTGTTCCTTGGGATATTTACTCTTGGAACACAGCTACCAAGCCATGAAAAGTGCAATCCACATGGAGAGGCTACCTGTAGGGCTATGGCCAACAGCCCACTGACAGCAAGCATCAATTGCCGGACTTGTAATTGAGAAGGCCTGTCAGATGATTCCTGCCCCACCCAGCCACCATCAGACTCCTGAATGCATGAGAGGACCTGAGAGAGAACTGCCAAGCTGAGCCAAATCAACCCCAGAAACATAAGGTATAATTAAAAAATGATCTCTGTTGTTTCCATTCATTAAACATTGGGGATGATTTGTTAAACAGCCATAGATAAATAATCAAAACAGAAGTTTCTACATACAGCAAGGATGTTTAGGCCATTACAAGGCTTTCACACTGAGAGATTGCCATATTTGAGCTGAATTTCCTTTGGTTTGATTTATGTTTTAAAAGGTTCACTCTAAGCGCTGATTTGATAAAACACTGTGAGGGTAATGAATGAAAGGAAAGGAAATGAGGTCATTGATGTAACCTAGGTGTGAATTCATGGGTTTGAACCAAAGTGATGAGCAATGATCCTAATCAGGATATATTTAAAGGTAGGCTTAACAGAATTTCCTGGAAACATTGATGTGAGTGTAGTCCATTTGTATATGCACATTCTCTCAACAATGATTCTTATTTATAAGCATTTCCTATTAGCACAGAGAGAGTATGTACACATATTTCTGGCTTCTATCAGTCATTATTAATTCATTTAAAGGGAACATTGTTCAAGGACTTGCTGTTTCTTGTACATTCAATTTTATCCTATGGAAAATATTTCACTGGTCACTAATGGCCACTTTTATAGCTTTCTTTACATTTCTACCAGCAAGTACTCCTTCTTCCCTCTTTAAAGTAAGATAAATGAAAAATAAAACAAACAAGCAAAAACCCACAGCAGACTGGATACTACCTGGGGCCCACCTAGATGTTTTTAAGCTGATCTCTCTTACTTAAAAGGGAGAGATTTAATTGGATAAGTACTGTATTAGGGTTCTTGAGAAGGACAGAACTAATGAAATATACACATATATGTATATTTGTGTGTATATATGTATACATATAAAAGGAAATATATATATATATATGTATATATATATATATATATATATATATATGGAAGTTTATTATTATTAACTCACATGATTACAAGGTCCCACAATAGACTGTCTGAAGGCTGAGGAGTAAGGAGAGCCAGTCCAAGTTCCAAAACTGAAGAACCTGGAGTCTGATGTTTGGGGGCAGGAAGCATTCAGCATGGCAGAAAGATGAAGGCTGAGAGGTTAGGCCAGCCTCTCATTTCATGTTTTTCTGCCTGCTTATATTCTAGCCTTCCTGGAAGCTGATTAGATTGTGCCCACCCAGATTAAGGATGGGTCTGCCTATCCCAGTCAACTGAGTGAAATGTTAATTTCCTTTGGCAACACCCTGACAGACACACCCATGATCAATACTTTGTATTCTTCAATTCAGTCAAGTTGACAATCAGTATTAACCATTACAAGTCCACCCCTTGCCAACTTGAATCCATACACATCTCCTGAGATCATATATAATCTTCAAATAAAGATAATAATAAGGTCATAATTACAAACAAACCTAACATGATACAACTATCCTTCATACAAACTGGAAATGCACCAATCTCCAAACCAAATACTATTACATAAAGTTAACAATACTCAAATGCTGAGGCGAAGTCAATAAATATTTACATAAAGTTAACAATACTCAACTGCTGAGGTGAACTCAATAAATATTATATCCCATGATAAAGAAGACAGGAAATAAAATGAAGATATTTTCTTAGTACAGGTGTATACATGCACAAACATGTTTTTTAAAAAAAGAAGGAGGAAACACTCATGACTATTACAGTCCTTGTTTCTGCAGCTGGTCATTTGGTCATAGCTGATATTGTTGACTATCTTCTTCTGCTACCCATTCTGTATTCCCTTTCCCTTCAGCAAGCACTTCATCAGGTCATGGCTCTTTTTCCTGGTGGAGTTACCCAAACCTTCATTTCTCAAGGGTCTGGGCAATTTGTAGTTCTGCCTGAATTGGCCTGTTGTAGTTTCTCATTGACCTTAATGACAAGAGCATGGTAATACTGAGAGACGCCCTAATGGATGTCCTGTATTCCATGTGTACTCCTCCTTACCTCTGTTGTGTAGTAGTAGATTGATTTCATTTTGATAGTCCAGGACAGTCACCCCAGCCAACATTGTAACTCCCTTTTTAGCCTGTTGACTTAAAGGTAGGAGAACCCCAAAGTGTGTAGGTAGCAATTTTAACTTCCAGTTTAATGAAATAGTTGTTGTGTCTCCTAGTAGCAGCATTCCTCCCTCTGGAACTAAGACCTCTAGGCCATCAGAATGTAATGTTGGAGGAACAGGAAGCAAAAATTTTGCTAGTGGATCACAGGAGGTGATGGTGAGTGGCACTTTTACTTCCACCCGTTGATTCCTGGACCTGTGAATCCTGGCTATGGGAGAAACAGTACCACATATTGGACACTGATTCGGAGCATACATGGCCTTCTGGAGAACTTGCCCAAGCCCTGCAAAGTATTGTCACATAGTTGGCATTATAATTTTGACTTCAAAAGGCCATTCCACTGTTCTATCAATCCAGTTGCTTCAGGATGATGGGAAACATGGTAAGACCAGAGAATTCCATGAGCATGAGCTCATTGCTGCACTTTTTTCAATGTAAAGTGAGGGCCTTGGTCAGAGGCAATGCTGTGTAGAATACCATGACAATGGATAAGGCATTTCATGAGTCCACAGATGGTAGTCTTGGCTGAGGCACTGTGTGCAGGATAGGCAAACCCATATCCAGAGTAAGTGTCTATTCCAGTGAGGACAAATCTCTGCCCTTTCTATGATGGAAGAGGTCCAGTATAATCAACCTGCCAAGTAGCTAGCTGATCACCCTGAGAAGTGGTGCCACATAGAGGACTCGGCGTTAGTCTCTGCTGCTGGCAAATTTGGCACTTAGCAGTATCTGGAACCAGGTCAGCCTTGGTGAGTAGAAATCCACGCTGCTGAGCCCATGTGTAACCTCCATCCCTGCCACCATGGCCACTTTTTTCTTGGGCTCATTGGGCAATGACAGAGGTGTTTGGGGGAAGAGGCTGAGTGGTGCCCACAGAACAGGTCATCCTATCCAATTGATTATTCAGTTCCTCTTCTGCTGAGGTCACCCACTGGTGAGCACTTACATGGGATACAAATATCTTCACAGATTTTGACCACTCAGAGAGGTCCATCCACATACCTTTTCCCAAATTTCTTTATCACCAATTTTCCAATCATGCTTCTTCCAAGTTTCTGACCATCCAGCCAAATCATTGTCTACAGCTCATGAATCAGCATGTAATTGTACATCTGACCATGTCTCCTTCTATGCAAAGTACACAATCAAGTGCAGTGCTCAGAGTTCTTCCCAATGAGATTTCTCTTTGCCACTGTTCTTCAGGGATATCCTAGAAAGGGGCTATAGTGCTGTAGCTGTCCACTTTTGAATGGTGCCTGCTTATTGTGCAGAGCCATGTATGAACCAGGCCCTAGTCTTCTCTTCCTCTGTCAATTGATCATAGGGAACTCCCCATGAGGCCATCAGTGCAGGCTGGGGGAGAGAAGACAGGGTGGCAGGAGTGGAGACCATGGTGTTTGAACCACTTCCTCATGTCACTTACTTGTGCCTTCAGGACCTGCTTAAGCCTGATCACACATATACCACTTCCATTTGATGATGAAATGCTTTTGTGCATAACCCACTTTATGGCTAGATGGTTCAGAAAGCACCCAGTTCATTATAGGCAGTTCAGGTCACATGGTGACTTGATGACCCATGGTCAAACGTTCAGTTTCCACCAAAGCCCAGTAACAGACTAAGAGATGTCTCTCAAAGAGGCAGTAATTGTCTGCAGAAGGTGCCAGGGTCTTGCTCCAAAATCCTAGAGGCCTCCATTGTGATTCACCTATGGGACCTGCCACAGGCTCCAAACAGCATCCCTATCTGCCACTGACACAAGCACCATTGAATCTGCTGGATCATATGGCCCAAGTGGCAGAGCAGCTTGCACAGCAGCCTGGACCTGTTGCAGAGCCTTCTCCTGTTCTGTACCCTACTGAAAACTGGCAGCTTTTCAGGCCACTCAATAATGGGCTAAATGAGAAATGTGGTGCCTCCAAAATCCAAATAGGCCCACTATGTGTTGTACCTTTTTCTTGGTTGTAGGAAGGGCCAAATGCAGCAAAATATTCTTTACCTTAGAAGGAATTTCTCAACAGCCCCACACCACTGAACCCCTAGAAATTTTACTGACGTAGAGGTCCCTGAATTTTAGTGGGATTTATTGCCCATCCACTGGCACACAAATGTCTCACCAATAAGTCCAGTGTGTTTGCTACTTCTTGCTCACTGGATCCAATCAGTATAATGTCGTCAATGTAATGGACCATTGTGATATCTTGGGGAAGTGAAAAGTGATCAAGATCTCTCTGAATAAGATCATGACACAAGGCAGGAGTGTTGATATACCCCTGAAATTGGACACTAAAGGTATATTACTGGCCTTGCTAGCTGAAGTCAAATTGCTTCTCATGGACCTTATGGACAGGAATAGAGAAAAAGGCATTTGCCAAGTCATTGGTTGTATACCAGGTAGAAAGAGATGTGTTAATTTGCTCAAGCATGTGCGTGTGTGTGTATGTGTGTGTGTGTGTGTGTGTGTGTGTGTATGGAAGTTTATTACATATTAATTCATGTGATCACACGGTCCCACAATAGGCCATCTGCAGGCTGAGGAGCAAGAAGAACCAGTCCCAGTATCAAAACTAAAGAACCTGGAATCTGATGTTTGAGGGCAGGAGGCAAACAGCATGGGAGAAAGATGTAGGCTAGAAGGTTAGGCCAGTCTCTCTCCTTTCACATTTTTCTTCCTGCTTATATTCTAGCTACACTGGCAGCTGATTAGATTGTACCCACCCAGATTAAGGGTGAGTCTGCTTTTCCTAGTCCACTGACTGAAATGTTAATCTCCTTTGGCAACATCCTCACAGACACACCCAGGATTAATACTTTGTATCCTTTAATCCCATTTATTTGGCAGCCAGTATTAACCATCACAGGTACTATTCTCACAGTAACACTGTGACAAATTTTATTGCAGCAGATCATTTTGTTCATTTAAAATAATTATATAATTAAGGCCTATGGAGAATCGTGCATACTCAGTAGGGGAGCCGGCATTTGCTGCTCTCTTGTAAAACAACAATATGCCAATGCTACTGTGCATTCAAATATAGTTTTCCTTTTGTGGATACTCTGTCAAAAAACCGAGAAAAAAATGAGTAAGAATGAGGGTCCAGGAGATAAAAAATGACAATAGAAAGAATGCAAAAGTAGCACAAAACCATATATCAGAAAAAGGAAAGACTCCATAAGAGTGTGTTTAGGGGGGAAAAAAAGCTAATAAAACTTTGAGTTATCATTTTAAAAAAAAGATAAATTCTTTGAGACTGAAAGATAAATAAGTTCTTTGAAACTGTCCACTGGGGCTGAAGGGTAAGCATGAGGTTTGGCATATTATGTCACATCAAATCAGAATTTGGTTTGTCTCACCCAGGTTGAGGGCCTGAGTCATTTCAACAGTCATCTTCGGAACTTTCAAGTGCAGCCTCTCAACCAGGAGACTCACCAGTCTACCAGATCATGCTTAATTTTGCTGGATGAGATCTCAAAACTTAACCCATAAGACACCAAATGAAGATGGTCCTTTGTAGCCTGGATCTAGAAACATTAATCAGTGCAATGGGAAGCTAGTATTTTTACTTTGACTTTGCATTTAAAGATAAGATTGACTACATCAGAATTTCAATGAAATCCTAAATAAAGGTAAATGTTGATGCCTGGTTACAACAGATGCTGGACCATGTGCAATGTCATTTTAGGTGGGGGCATTAGCTATGAAATATGCAGATATAGTAGAGGCACCATCAGAGAATCACTTGAAGAACCTTTTGAAATTATAACCTAATTAGGCCTCTGGGAAGAGAATGCCTTACCAAATGCAAGTATTCATTCATCATATTCTGAAGTATTATTTTCTTCTCTTTATTATTCTAATGTATTTATTGAGAATAAGCTTTGTAATTATTGTTTTCAATTAAGAAAAAAGGTGTTGGAAATAGATGCTTGGTGCTGCAAAGAAAAATCAGCACTGAGACAAAGGATATTTCAGCAATGCAATTTTTACTTCCCGGACTATAGGAAGGGCACTCTCACTTGCCATCTTGTCATGAGAGTACAATGAACAAAGGAAAACACACAAATTTATTCCATACAAATTTGGGGCCATCCTTATTGTTGTGTCTGATCTCCGTTGGCTAGAGCCATACCTCTTAATTTAAACTAAAACCCAATTGGCTAATAACTAAACTTTTCTAAATAGGTGAAAGCAGTGGAGAGCTGGGACATGCCTGTGAGCACATCCAGCACAGATATCTTGGTTAAAGTATAAGGACATAGAATGTACTACATGCCTGTAAGCATGGCATCTCTAACAACTACATAGGATAGGGATTAACAAAGTTATTAGCATACTTATTGCTTAACAAGAAAGGAAATTTTAGAAAGGAACTTTTCTATTTCCCACAAAAGGTGAAACACAATATGGTGGAAAGAATTAGCTAGACCTTTCTGTGCCATGAAAGCGTAAACCTGGGCAATTCATGAGCTGTCCGGTTCTCCCATGAGTAAAAATTCACTTTAAATACCCTCCTCTCATATTTCTCTCCAATCTCCTGTTTATTCCTTTGAAGTTGGCTTACCCTAGACTGTGATCAGAAAATTCAGGTGCTAGTTCGTGGTAGCCTTTAATTTGCTCATGTGCCCAACATCACTGGCTTCCACTCCTGACAACACTGATTACCTTCTAGAACTCCTTCTTTCTGTAGGGTACACTGTGTTGTCTAGGTAGCTACTGGAGAAATGGAAGTAGAAGAATTTCTTCCTCCTCTTTGTCATCTAGGTCCTTTAAGTAAAACCAACATCAAAATGTACAGGTCAAAGGAACTGTTTTATTGAAGGACTAGGGTGCATTAAAAGGAAAATTATTATATAGGAGGTCAAGAGTCAACATTGCACATTGAATAATATATATATTTAAATCAAGTACTGCTCAGGGAGAAAGTACCATTCAAGAGTGCATCTCCCTGCTTTATCTTGGCTTTCCAGTCCTCTGGCTCTATAGTAGAGTGAAAGTGGGAGCCAGGGAAATAGCTTTGAGCCTTAGGCCCCTTCAGCAAGAGTAGAGATGAGTCTTTGAGGTTCTTTCACTTACGTAATGGCGTAAACTGTAGTTGTGTTCATCTCTAGAGCTTTTACTTCTAAATTTTGAATGGTTACATATGCTGAATTATCACATATACTCACATCTCCCCAAAACAAGCCTCATTCATTCAATTATTCAATGCATTCATTCATTCATCCATCAAATATTACATGAGCACCTACCATCTACCATGTTAATAGTGAAATTGTAAACAAGTCATTTGAGCAAGATAATCTTGATTGTGATTAGTACTCTTAAGATACTAAATAGGGTGGGAATTAGAGTTACACAGAGGGAGTGCTACTTTAGGTAAGACGATCAAGAGTAGTCTCTTGAGGAAACAATATTTGAGCTAAGATTTTGTGCCATAAAATTAGGATAATAATTTTATCTACCTTGAAGATTTTTGGAGAGGAGTAAATGTGATAACGTATGCGAAGTGATTGCTACGTGGCTTATAGTTAGTACCTAATAACTATTAGCAGTCATTATGTGTATCATTTTTATTATTAATTTTCATAACATCCTGACAAGATAGGTAGAGAATATAATATTGATTCCATTTTATAGATTAGGAAGCTAACTCAGAGACATTAAAAGATTTTTCAGGGACAGCACAGTTAGTGAATGGTAGAACCAGGACTTAAACCTAGTGTTTTGACTACTCTTCCAGTGCACTATCAGCATATAATTTCAAACCACTTGGAAGCAGCATTTCTTTATCTATGTATCCATCTCTCCATTCACATCCATCCATACATTTATCCATCCATCCATCTATCTACTTACCCATTTACCTGTGTTAGGATTCTCCAGAGAAAAAGTCTAGTAGGATCTTCAACACTCTCTCTGAGAGAGAGAGATTTATTTTTAATTATTGGCTCTCACAATTGTGGAGGCTAAAAAGTCTGAAATTTATAAGGCAGGATGACAGGTGGAAATTTCAGCAAGAATTGATACTGCAGTCTTAAGTCCAAAGGCAGTCTGGAGACAAAATGCCCTTTTTGTTGGAGAACCTCAGTCTTTTCTCTTAAGGCCTGCTGTGGTCTGAATGCTTGTGCCTCTCCAAATTTATACATTGAAATCTAACTCCCAATTTGATAGTATTAGAAGGTGAAGCCTTTGGGGAGGGAGGTCATGAGGGCTCTGCCTCATTAGTCACCTTATGAAAGAGAACCCAGAGAGCTAACTAGTCTTTCTCTCATGTGAGGACATAGCTAGAAGGTACCATCTATGAAAAAGAGAGACCTCACAAGACACACAGTCTGCCAATATTTTGATTTTAATTTTGAACTTCCACCTAGTCTAAGGTGTTTTGTTACAGCAGCTCAAAAACACTCAAACAAGGTCTTCCACTATTGGATAAAGCCCCACCACATTATATGTGTTTTACTTAGTCTATTGATGTAAATGTTAATCATGTCTAAAAAAATACCTTCACAGCAACATCTAGACTGATATTTAACCAAACAATTGGGCACCTTAACCTACTTAAGTTGATACATAAAATTATCATGCTTTCTTTTCCCTCCCTCCTTCCCTCCCTTCCTCCCTCCCTCCTTTCCTTCCTTCCTTCCTTCTTTTTCTTTCTTTCTCTCTCTTTCTTTCTTTCTCTCCTTCTTTGTTGTTCTCCCTCTCTCTGTTTTTTTATTTTTTTCTTCCTCTTTCTAGGAGTGAACACTACCATTGTCATGAAATTTACATTAAGCTATTGAATAAATGGAAGTTCCCTATTAATTTAGACTTCGAGCTTGGGAGGCACAGGCAGGACTCAGGTTCCGAGCAAGCATTCTTCCACATACACTCTTTGATAGAATGTGCTTCTGTACTAAATACAATTATAAATTATATTTTATTTAGTTGCCATGCATCACAGTGGATGTGCACCACTGTTTCAGGTACTTGCTGTAACTATTTTACTTCTATTCCTCAGCTCAACTGAACAAACCAAGCGCTTTCACAAAATAATTTCCCACAAATTTCATGTAGTATTACAACATCAAAGAGCCCCTCAGAGGAAAAGATAGACTTCAAAAAGAAGTTTGAAGCATATATGTGAATGATGATCCATTGGTCATTCATTAAATAATATAAAACAAATATTTTGCAAGTTTGGTAAAGAAGTTGATGGTCAAGATACCTCAGTTCCATTCAGTGATTCCATAATATAATACCTGTAAATTTATTGTAAGCTAACAATATTCAATGTAGACAATAATTTATGCACATAAATTTTATTTGGAATTATGGAAATGAACAGAACTGAATTGTTAATAATAGGCAAATGGTTAAATATAGTAGAGTATGTTTTGCAGTTCTTCAAAAGTTCTTATGAGACTTTTTAAAACATATGAAAAACTGGTTATAAATGTATGCAATTAAAGTAAAATTCTCTATCTGTAGCATCCCAATTATGTAAAAATTGCAGACTAGAAGGATTTTTACCAGAAAAAAATATGGTTATTATCTGTAGTAGTTACTGTCTTTGGATGGAAGTAGTATGAGTGATTTTTTTCCTATACATTATCTTTATTAAAAATAACTTATAAGGCCAGGAGTGATGTCACAAGCCTATAGGCCCAACTACTCAAGAGGCTGAGGCAGAAATATCACTTGAGCCCAGGAGTTCTAGATAGAACTGGGTAAAGCAGAACTCTGTAAAAAAATTTAAAATGTAGAAGAAAAAATAAAAAAAAAATTCTATTTTGCGAGTATACTTTTATGATAAATAAAAATAAACATGATTACCCTACAACTTAAAAATGAAAGGAAATAAATGTAAGTATTCTAGTGCCATGTGACGAGTTTAAGAGCTATATTTTGTGGCATATAATCTTTCTTTATTTATACAATAATAAAATTAGGATACAATAATAAATTAAGGAAAACATGGAAATACCTTTCAGTCCATTCCATTAGCTACAAAACTCTTGTAGTTTAATTTAGGAGATAAATTCTGGGAAAAAAAAATTCTCAAGTTTCAGTTTGTACTTTTAGATCCTCACACCATGAAGCTTCTCTGAAATTGATGCATGATTTGTGTGACCATCCTTTCACTGCTTGCCTGGAATCCTCTTGCGCCTTCTTTACCATTAACTTTGGTCTGCATTCAAGCTCTTGCACAAGGCTTGAGACCATCAGGAATTTCTCTCAGACTCCTCCAGCCCAGAGTAATCTTTCTTTCACCTATTCAGCAGATCATGTGTTCACATTAACTGTGAGGCTTCCCCCTTCCCTCGTACTCTTAAATCTGTCTCAACTCTTTTCCATTAATGGTTTTCTGTATTCATTACTCTGTCCTTCAGACATACAAGGGTGTCTTTTTCTGTAATGTGCACACAGGCTCAAGCCTCTCACTGCATGCTTTTTAGCAACTTCTGGTCTTTTCAGCCAAGCTGGACTGTGCTGTCTCCACTTACTTCTTTTCAAATCATAGCGGTCAAGCTTTAACCCTCGGCATGTGACTGTATGACACAAGGTTACCCATAACCTTTACTTCTTAAATCCAATTTACAATTTTCAGTTTTTTTAATGTGACTTTCATGTGGAAATTGACATTATCAACTGCCACTTTGGGAAAAGCTTTTCCTTTGGCTGCCACCCCACTTTCTTCTTATTTTCCTCCTTCTTTTTAGCTTATTTATCAATCTTCTTTGCTGGATTGTCTGTCTTTTCCTTCTCATTTGGATTTACTGTTTTTCAGGATTATGGATTTGATTTTCTTCTTCGTCTTCCATTTATCTAATCTATTTTCTCAGGGTGATTTCATCCACTCCTAGGCTTCAACTAGAATCAACATAATACTGACCCTCAACTATTAATAAATAAGTCACAATGCAGTTTTTCTTGCTTCTGAGTTTTATTCTTATCTCTCTATTTATTTTATGAAGATGTACACTTGAATTTTACAGATACCTAAAATACCACATGATAAAACTGAGCTAATTATAAAACCACTTTTACCATAACCTTGTCCATTTGGACTGCTGTAGCAATATATAAGCTGTGTCACTTCTAAACAACAGACCTTTATTTCTCACACTTTTGGAGGCTGGGATGTCCAAGAACAAGGCACTGTCAGATCTAGTGTCTGGTGAGGGCCCATTTCCTGGTTCTTAGATGGAGGCTTCTTACTGTGCCCTTGCAGAAGGAAGGAAGCTTTCTCAGGCCCTTTTTATAATGACACTAATGCCATTCATGAGGACTCCACTCTCATGACCCAAAAGTCTCACCACCTAATACCATCACCTTGAGGGCTAGGATTTCAACACATAAATTTTTAGGGAAGAAAAACTTTCAATCTGTAGCCACCACCTCCAACAACAACAACTTAGTCACCTTTTAGTGTGTGAGGGCGTGTATAGGTTTTATGGTTGATACCATCACCATCACCTAATCACTGAGAGATGAAATTCTTATATTATTATCAGTATATCTCCTTTTCTTCAATGCCATTGACCTACTTCCATATAATCAATTATGTACTCATCATCATTCAGCAAGATTATTGCAATAAATTTCTAACTTGCTTGCCTCTATTCCACTCCATCTAATTATCTTCTCTACTAAAGCCAGTCTTTTTCTATTTTTCACAGTTATTACTGTTCCTGTTAACTCTTTACTTGGCTTCCTTTATTGAATTTTTCTATAGCTTTATAAAGGTCAATGGATTTAACTCTTGACTTATGGCTAGATACTGCCTGATATGGTTTGGCTGTGTCCCCACCCAAATCTCACCTTAAATTGTAATAATCCCCATGTGTCAAGAGCAGGGCCAGGTGGAGATAATTGAATCATGGGGGCAGTTTCCCCCATACTGTTCTCCTCGTAGTGAATAAGTCTTATGAGATCTGATGGTGTTATAAATGACAGTTCCCCTGCCACCATGTATGACATCCCATTGCTCTTTCTTTGTCTTCCACCATGATTATGGGGCCTCCCCACCATGGAACTGTGAGTCCATTAAGCCTCTTTTCTTCATAAATTACCCAGTCTCAGTCTCAGGTACATCTTTATTAGCAGCATGAGAAAAGACTAATACACTGCCCTGCTATTTTCTACAGTTGTCCTACTTTCTTTTTTAATCTGTGCCTCTACTACTTCTGTTCTTCAAACATACCATACTTTATTCTGTCTCTCCAAAATATGCTTACTGTCATGATACTCCTGTTACATTGCTACATTTTTCTTTCTCAGAAATAACCTTATACATAAAGCTTCCTGAAATGCCTATCCAGAAAGAACTGGTGATTTTAAGATGTTTCTGTATTTGTTCATCTTTTATCACCATCTTTATTAGAATTAACTATAAATTATAAATATAATTATATATAATTCTAACATAATTATAAGATTCCTGAAAACATTAAGATCCTAATTTTTCTTTTGAATACCCTATAAAATTTAGTACAAGGGTGAAATATGGGGACTGCTCAATGAATATTTATTTATGATTTTTTGATTTGTTCTCTTTTCTCTGCAATCAATGAATATTTAAATGATGAGTTACACAACTCAGAAGTCCCTTTAGTGGACCACATGAATCTGCTTCACAATTATTCAGTTTATTTGTCTATAATTCAGCAAGTACCTATAGCAACAAATAAAAGTCATTGTATTTTACTGTTGCTTTATGGCTTGAGACTGCCATGCTATTTTCATGTTATCTGTTTTAAGGGGAATAGACACAAGAAGGCTTTTTTACAAACACACGCACACACATGTACACACACACATAACAAAAAACAAATATGCATTTCATCTTATGGGAATTTTGAGACTAGAGATTTTTATTTCAAAATATATAGTTAGCCTGTGGCAAAATGGTAAAGCTGGTGATTTGCTTTGGGGACACTCCTACTCTACTATTACAGCATTTTCCCCCTTCTCTTTACATTCTCATTCTTCCACCTACATTTCCAGAGTACATAATGCCCTCCAGGGCCCCTTATAAAACCCTAACTTTGAGAATGGTCTCAGGTTACCATCCTTTCTTTCTTTCTTTTTTTTTTTTTTTTGAGATGGAGTTTCATACTGTTACCCGCGCTGGTGTGCAGTGGCACGATCTCGGCTTACTGCAACCTCCGCCTCCTGGGTTCAACAAATTCTCCTGCCTTAGGAATTCCAAATAGCTACGATTACAGGTGCCTGCCACCATGCCCAGCTAACTTTTTGTATTTTTAGTAGAGATGGGGTTTCAGTATGTTGGCCAGGCTGCTCTAGAACTCCTGACCTAGTGATCTGCCCACCTCTGCCTCTGAAAGTGCTGGGATTACAGGTGTGAAACACCATGCCCTGCCTAGGTTGTTTTTACTTATCTTACAGAATAGCCTTATGTATGGGTGATTAAAAACGTTTGATATGTTACCAATCACAGGTGCATTTGAATTTTAAAAGACTTCTCCTGAGATATATGATTTTTAATTTTATTATTCTAATGCTAGAATTTAAGTTGCTTGTGGTGGGAAAGTGGAGCACTAGGGCAATTCTAGCATATAGATAACTAGTTATCTCCTTTATTACACAGTATTTGAATAGGCACTGGAATTTGTCAAACTGGAGGTTAAAAGCACTGTATTAGTCTGTTCTTACAATGCTGATGAAGACATACTCAAGACTGGGCACTTTATAAAAGAAAGAGGTTTAATAGACTTACAGTACCATATGGGTGGGGAGGACTCAGACTCATGATCACGCTGGAAGCCAAGGAGGAACAAGTCATATCTCACATGTATAGCAGCAGATAAAGAGAGAGAGAGAGCTTATGCAGGGAAAGTTCCATTTTTAAGACTGTCAGATCTTGTGAGACGTATTCACTATCACCAGAACAGCATGGGAAAGACCTGCCTCCATGATTCAATTACCTCCCACTGGGTTCCTCCAATGACACATGGGCATTGTGGGAATCATAATTCAAGATGAGATTTGGGTGGGAACACAGCCAAACCATATCAGGCACACTTCTCTACAAAACTGCCCTAACTTCAATTATCAGCTACAAGTTTGGGGTTTCTAGAGCTACTCTCAGGTCTGACCAGCTACCTCAGGGTTTGCCATGGCCACCCTTAGGTTCAACAATTTATAGAAAAGACTTATATAACTTACTGAAAATGCTACTCATATCATTACAATTTTATTATAGCAACAGAATACAAATGAGAACCAGAAAAAAGAAGAGATCTGTAGAACAGTGTTTGTAAGAAGAGTTCCATTTACAAAGTTGCCATTGTCCTAAGGGATGTCTTACTCTCTCAGTATCAAAGTAAAACAATGCTCAAAGAATATTGACAACCAAGGTAGCTCATGCAAGCCTCAGTGTCCAGAGGTTTTGTTGACATTTCATGGATACATATGATTGTTGAAACATTGGCCATGTGGATAAACTCAATGTCAAAACCTTCCCCAGAGGAAAGGGTTGATATCACTTGGCTCAAAGCCCAAATCCTCTAATTACATGGGTGGTTTTTCTGACATGACCAGTCTCCATCCTGAGTAATCAATCTCATTACCATAAGCAATCTGGGGGCTCACCATGAATCACCTCATTAGCATACACATAAAATGTGATCAGGGGTCCATCACAGATAACAAAGATACATCTATCACTCAAGAAATTCCAAGAGTTAAATTGTTACCTCCCCGGAAATGGGGATGCCAGACTAATTCTTCATTACACAATGGTAAATATACAAATTTAACAACTTTCTTACAGAGCAGAAAAACATTTAGCTCTTTGGATTTCTGTGTGTGCATTTTGAAACACATGAGAAGAAATTAGGTGGCCATTGTTTATAAAATATTTACAACCTTCATTCTCTACTACCTGTATTAAAATAGATAAAACACAATATCAAGTAATCACATCCTATTTATTTCTTAGACTTCCATTTTTTTAAAAAAGAAGAAGAATTCTTTTCTGCTATCAAATCATTAAAATAATAGTAATATGAACAGTACATTTTCTGTTCGAATCCAAACTTGAAAAATGAATGCATGAACTATAAGCCTCAGAATCAACGAAAACTCAAAATTTATCAAAGACCTGAATTTAATAGCTAAAATCATGAACTTCTTAGACAATAACATAGAGGGATCATCTTCATGACCTTGGATTTGGTAATGAGTTTTCAGATATGATACCAAAAGCACAGGCAACAACAAAAATAAAAATAGATTAATTGAATTTCTTCAAAATTTAAAACTTTGGTGCATCCTAGATTATTGTCAAGAGAGTAAAAAGACAATGCATAGAATGATAGAAAAATTTTTCAAATCGTATATCTAATATTGGTTTAATATTGAGACTAAATAACTCATACAATTCCAAAACAAAACAAACCAACCCAATTAAAAATGGGGAAAGGATGTGAATAGACATTTCTTTAAAAAAGACATACAAATGACCAACAAACAATTTAAAAGGTATTCAAAATCATTAATTGTCTCAGTCCATTCAGACTGCTATAACAAAATACCTTAGAGTGGGTAATTTATAAACAACTGAAAATTATTGCAGACAGTTCTGGAAGCTAAAAAGTCAAAGATCAACACACCACCATATTCAGCATCTAATGATGGCTGTCTGCTTCATAGATGATGTCTTCTATGTGTCTTCATATGACAGAAGGGGCGAACAAGCTTCCCCAGTCCTCTGTTATAAGAGCACTAATCCCATTCAGGAGAGTAGATCCCTCATGACCTAATCACCTCCCAAACGCCCACCTCTCGATAATGCTACATTGATGATTAAGTTTCAACATATGAATTTGGGGCCTGGGAGGACACAGACATTCAGACCACAGCACTAATGATCCTAATCATTAGGGAAATGCAAATCAAAACTACAATGAGATGAGATACCACTTCACATCCAGTAGGATACCTACTATTAAAAAAAAAAAATAGAAAACAGAAAAACTCGGCAGAAAATAAGTATTTAAGTATTGGGAAGAATATGAAGAAATGGGAAGCCTTCTATATTGTTGGTAAGAATGTTGAATAATGTAACCACCATGGAAAACAGTTCCTCAAAATTCTAAAAATATAATTTGCTACATGACTCAGCAATTCCACTCTTGAGTATATACCTGAAAGATTTGAAAGCAGAGTCTCAAAGAATTATTTGTGTACCCATGTTTATAACAGCATTATTCACAATAGCCAAAGGTGGAGGCAATCCCAGTGTCCATCTACAGGTGGATGAATAAAGAAAATGTGATATACACATAATGGAATGTTATTCAACAATAAAAAAGAATGAGGTTTTGATACATTCTACAACATGGATGGACGTTGAAACACTATGCTAACTGAAATATTTCAAACATAAAGGAAAACGATTACATATTTCTACTTATATGAGGTATCTAGAATAGGAAAATTTTTAGGGACAGAAAGAATAGAAGTTACCAAGGGCAGGGTGGGGGAGGGGAAATGGAAATTTTTGCTCAGTGAGTATAGTTTCTATTTGCGATCACAAAAAATAGATAGTGTTGATGGCACACAACGTTGTGCATGTATTTTATACCTCTGAATGGTGCAGTTAAAATGTTTAGAATTTTAAATTTTGTATTAAGTAATTTTATTATGATTTTTCAAATGTCAGTGAGCCAAACATTCAGGGTAAAGAGAGAAAAATAGAAGAATGTGTCATTGTCCAACAACTAGTTATTAAAAGCATAAAGTTAAAGTTTCATGAATTTCTGTAACTACAGAGAAACTTTCAGATGGGTCTTTGTATAGGAAAGAGATAAAGTGCTATGATAAATTATATGCTTTTCTGCTTTGTACGTTTTACATAGTGTAAACAAGATTGTGTGTCCCATTCCAGGCTGATCCAATTAATTCTAAACCAAAATTACACACATTATACAACCAAATTTATTTGCCCCAACTTATAAATGTTTATGGCTCTATACAACTGTTTGTTGTTAAATTATAACTTTATTTAAAGAGTAATGTGGTAGACAGAATGCTGACTTCCTAAAATACCTACTTCTTGATTCCTAGAACCTGTGAATGTATTATGGTTATATGGCAAAAGGGATTTTGCAGATATAATTAAGGTTATAGTACTTGAGAATGCGAGGTTATCCTGGATTATCTAGGTATACTCAATCTAATATGAACCCTTAAAAACAGAGAAATTTATCTTCCTACAGTGAGAGATACAGCAAAAGAGAAAGGGCAGGGGATACGTGAGGCAGAGAAATTTGACATGTGAGAAGAGTTTGAGCCACTGTTTCTTGCTTTGAAGATGGAGGAAGACGGCAATGAGCCAAGGAATGTAGTCAGCCTTTAGAAATAGAATGACCTTCATCCAAAGTAACCAGCAAAGTAATGGGAGTACCAGCAAAGTGGCCAGCAAAGTAACAGGAGGGAGCCTCAGTAGCACAATTCCAGGGAACTGAACTCTGTCAACAGATTGGATTTTAAGTAAGTGGGGAAATGTATTCTTCCCAAGAACATCCAGAACAAACAAAGCCCTGATAACACTTTGATTTTGGCCTTGTGGGACCCACAGCAAAGAAACCAGCCAATCCTACTGATTTTTAATCTACAGAACTGGGGAATAATTTTGTGCTGTTATAAGGTACTAAGTTTGTGGTATTTGTTATGGCGGTGATAGATACTATGCAAACAATATCTGGAAACACTGTAGTGCTTTTCAATGCATCTGGCTAAATTTCTCCCAAACATTATTCAAAAGGTAACAGCAACCAAAAGAATACCGTTACCAAACATGTTCATCTTCCTTTCCGATGGCTCTCTGACATTTAATAGTTACTGAAATTAAGCAACATGACCCCAAAGCCTCTGAAATTCAGTACCTTTTCCCTGAGTATATCTTGACTTTTTATAAAGGGCACCCAGGAAAATCAAGGGAAAACAAGAAAAATAAAAGAATATTGTTATGTTTTTTCCTGGCGAGTTAGCAAAATCTCAATTCAAATATTGCATATTTGATGTTGAATAATAATGACTCAGGAGATGATTTCTCACTTGCAGAGTAAAAATACTTTAACTTGAAAAAAAAGAAAAACTTCTATCTGCACACTTTACAAGATGACACTCTGAACACTATTCATTTTGGTGTTTGCTCCAAGTCTCAAGGTCAAGACAGTTAAGGTAATTTCAGAGGTCTAGGGTATACATTTCAAGAGAGGAGAATTCACACAGATATGATTCAGATTCAGGTGAAGTGAAATAAAGCTGTCCTTTTTACTTTCTGAAATATTGCTGCCAATCCGGTTTCACATCCAGAATATTAGTTTTATTCTAGTCCATAAAAAGTTTCTATAAACTTAGTCGTTAAAACAACACACATTTCTTACCTCCTAGTGTCCGTAAGCCAGGAGTCTCCAGTCACAACTTGGCTGGGTTCTCAACTCATTTTCATAGGGGTACCACCAGGGTTTCAATGGAGCTGCATTTTCATCTGGAGGCTTAGCTGGGATCGCGTCTGATTTCAAGCTCAATGTGGTTGTTGCAGAATTCATTTCATTGTAACTGTGAACTGAAGATCCTGACTTTTTTCTGCCTGTCAGTTTTCAGCTGGAGGCTGCCCTCAGGTGTTATGGGTCAACAGAAGTTTTTTGCCATGTGGACTTTTTCAACATAGTTGCTAACTTCATTGAACCAGCAAGGAGAAGCTCTAAAGCAGTCAATTAGCAAGATTTATATAATATGATATTATCATAGGAGTGGCATCCTATCACTTTTGTATACTATTAGACACAAATCACACAGGTGTCACCTACAGTCAAGGGGAGGGATTATGCAAGGGTGTGAATATCAGCAGGTGGGAATTCTACTGTGAGGCCAGAGTCACCTTAGTTTGTCTGCTAGTCAAATTTCATGATCGTCTATGCTTAGAAAGTAAAAAACCAGACTTTTATTGCTTTATTAAAGTTTCCTGTACTCATTGAGAGACAAATATAGAAAACATTGGTTAAGGGCACTGATATTGGAATATTCACATAGACCTGGGATCATATACCAATTCTAATGTGTGGTTTTGGGCTAGTTGTTCAGCTGCTGTAACTTACTCTTATGGAAAATGCAGACAAAAATGCCTATCTACTAGTTTTTCTGTGAGAGGTAAATGATAGAATACATGTTAACCTATTTAGTAAAGTGAGACAAAAATTGAGAAAATAAAAAGTTATTTATCCTTTTTTGTTTTTATAGAAACCGTCTTCCTGATTCTCAGGCAAGAGTCAAAATTAGTATACTGGGGAAAAAAACTTCTGTTTTAATCAGTATCTGTAGCATAACCCAGTCTGCCTAACATGAACTATATGCTCCATGAAGAGATTTTACTGACTATACGTTTCATTTTAAGTCATCCCTAATCCATTAACACTAGTTTTTGAACATTTCAATTTTACAAATTTTTATTTTAAGAAATACCAAATTTAAACTCAAATTTAAAATAATTCTCTCAATTTGGGTTGAACCGGATTGACTGTTTAGTAAACATACAAAATAACTGAACATCTCAACAATTTTGAGGGGTTTATTTATTGACTCCTCTTTAAGTAAGGAGTTTGTCTGCATGAAGCATGAAAACTTTCAAGTATTAAGTATACAAATAAAGTGGCAAATGGGGAGTGCAATTTTTGTAACAACCACTGTTTTGTTATGCCATGTGGGCTGCATTCAGTTTCACATAAATTGTTGAAATACAAAACATGGCTCATGGTATGAGTTCATGTACCAGCTGAATTTATTTTTGTCAATTAACAGCTGCATATGCTGCTGAGATACTTTGGCTAATATACTGCATTACTTTCATATTGCAGCATCCAATACAGATCACACCAGGCCACTGCTGTCTTGCAGAGAATAATTATATTATAGTCATTATTGTGATAACAGAATATTTTCTTTAGCTCTTGATTCTTGTACTTCACTCACAGTAGCCACATAGATAACTAAATAGGTAGGTAGGTAGAGAGAGAGAGAGAGATAGAGAGAGAGAGAGAGAGAGAGAGAGATAGTACCTGTGAGTGATTCATGCCACATACTTTGGCATTTGAGGCATATTAGAAGTGCCCTAGTGATAAAATTTATTAAAATGAATGTATATAAATCAGAAAATATATGTATTAGAATTGAGGAAGAACATTAATTCCTGATTTGGTGATTTAAGTCTATTCTTGTCTATGCCTTAACTACTTTTTCCTTTCTGATTTTTTGTCCTTCACAACTATTATTAAAACAAACATGAAATTAGAAAGGAGATTTAGACTTGCTAACAGATGTGGGACTAGTTCTGGCACTTAATCATTGATTATTTTATGGTAATAATTTAATTCTTTTTAACCTCAGCTGCCTCCCCTGTAAAAATGAGATTGCTAAATTTCTGCCCTGACTGCCATACACAGTTGTTAGACCATTTAGAAGAATAAAAATAACATAATCTATCCAGTGTGTCTCAGTTTCTACCTAAGGATATTTTGAGGTCCTATGGGTGTAGAAATAGAATACAAAGAGTCTGTGGCTAAATCTGAGTCAGCCACACAAACACAAAACTTATTTAGTTTATTAATTTTTGTATGAAAATGCATATAGCTTTAAAAATTCTGTTCCTTAATACATTGCACTTCCTTCAATAAAATTTTGTTCTATATTCACTTTTGTGTAAAACTGGTGTCATGAAAAGATTTGCTTTGGCTTTATTTTCTGTCCTATGACTGCCATGTACATGCAACTGCTTTATAAATTATAAATATTTGACATATCTGCATTCTTATGATAGATAAGAAGGAAGGACAGCATTGAATGTTTCTGTGAAATAAGCTAATGATAATGTTTATTTCTCTAATAAAATAATATGCATGGATGAGATTCAGGAAGGCTAAAAATATGTGCTACAGGGGTAAATATGAACATTCTGTGGTGGTACTCCAAGAAGACAAGGTAGTTATTAGCACCAAACAGAGGAATATCTTAAAAAGTATAAATAAGAACCTTATGAAATGAATGTCTTTTTAACAAGGTAATGTAAAATGCTTCATGTGTCACATTGTGCAATAGCTTAGACATCACCTTATGAAATGCAGTCAGCATTTCCCCTGATCACGACGAAGTAATTGTCAGGGGCAATTCAGTGGCAATTTAAATAATCTAGTTTTATCAACAGTAATCATGGCTATTTCTAAGATCCATGGAGATATCAGCCACCTTAATTTGACACTCAGGATGAGGGACTGGTTCAAGGTACAACGTGATTTATTTTGTTTGGTGACTCATCAGATTAGCCATGACTCCTACCAGAAGGCCTATGAAATAACTAGGACTCCACTGCTTTCTAAATGTGCATATTTGTCCAGACTTCTGCACCCAAGAAAATCTTGGGTTAGTTAATATTTAAATGTCACCATTTCAGTGATCCCCATAGGGCTTTTTTGCATTTTAGAAAGATTAAAGAAATCATATAAGGCCATCTGGAACATATACGAGGTCATGTATCCTTAACTTCCTACTCCACATTTACCATAGCTGTAACACGGTGCTAGTTTTATAAAAATGGGTTTCTGAGGAGGCAGAATCATTTGATATATGACACAATAAATAGAGGAGAGAGCATAAATATGAAATGGAGAAAATTTACAAGGTGACTATACTCTTTCAATTTTTATGATTATACATTATATCATTACAATTCAATTCAGCTGTTCATTCTTTTAAAGTTGGTTAAACTGCTCCATTTAAGGATTTATGTACTAGATTCCTTACAAATATGGAACATAATTATCTGTGAATTATATTCTGAATATGGCACTTCTGAATCATTGTCACTTGGGCCTCAGAGATAGAAGTGGAAGGTGATATTTATGTTTACTTGAACTTACTGCATCTAACAAATGATTTTTATAAAACACGGTCAAAAAATTCTATCCGGTGATCTTGTTGAAATAAAAACTAAATGTAACACTTACTGTCTCGTTTTCTAATTATTTGTCCCCATCCTTAGCCAATTACTGAAACAGGCAGATACATCAACACTAAATATACAATCTCTTTTCCAAACATATTTCCAGTTCAGTTAAAGTAGCTACAAATGTAAATGGCCCCAATGATTGTATTTATTCTCTTCAGGAATTTAAATATCTATTACATAAATCTGGGCATTGAAAAATGTAGCCTCTGTGTTCAGATACTATTAAATTCTAATTTGTGTATTAGCTGGGAGCAAGGGGCTGTGAAAGCAGTTTGCTTGTGACAAGATTTCCAGAAACTCACCAATACAAAACAAGGAGGTCTCTGAAGATATCTTCACAATGAGACTGGTAGGTAGAGAAAGTGAAACAACAAGAATTGGCCAAAGTGGTTTATTTTCACTATCCATTAATCCATTTGATGGGTAAATTGTAGTTATACTCCCCAGATGTTCTTAAACAAGTATTTTTTTTCTTTCTTTATTTCCTTTTTGGCTCAGATATCTTTCCATGTTACTATTATCATTCCATGGGTCATGCATTCATTAACGGATATTTGTTGTGTATCAATTATGTGCAGGCTACCTATATTAGGTAGGCACTATGTGCATGCCATCTCTATTAGAACAAAACAGACAAAAATACCTGCCCTCATGAAGCGTATACCGGTGGGAGTCGGGTGCTGAATACTAAAATAACTAAATAAGTGCTAGACAGGAAATTAAAACAGAGAGGGGGATTAGGAAATTTCAGTATGAAGTGGGGATTGCAGTTTTAGCTAGGGTGGCCAGGGAAGGTCTCGTTCAGAAGGGGACATTTAAGGGGAGATCAAAAGGAAGAGTAGCAGGAACCAGGTGGCCTTGAGGAGAAAGAACCCCAGGCACAGTATAAATGCCCTCAAGTTAGAGCATGCAGCTTCAGTAGCTGCAGTGAGAGCGATGCATTAGAGCAGAGTGAGCTAGCATGAGGTGAATCGGAGATGAAGCCCTAGAGGTAATGGGAGAGGGAAATCACAAAGAAACTTGGGGGCCTTGTGAGGGCTTTGGCTTTTACTCTGAGTGAAAAAAAGGTGGTACACCAGTAGGAAATCAGTGCAGAGTTTTCAACAGTGGTGAGGTATTTGATTTAGGTTTGAACAAGATCACTCTCGTGTCTTTGGGGAAGAGAATAAGGAAAGGGTAAGGACAGAAACTGGAAGACCACGTTTCAGGCAAGAGATGGGTGTTGACAATGGAGGTAGGGACAAGAGGTCAGATTCTGGACATATTTTGAGAGTAAAGCCAACAGGATTTAGTAAGAGATGAGATATGAATATTGAAAGAAACAAAAAAGAAAAAAAGATGACTTCCAGGATTTTGAACTGGAATGAACAATAGAATGAATGAACTGTGAGAGGAACAGATCTATGGGAAACTCTCTCAGGAGCCGAGTTTGGGGCATGAAAGCTGTGAGATGTCTACTAAATATCAGAGTGAAGAGAATAAACAGCTGGTTAGATATGTCTGGAATTCAAGGGAATGATCTAGACTAGATATGGAAGGCTGAAAGACATGAACTTATAGATGATATTTAATCCACCGAACTGAATTGGATCACCTAAAGAGTGAGTGTAGAGAGTGACAAGAAGTCCATGGATGGATTATACTACCCTATTTGACTTTTGTGTGCTGTCTTTGTGCTTCTTGAATTCTTTGTGTCTTTCAGTTTGATTATTTTGGGGATGGGATGGAATTGTAATATGAGCATGCTTTTTATTACTTTTAGGATGACAGAGCTAAACTATCATTTGGAATCTAATTGTGACATATATTGATATTTAATTTGGAGTTTTACATAGATATATATATGTGTGTGTATACACACACAGGCATATCCATTTCTCTTTATTCTCTGACATATACAAAAAGACAGTACACATTTTTTAATAACCTAGTAAAAATGTCCTTAACACATATTACTATCATAGTTCACAATACATATGATTGTCGTGTGTATTCAAGAGCTTATATCTTTTCCTGGGAAAAAAGAGTGGAGGAAGGTTGGCAAAGAGGCAGAAACGTTTATGTGATAATAAATCTAGTCTCTATCACATATATCCCTAATCATTATCTGAAAATGTATGCAGGGAGGCTGATATGGTTTGGCTCTGTGTTCCCACCTGAATCTCATCTTGAATTGTACTCCTATAATTTCCACATGTTGTGGGAGGAATGTGGTAGGAGATAATTTGAATCATGTGGCGATTTCCCCTATACTGTTCTCGTGGTAGTGAATAAGTCCCACTTGGTCTGATGGGTTTCTCAGGTGTTTCCGCTTTTGCTTCTTTCTCATTTGCTACCACAATGTAAGACGTGCCTTTCACCTCCTGCCATGGTTCTGAGGCTCCCCCCATCCTGTGGATCTGTAAGTCTGATTAAACCTCTTTTTTTCCCCCAAGTCTTGGCCATGTCTTTATCGGCAGTGTGAAAACAGACTAATACAATAAATCGGTACCAGTAGAGTAGGACATTGCTGAAAAGATAACTGAAAATGTGGGAGCAACTGTGGAACTGGGCAGCAGGCAGAGGTTGGAACAATTTGGAGGGCTCAGAACAAGACAGGAAAATGTTTATGTGATAATAAATGTAGGTTTGGAACTTTCTAGAGACTTGTTGAATGGCTTTGACAAAAATGCTGATAGTGATATGAACAATAAGGTCCAGGCTGAGGCGGTTTCAAGTGGAGATGAGCTTGTTGGGAACTGGAGCAAAGGTGACTTGTTTGGCTTTAGCAAAGAGAATGGTGGTGTTTTGCCCCTTCCCTAGAGATTTGTGGAACTTTGAACTTGAGAGAGATGATTTAGGGTACCTGGCAGGAGAAATTTCTAAGCAGCAAAGAATTCACAATGTGACTTGGGTGCTCTGAAACATTCAGTTTTAACAGGGAAACAGAACATAAAAGCTTGGAAAATTTGCAGCCTAACAATGCAATAGGAAAGAAAGCCAATTTTCTGAGGAGAAATTCAAGTCAACTGCAGAAATTTGCATAAGTAATAAGAAGCCAAATGTTAGTCCCCAAGACAATGGGGAAAATGTCTCCAGGGCATGTCAGTGGTCTTCACAGCAGCCCCTCCCATCACAGGCAGAGGCCCAGGAAAAAATGGTTTTGTGGGTGGAGCCCAGGGTCCCTGCAATTCAATTAAACCCCTTTTTCTTCCTAGTCTCAGGTATGTCTCAGCAGTGTGAAAATGGACTAATACAGAGGCCCAATATTTAATTATGAATTGTGACCCTAAAAAGCACAAACCCTTTCTTCTGGAGTAAATGTAATTTTTTCGTGTGGTCACTCCTGGAAGTGCATCCAAACTCGGCCTTGTTGTGACAGTCAAATTCCCTTCTCTGGGACTTTGGAAGTGAGTGTTCGGTGGGAAGGAAGAGGGATTTTGAGTTACCCGGGTTTGGTTTGAGTACTGGAGGACAATGTATCATAAGAAGTTCCTCATAGCCAAACACACAGACGCAAACAACTTTTGGTGGTGTGGATTTGCATCAGCCACATGCCCATCCCTGAGAGGAGACCTGTTTTCTAAGCCACATTGCCATGCAGAAAGCAAATAAGCAAGCAGAACTACTCAGAGCCGATTCTGAAAACTCCCTATTGAGGTTCCTTTTCTAGTATTTTACCACCCGTGGGTGCCGCACTTAACAGAAGTGCAATTTCTTGTCCCAAGTCTGACCCATCTAGCATCCCATGTAAGTAATTTTCTTCACCAATGACTAGAGTTCAGATAAACCATTGGTGGCAAGAAAAACTGGATATAAAATACAAATCTTGAATTTTTGTCTTTTGTGCTTTATCTACCATAAGAGTTTATCCACTAAGATTATACTCTAGTTAAATTACAGACTTTTAGATTTGTACACATTAAAATAACTACGAGAGAATTTGAACAGTAGATTTAAGAGAATACTAAAAAGAGGTCTGATGTTGTGGAATATTTTAGAATAATCTGAGAAGTTAAAAGAAAAATCAGTATTTAAAAATGAAAATTGTCAGCTAAATGGTAAGCTCAAGAAGTTTTGTCTGTATAAAGTGATATTAAGTGGATTTCTGTGGAATTTAATAAATACTACTATTGTGAACAAATTAATCTCCTGTCACAATTTTTAAAATTTCTTTTGGAGATTTACATGAATAAAATAGTCATATTTGGTCAGGCATGGTGGCTCATCCCTGCACTTTAGGAGGCAGAGGCAGGAAGATTATTTGAGCAGAGAAGTTCAGGACCAGCCCGGGCAACATGGTGAGACCTTGTCTCTGTTTGAAAAAAAAA